>NC_092710.1:84548454-84883732 GCF_047496885.1 Scyliorhinus torazame | reverse complement strand
CACTCCCTCAGCACTGACCTGTGACAGTGCAGCACTCCCTCAGGACTGACCCTCTGACAGTGCAGCAGTCCTTCAGAACTGAACATCTGACAGATCAGCGCACCTTCAGTCCTGACCCTCTGACAGTGCAGCACTCCCTCAGTATTGACCCTCTGACAGTGCAACACTCTCTCAGTACTGACCCACTGACAGTGCAACACACCCTCAGTACTGACTCTCTGACAGATCAGCGCTCCCTCTGCACAGACCCCCTGACAGTGCAGCACTCCCTCAGTACTGACCTTCTGACAGTGCAACCCTCTCTCAGTATTGACCCTCTGACAGTGCAGCACTCCCTCAATAATGACCCTCTGACAGTGCAACACTCTCTCAGTACTGACCCTCTGACAGTGCAGCACTCCTTCAGTACTGACCCTCTGACAGTGCAGCACTCCCTCAGTACTGACCCTCTGACAGTGCAACACTCTCTCAGTACTGACCCTCTGACCGTGCAACACACCCTCAGTACTGGTTCTCTGACAGTGCAGCACTCCCTCAGAACTGACCCACTGACAGTGCAGCGCGCCCTCAGTACTGACCCTCTTACAGAGCAGCGATCCCTCAGTAATGACCCTCTGACAGTGCAGCACTCCCTCAGAACTGACGCACTGACAGTGCAGCACTCCCCCAGTACTGGCCCCCTGACAGTGCAGCACTCCCTCAGAACTGACCCTCTGACAGTGCAGCGCTCCCTCAGTACTGACCATCTGACAGATCAGCGCTCCTTCAGTACTGACCCTCTGACAGTGCAGCACTCCCTCAGTACTGACCCTTTGAGTGTGCAACGCTCCCTCAGTACTGACCCTCTGACAGTGCAGCACTCCCTCAGAACTGACCCTCTGACAGTGCAGCGCTCCCTCAGTACTGATCCTCTGACAGATCAGCGCTCCTTCAATACTGACCCTCAGACAGTGCAGCACTCCCTCAGTACTGACCCTTTGAGTGTGCAACGCTCCCTCAGTACTGACCGTCTGACAGTGCAGCACTCCCTGAGTACTGAACCTCTGACAGTGCAGCACTCCCTCAGTACTGACCCCCTGACCGTGCAGCACTCCCTGAGTACTGATCCTCTGACAGTGCAGCACTCACTCAGTACTGACCCTGTGACAGTGCAGCACTCTCTCAGTACTGACCCTCCGACAGTGCAGCACACCCTCAGTACTGACCCTCCGACAGTGCAGCACAACCTCAGGACTGACCCCGTGACAGTGCAGCACTCCCTCAGTACTGATCCTCTGACAGTGCAGCACTCCCTCAGTACTGAGCCTCTGACAGTGCAACACTCCCTCTGTACTGACTCCCTGACAGTGCAGCCCTCCCTCGGTCCTGACCCCCTGACAGTGCCGCACTCCCTCAGTACTGACCCTCTGACAGTGCAGCACTCCCTCAGAACTGACCCACTGACAGTGCAGCGCTCCCTCAGTACTGACCCTCTTACAGATCAGCGATCCCTCAGTACTGAACCTCTGACAGTGCAGCACTCCCTCAGAAGTGACCCACTGACAGTGCATCGCTCCCTCAGTACTGATCCTCTTCTAGATCAGCGATCCCTCAGTACTGACCCCCTGACAGTGCAGCACTCTCTCAGTACTGACCCTCTGACAGCGCAGCACTCCCTCTGTACTGACCCCCCTGCAGATCAGCGCTCCTTCTGTACTGACCCTCTGACAGTGCAACACTCCCTCTGTACTGACCTGCTGACACTGCAGCGCTCCCTCAGTACTGCCCATCTGACAGTGTAGCACTCCCTCTGTACTGACCCTCTGACAGTGCAACACTCCCTCTGTACTGGCCCCTGACAGTGCTGCCCTCCCTCAGTGCTGACCCCCTGACAGTGCATTATCTCCCTCAGTACTGACCCCCTGACAGATCAGCGCTCCTTCAGTACTGACCCTCTGGCAGGGCAGCACTCCCTCAGTACTGACCCTCTGACAGATCAGCGTCCCCCTCTGTACTGACCCCCTGACAGTGCAGCACTCCCTTAGTACTGACCCTCTGACAGTGCAGCACACCCTCAGAATTGACCCTCTGATAGTGCAGCACTCCCTCAGTACTGACCCTCTGACAGATCAGCGCTCCTTCAGTACTGACCCTCTGACAGTGCAGCACTCGCTCTGTACTGACCCTCTTACAGCGCAGCGCTCCCTCTGTACTGACCCCCTGACAGATCAGCGCTCCTTCTGTACTGACCCTCTGACAGTGCAACACTCCCTCTGTACTGACCTTCTGACACTGCAGCGCTCCGTCAGTACTGCCCGTCTGACAGTGTAGCGCTCGCTCTGTACTGACCCTCTGACAGTGCAATACTCCCTCTGTACTGACCCCCTGACAGTGCAGCCCTCCCTCAGTGCTGACCCCCTGACAGTGCAGCACTCCCTCAGTACTGACCCCCTGACAGTGCAGAATCTCCCTCAGTACTGACCCTCTGACAGTGCAGCGCTCCCTCAGTACTGACCCCCTGACAGATCAGCGCTCCTTCAGTACCGACCCTCTGGCAGGGCAGCACTCCCTCAGTACTGACTCTCTGACACTGCAACACTCCCTCAGTACTGACTCTCTCATAGTTCAGCATTCCCTCAAAACTGACTCTGTATTCAGTGCAGCACTCCCTCAGTACTGACTCTCTGACAGATCAGCGCTCCCACTGTACTGACCCCCTGACAGTGCAGCACTCCCTTAGTACTGACCCTCTGATAGTGCAGCAGTCCCTCAGTACTGACCCTCTGACAGATCAGCGCTCCTTCAGTACTGACCCTCTGACCGTGCTGCACTCCCTGAGTACTGATTCTCTGACTGTGCAGCACTCCCTCAGTTCTGACCCTCTGACTGTGCAGCACTCACTCAGTACTGACCCCGTGACAGTGCAGCACTCCCTCAGTACTGACCGTCTGACAGTGCAGCATTCCCTCAGTGCTGACCGTCTGACAGTGCAGCAATCCCTCAGTGCTGACCGTCTGACAGTGCAGCAATCCCTCAATACTGACCCTCTGACAGTGCAGCACTCCCTCAGCACTGGCTTTCCGACTGTGCAGCACTATCTCAGTACTGAACCTCTGACAGTGCAGCACTCCCTCAGTACTGACCCTCCGACAGTGCAGCACTCACTCAGTACTGACCCTGTGACAGTGCAGCACTCCCTCAGTACTGACCCTCCGACAGTACAGCCCACCCTCAGGACTGACCCCGTGACAGTGCAGCACTCCCTCAGTACTGATCCTCTGACAGTGCAGCACACCCTCAGTACTGACCCTCTGACAGTGCAAAACCCCCTCAATTCTGACCTTCTAACAGGGCAGCACTCTTTTAGTACTGACCCTCTGACAGTGCAACACTCCCTCTGTACTGACTCCCTGACAGTGCAGCCCTCCCTCAGGGCTGAACCCCTGACAGTGCAGCACTCCCTCAGTACTGACCCTCTGACAGTGCAGCACTCCCTCAGTACTGACCCTCTGACCGTGCAGCACTCCCTGAGTACTGGTTCTCTGACAGTGCAGCACTCCCTCAGAACTGACCCACTGACAGTGCAGCGCGCCCTCAGTACTGACCCTCTTACAGAGCAGCGATCCCTCAGTAATGACCCTCTGACAGTGCAGCACTCCCTCAGAACTGACGCACTGACAGTGCAGCACTCCCCCAGTACTGGCCCCCTGACAGTGCAGCACTCCCTCAGAACTGACCCTCTGACAGTGCAGCGCTCCCTCAGTACTGACCATCTGACAGATCAGCGCTCCTTCAGTACTGACCCTCTGACAGTGCAGCACTCCCTCAGTACTGACCCTTTGAGTGTGCAACGCTCCCTCAGTACTGACCCTCTGACAGTGCAGCACTCCCTCAGGACTGACCCTCTGACAGTGCAGCGCTCCCTCAGTACTGATCCTCTGACAGATCAGCGCTCCTTCAATACTGACCCTCAGACAGTGCAGCACTCCCTCAGTACTGACCCTTTGAGTGTGCAACGCTCCCTCAGTACTGACCGTCTGACAGTGCAGCACTCCCTGAGTACTGAACCTCTGACAGTGCAGCACTCCCTCAGTACTGACCCCCTGACCGTGCAGCACTCCCTGAGTACTGATCCTCTGACAGTGCAGCACTCACTCAGTACTGACCCTGTGACAGTGCAGCACTCTCTCAGTACTGACCCTCCGACAGTGCAGCACACCCTCAGTACTGACCCTCCGACAGTGCAGCACAACCTCAGGACTGACCCCGTGACAGTGCAGCACTCCCTCAGTACTGATCCTCTGACAGTGCAGCACTCCCTCAGTACTGAGCCTCTGACAGTGCAACACTCCCTCTGTACTGACTCCCTGACAGTGCAGCCCTCCCTCGGTCCTGACCCCCTGACAGTGCCGCACTCCCTCAGTACTGACCCTCTGACAGTGCAGCACTCCCTCAGAACTGACCCACTGACAGTGCAGCGCTCCCTCAGTACTGACCCTCTTACAGATCAGCGATCCCTCAGTACTGAACCTCTGACAGTGCAGCCCTCCCTCAGTGCTGAACCCCTGACAGTGCAGCACTCCCTCAGTACTGACCCTCTGACAGTGCAGCACTCCCTCAGTACTGACCCTCTGACCGTGCAGCACTCCCTGAGTACTGGTTCTCTGACAGTGCAGCACTACCTCAGAACTGACCCACTGACAGTGCAGCGCGCCCTCAGTACTGACCCTCTTACAGAGCAGCGATCCCTCAGTAATGACCCTCTGACAGTGCAGCACTCCCTCAGAACTGACGCACTGACAGTGCAGCACTCCCCCAGTACTGGCCCCCTGACAGTGCAGCACTCCCTCAGAACTGACCCTCTGACAGTGCAGCGCTCCCTCACTACTGACCATCTGACAGATCAGCGCTCCTTCAGTACTGACCCTCTGACAGTGCAGCACTCCCTCAGTACTGACCCTTTGAGTGTGCAACGCTCCCTCAGTACTGACCCTCTGACAGTGCAGCACTCCCTCAGGACTGACCCTCTGACAGTGCAGCGCTCCCTCAGTACTGATCCTCTGACAGATCAGCGCTCCTTCAATACTGACCCTCAGACAGTGCAGCACTCCCTCAGTACTGACCCTTTGAGTGTGCAACGCTCCCTCAGTACTGACCGTCTGACAGTGCAGCACTCCCTGAGTACTGAACCTCTGACAGTGCAGCACTCCCTCAGTACTGACCCCCTGACCGTGCAGCACTCCCTGAGTACTGATCCTCTGACAGTGCAGCACTCACTCAGTACTGACCCTGTGACAGTGCAGCACTCTCTCAGTACTGACCCTCCGACAGTGCAGCACACCCTCAGTACTGACCCTCCGACAGTGCAGCACAACCTCAGGACTGACCCCGTGACAGTGCAGCACTCCCTCAGTACTGATCCTCTGACAGTGCAGCACTCCCTCAGTACTGAGCCTCTGACAGTGCAACACTCCCTCTGTACTGACTCCCTGACAGTGCAGCCCTCCCTCGGTCCTGACCCCCTGACAGTGCCGCACTCCCTCAGTACTGACCCTCTGACAGTGCAGCACTCCCTCAGAACTGACCCACTGACAGTGCAGCGCTCCCTCAGTACTGACCCTCTTACAGATCAGCGATCCCTCAGTACTGAACCTCTGACAGTGCAGCACTCCCTCAGAAGTGACCCACTGACAGTGCATCGCTCCCTCAGTACTGATCCTCTTCTAGATCAGCGATCCCTCAGTACTGACCCCCTGACAGTGCAGCACTCTCTCAGTACTGACCCTCTGACAGCGCAGCACTCCCTCTGTACTGACCCCCCTGCAGATCAGCGCTCCTTCTGTACTGACCCTCTGACAGTGCAACACTCCCTCTGTACTGACCTGCTGACACTGCAGCGCTCCCTCAGTACTGCCCATCTGACAGTGTAGCACTCCCTCTGTACTGACCCTCTGACAGTGCAACACTCCCTCTGTACTGACCCCCTGACAGTGCTGCCCTCCCTCAGTGCTGACCCCCTGACAGTGCATTATCTCCCTCAGTACTGACCCCCTGACAGATCAGCGCTCCTTCAGTACTGACCCTCTGGCAGGGCAGCACTCCCTCAGTACTGACCCTCTGACACTGCAACACTCCCTCAGTACTGACCCTCTGATAGTGCAGCATTCCCTCAAAACTGACTCTGTATTCAGTGCAGCACTCCCTCAGTACTGACCCTCTGACAGATCAGCGTCCCCCTCTGTACTGACCCCCTGACAGTGCAGCACTCCCTTAGTACTGACCCTCTGACAGTGCAGCACACCCTCAGAATTGACCTTCTGATAGTGCAGCACTCCCTCAGTACTGACCCTCTGACAGATCAGCGCTCCTTCAGTACTGACCCTCTGACAGTGCAGCACTCGCTCTGTACTGACCCTCTTACAGCGCAGCGCTCCCTCTGTACTGACCCCCTGACAGATCAGCGCTCCTTCTGTACTGACCCTCTGACAGTGCAACACTCCCTCTGTACTGACCTTCTGACACTGCAGCGCTCCGTCAGTACTGCCCGTCTGACAGTGTAGCGCTCGCTCTGTACTGACCCTCTGACAGTGCAATACTCCCTCTGTACTGACCCCCTGACAGTGCAGCCCTCCCTCAGTGCTGACCCCCTGACAGTGCAGCACTCCCTCAGTACTGACCCCCTGACAGTGCAGAATCTCCCTCAGTACTGACCCTCTGACAGTGCAGCGCTCCCTCAGTACTGACCCCCTGACAGATCAGCGCTCCTTCAGTACCGACCCTCTGGCAGGGCAGCACTCCCTCAGTACTGACTCTCTGACACTGCAACACTCCCTCAGTACTGACTCTCTCATAGTTCAGCATTCCCTCAAAACTGACTCTGTATTCAGTGCAGCACTCCCTCAGTACTGACTCTCTGACAGATCAGCGCTCCCACTGTACTGACCCCCTGACAGTGCAGCACTCCCTTAGTACTGACCCTATGATAGTGCAGCAGTCCCTCAGTACTGACCCTCTGACAGATCAGCGCTCCTTCAGTACTGACCCTCTGACAGTGCAGCACTCCCTCCGTACTGACCCTTTGAGAGTGCAACGCTTCATCAGTACTGACCCTCTGACAGTGCAGGACTTACTGAGAACTGACCCTGTGACAGTGCAGCACTCCTCCTGCACTGACCCTCTGACAGTGCAGCATCCCTCTTGACTGACCCTCAGACGGATCAGCGCTCCCTCAGTACTGACCCCCTGACAGTGCAGCACACCCTCAGGACTGACCCCGTGACAGTGCAGCACTCCCTCAGTACTGATCCTCTGACAGTGCAGCACTCCCTCAGCACTGACCCTCTGACTGTGCAGCACTCACTCAGTACTGACCCTGTGACAGTGCAGCACTCCCTCAGGACTGACCCTCCGACAGTGCAGCACAACCTCAGGACTGACCCCGTGACAGTGCAGCACTCCCTCAGTACTGATCCTCTGACAGTGCAGCAGCCCCTCAGTACTGACCCTCTGACAGTGCAACACTCCCTCTGTACTGACTCCCTGACAGTGCAGCCCTACCTCAGTGCTGACCCCCTGACAGTGCCGCACTCCCTCAGTACTGACCCTCTGACAGTGCAGCACTCCCTCAGAACTGACCCACTGACAGTGCATCGCTCCCTCAGTACTGATCCTCTTACAGATCAGCGATCCCTCAGTACTGACCCCCTGACAGTGCAGCGCTCTCTCAGTACTGACCCTCTGACAGCGCAGCGCTCCCTCTGTACTGACCCCTGGCAGATCAGCGCTCCTTCTGTACTGACCCTCTGACAGTGCAGCACTCCCTCTGTACTGACCTTCTGACACTGCAGCGCTCCCTCTGTACTGACCCCCTGACAGATCAGCGCTCCTTCTGTCCTGACCCCTTGACAGTGCAGCCCTCCCTCAGTGCTGACCCCCTGACAGTGCAGCACTCCCTCAGTACTGACCCCCTGACAGTGCAGAATCTCCCTCAGTACTGACCCTCTGACAGTGCAGCGCTCCCTCAGTACTGACCCCCTGACAGATCAGCGCTCCTTCAGTACTGACCCTCTGGCAGGGCAGCACTCCCTCAGTACTGACCCTCTGATATTGCAGCAGTCCCTCAGTACTAACCCTTTGACAGATCAGCGCTCCTTCAGTACTGACCCTCTGACAGTGCAGCACTCCCTCAGTACTGACCCTCTGACAGATCAGCGCACCTTCAGTACTGACACTCTGACAGTGCAGCCCTCCCTCCGTACTGACCCTTTGAGAGTGCAACGCTCCCTCAGTACTCACCCTCTGACAGTGCAGGACTTACTCAGAACTGACCCTGTGACAGTGCAGCACTCCTCCTGCACTGACCCTCTGACAGTGCAGCATCCCTCTTGACTGACCCTCAGACGGATCAGCGCTCCCTCAGTACTGATCCTCTGACAGATCAGCGCTCCTTCAATACTGACCCTCAGACAGTGCAGCACTCCCTCAGTACTGACCCTTTGAGTGTGCAACGCTCCCTCAGTACTGACCCTCTGGCAGTGCAGCACTCCCTCAGAACTGACCCTCTGCCAGTGCAGCGCTCCCTCAGTACTGATCCTCTGACAGATCAGCGCTCCTTCAATACTGACCCTCAGACAGTGCAGCACTCCCTCAGTACTGACCCTTTGAGTGTGCAATGCTCCCTCAGTACTGACCGTCTGACAGTGCAGCACTCCCTGAGTACTGAACCTCTGACAGTGCAGCACTCCCTCAGTACTGACCCCCTGACCATGCAGCACACCCTGAGTACTGATCCTCTGACAGTGCAGCACTCACTCAGTACTGACCCTGTGACAGTGCAGCACTCTCTCAGTCATGACCCTCCGACAGTGCAGCACACCCTCAGGACTGACCCCGTGACAGTGCAGCACTCCCTCAGTACTGATCCTCTGACAGTGCAGCACTCCCTCAGTACTGACCCTCTGATTGTGCAGCGCTCCCTCAGTACTGACCCTCTGACAGTGCAGCACTCCCTCAGCACTGGCCCTCCGACTGTGCAGCACTACCTCAGAACTGACCCTCTGACAGTGCAGCACTCCCTCAGTACTGACCCTCTGACTGTGCAGCACTCACTCAGTACTGACCCTGTGACAGTGCAGCACTCCCTCAGTACTGACCCTCCGACAGTGCAGCACAACCTCAGGACTGACCCCGTGACAGTGCAGCACTCCCTCAGTACTGATCCTCTGACAGTGCAGCACTCCCTCAGTACTGAGCCTCTGACAGTGCAACACTCCCTCTGTGCTGACTCCATGACAGTGATGCCCTCCCTCGGTGCTGACCCCCTGACCGTGCCGCACTCCCTCAGTACTGACCCTCTGACAGTGCAGCACTCCCTCAGAACTGACCCACTGACAGTGCAGCGCTCCCTCAGTACTGACCCTCTTACAGATCAGCGATCCCTCAGTACTGAACCTCTGACAGTGCAGCACTCCCTCAGAAGTGACCCACTGACAGTGCATCGCTCCCTCAGTACTGATCCTCTTACAGATCAGCGATCCCTCAGTACTGACCCCCTGACAGTGCAGCACTCTCTCAGTACTGACCCTCTGACAGCGCAGCACTCCCTCTGTACTGACCCACTGGCAGATCAGCGCTCCTTCTGTACTGACCCTCTGACAGTGCAACACTCCCTCTGTACTGACCTTCTGACACTGCAGCGCTCCCTCAGTACTGCCCATCTGACAGTGTAGCACTCCCTCTGTACTGACCCTCTGACAGTGCAACACTCCCTCTGTACTGACCCCCTGACAGTGCTGCTCTCCCTCAGTGCTGACCCCCTGACAGTGCAGTATCTCCCTCAGTACTGACCCTCTGACAGGGCAGCGCTCCCTCAGTACTGACCCCCTGACAGATCAGCGCTCCTTCAGTACTGACCCTCTGGCAGGGCAGCACTCCCTCAGTACTGACCCTCTGACACTGCAACACTCCCTCAGTACTGACCCTCTGATAGTGCAGCATTCCCTCAAAACTGACTCTGTATTCAGTGCAGCACTCCCTCAGTACTGACCCTCTGACAGATCAGCGCCCCCCTCTGTACTGACCCCCTGACAGTGCAGCACTCCCGAAGTACTGACCCTCTGACAGTGCAGCACACCCTCAGAATTGACCCTCTGATAGTGCAGCACTCCCTCAGTACTGACCCTCTGACAGATCAGCGCTCCTTCAGTACTGACCCTCTGACAGTGCAGCACTCCCTCAGTACTGACCCTCTGACAGATCAGCGCTCCTTCAGTACTGACCCTCTGACAGTGCAGCACTCGCTCTGTACTGAACCTCTTACAGCGCAGCGCTCTCTCTGTACTGACCCCCTGACAGATCAGCGCTCCTTCTGAACTGACCCTCTGACACTGTAGCGCTCCCTCAGTACTGCCCGTCTGACAGTGTAGCACTCGCTCTGTACTGACCCTCTGACAGTGCAATACTCCCTCTGTACTGACCCCCTGACAGTGCAGCCCTCCCTCAGTGCTGACCGTCTGACAGTGCAGTACTCCCTCAGTACTGACCCACTGATAGTGCAGCGCTACCTCAGCACTGACCCTCTGACAGGGCAGCACGTCCTCAGTACTGACCCTCTGACAGTGCAGCACTCCCTCAGTACTGACCCTCTGACAGTCAACACTTCCTCAAGACTGACCCTCTGACAGTCAACACATCCTCAAGACTCACACTCTGACAGTGTAGCATTCCCTCTCAACTGACCCTGTGACAGTGCAGCACTCCCTCAGTACTGACCGTCTGACAGTGCAGCACTCCCTCTGTACTGACCCTCTGACAGTGCAGCATCCCTCTTGACTGACCCTCTGACAGTGCAGCGCTACCTCAGTCCTGACCCTCTGACAGGGCAGCACGTCCTCAGTCCTGACCCTCTGACAGGGCAGCACGTCCTCAGTACTGACCCTCTGACAGTGCAGCACTCCCTCAGTCCTGACTCTCTGACAGTGCAACACTCCCTCAGTCCTGACTCTCTGACAGTGCAGCACTTCCTCTGTACTGACCCTCTGACAGTGCAGCATCCCTCTTGACTGAACCTCTGACTGATGAGCGCTCCCTCAGTACTGACCCCCTGACAGTGCAGCAGTCCCTCAGTAATGACCCTCTGACAGTGCAGCAGTCCCTCTCTACTGACCCTCTGACAGTGCAGCACTCCCTCTTGACTGACCCTCTGACTGATAAGCGCTCCCTCAGTGCTGGCCCTCTGACAGTGCAGCAGTCCCTCTCAACTGACCCTCTGACAGTGCAGCACTCCCTCTTGACTGACCCTCTGACTGATCAGCGCTCCCTCAGTGCTGACCCTCTGACAGTGCAGCAGTCCCACTGGACTGACCCTCTGATAGTGCAGTACTCCCTCAGTACTGACCCCCTGACAGTGCAGCACTCCCTCAGTACTGACCCTCTTATAGTGCAGCAGTCCCTCAGCACTGACCCCCTGAAAGTGCAGCACTCCCTCAATACTGACCCTCTGACGGTGAAGCACTCCCTCAGAACTGACTCTGTGACAGTGCAACACACCTTCAGTACTGACCCTCTGACGGTGCAGCACTCCCTCAGCACTGACCCTGTGACAGTGCAGCGCACCCTCAGTACTGACCGTCTGACAGTGCAGCACTACCTTAGTACTGACACTCTGAAAGTGCAGCACTCCCTCAGTGCTGACCGTCTTACAGTGCAGCAGTCCCACTGTACTGACCCTCTAACATGCAACACTCCCTTTGTACTGGCCCCCTGACAGTACAGCACTCCGTCAGTACTGACCCCCTGACAGTGCAGCACTCCCTCAGTACTGACCCTCTGACAATGCAGCACTCCCTCAGTACTGACCCCCTGACCGTGCTGCACTCCCTGAGTACTGATTCTCTGACTGTGCAGCACTCCCTCAGTTCTGACCCTCTGACTGTGCAGCACTCACTCAGTACTGACCCTGTGACAGTGCAGCACTCCCTCAGTACTGACCGTCTGACAGTGCAGCATTCCCTCAGTGCTGACCGTCTGACAGTGCAGCAATCCCTCAGTGCTGACCGTCTGACAGTGCAGCAATCCCTCAATACTGACCCTCTGACAGTGCAGCACTCCCTCAGCACTGGCTTTCCGACTGTGCAGCACTATCTCAGTACTGAACCTCTGACAGTGCAGCACTCCCTCAGTACTGACCCTCCGACAGTGCAGCACTGCCTCAGTACTGACCCTGTGACAGTGCAGCTGTCACTCTGTACTGACCCTGTGACAGTGCAGCACTCCCTCAGTACTGACCCTCCGACAGTACAGCCCACCCTCAGGACTGACCCCGTGACAGTGCAGCACTCCCTCAGTACTGATCCTCTGACAGTGCAGCACACCCTCAGTGCTGACCCTCTGACAGTGCAAAACCCCCTCAATTCTGACCTTCTAACAGGGCAGCACTCTTTTAGTACTGACCCTCTGACAGTGCAACACTCCCTCTGTACTGACTCCCTGACAGTGCAGCCCTCCCTCAGTGCTGAACCCCTGACAGTGCAGCACTCCCTCAGTACTGACCCTCTGACAGTGCAGCACTCCCTCAGTACTGACCCTCTGACCGTGCAGCACTCCCTGAGTACTGGTTCTCTGACAGTGCAGCACTCCCTCAGAACTGACCCACTGACAGTGCAGCACTCCCTCAGTACTGACCCTCTTACAGATCAGCGATCCCTCAGTACTGAACCTCTGACAGTGCAGCACTCCCTCAGAAGTGACCCACTGACAGTGCATCGCTCCCTCAGTACTGATCCTCTTACAGATCAGCGATCCCTCAGTACTGACCCCCTGACAGTGCAGCGCTCTCTCAGTACTGACCCTCTGACAGCGCAGCGCTCCCTCTGTACTGACCCCTGGCAGATCAGCGCTCCTTCTGTACTGACCCTCTGACAGTGCAGCACTCCCTCTGTACTGACCTTCTGACACTGCAGCGCTCCCTCTGTACTGACCCCCTGACAGATCAGCGCTCCTTCTGTCCTGACCCCTTGACAGTGCAGCCGTCCCTCAGTGCTGACCCCCTGACAGTGCAGCACTCCCTCAGTACTGACCCCCTGACAGTGCAGAATCTCCCTCAGTACTGACCCTCTGACAGTGCAGCGCTCCCTCAGTACTGACCCCCTGACAGATCAGCGCTCCTTCAGTACTGACCCTCTGGCAGGGCAGCACTCCCTCAGTACTGACCCTCTGATAGTGCAGCAGTCCCTCAGTACTAACCCTTTGACAGATCAGCGCTCCTTCAGTACTGACCCTCTGACAGTGCAGCACTCCCTCAGTACTGACCCTCTGACAGATCAGCGCACCTTCAGTACTGACACTCTGACAGTGCAGCCCTCCCTCCGTACTGACCCTTTGAGAGTGCAACGCTCCCTCAGTACTCACCCTCTGACAGTGCAGGACTTACTCAGAACTGACCCTGTGACAGTGCAGCACTCCTCCTGCACTGACCCTCTGACAGTGCAGCATCCCTCTTGACTGACCCTCAGACGGATCAGCGCTCCCTCAGTACTGATCCTCTGACAGATCAGCGCTCCTTCAATACTGACCCTCAGACAGTGCAGCACTCCCTCAGTACTGACCCTTTGAGTGTGCAACGCTCCCTCAGTACTGACCCTCTGGCAGTGCAGCACTCCCTCAGAACTGACCCTCTGCCAGTGCAGCGCTCCCTCAGTACTGATCCTCTGACAGATCAGCGCTCCTTCAATACTGACCCTCAGACAGTGCAGCACTCCCTCAGTACTGACCCTTTGAGTGTGCAATGCTCCCTCAGTACTGACCGTCTGACAGTGCAGCACTCCCTGAGTACTGAACCTCTGACAGTGCAGCACTCCCTCAGTACTGACCCCCTGACCATGCAGCACACCCTGAGTACTGATCCTCTGACAGTGCAGCACTCACTCAGTACTGACCCTGTGACAGTGCAGCACTCTCTCAGTCATGACCCTCCGACAGTGCAGCACACCCTCAGGACTGACCCCGTGACAGTGCAGCACTCCCTCAGTACTGATCCTCTGACAGTGCAGCACTCCCTCAGTACTGACCCTCTGATTGTGCAGCGCTCCCTCAGTACTGACCCTCTGACAGTGCAGCACTCCCTCAGCACTGGCCCTCCGACTGTGCAGCACTACCTCAGAACTGACCCTCTGACAGTGCAGCACTCCCTCAGTACTGACCCTCTGACTGTGCAGCACTTACTCAGTACTGACCCTGTGACAGTGCAGCACTCCCTCAGTACTGACCCTCCGACAGTGCAGCACAACCTCAGGACTGACCCCGTGACAGTGCAGCACTCCCTCAGTACTGATCCTCTGACAGTGCAGCACTCCCTCAGTACTGAGCCTCTGACAGTGCAACACTCCCTCTGTGCTGACTCCATGACAGTGATGCCCTCCCTCGGTGCTGACCCCCTGACCGTGCCGCACTCCCTCAGTACTGACCCTCTGACAGTGCAGCACTCCCTCAGAACTGACCCACTGACAGTGCAGCGCTCCCTCAGTACTGACCCTCTTACAGATCAGCGATCCCTCAGTACTGAACCTCTGACAGTGCAGCACTCCCTCAGAAGTGACCCACTGACAGTGCATCGCTCCCTCAGTACTGATCCTCTTACAGATCAGCGATCCCTCAGTACTGACCCCCTGACAGTGCAGCACTCTCTCAGTACTGACCCTCTGACAGCGCAGCACTCCCTCTGTACTGACCCACTGGCAGATCAGCGCTCCTTCTGTACTGACCCTCTGACAGTGCAACACTCCCTCTGTACTGACCTTCTGACACTGCAGCGCTCCCTCAGTACTGCCCATCTGACAGTGTAGCACTCCCTCTGTACTGACCCTCTGACAGTGCAACACTCCCTCTGTACTGACCCCCTGACAGTGCTGCTCTCCCTCAGTGCTGACCCCCTGACAGTGCAGTATCTCCCTCAGTACTGACCCTCTGACAGGGCAGCGCTCCCTCAGTACTGACCCCCTGACAGATCAGCGCTCCTTCAGTACTGACCCTCTGGCAGGGCAGCACTCCCTCAGTACTGACCCTCTGACACTGCAACACTCCCTCAGTACTGACCCTCTGATAGTGCAGCATTCCCTCAAAACTGACTCTGTATTCAGTGCAGCACTCCCTCAGTACTGACCCTCTGACAGATCAGCGCCCCCCTCTGTACTGACCCCCTGACAGTGCAGCACTCCCGAAGTACTGACCCTCTGACAGTGCAGCACACCCTCAGAATTGACCCTCTGATAGTGCAGCACTCCCTCAGTACTGACCCTCTGACAGATCAGCGCTCCTTCAGTACTGACCCTCTGACAGTGCAGCACTCCCTCAGTACTGACCCTCTGACAGATCAACGCTCCTTCAGTACTGACCCTCTTACAGTGCAGCACTCGCTCTGTACTGAACCTCTTACAGCGCAGCGCTCTCTCTGTACTGACCCCCTGACAGATCAGCGCTCCTTCTGAACTGACCCTCTGACACTGTAGCGCTCCCTCAGTACTGCCCGTCTGACAGTGTAGCACTCGCTCTGTACTGACCCTCTGACAGTGCAATACTCCCTCTGTACTGACCCCCTGACAGTGCAGCCCTCCCTCAGTGCTGACCGTCTGACAGTGCAGTACTCCCTCAGTACTGACCCACTGATAGTGCAGCGCTACCTCAGCACTGACCCTCTGACAGGGCAGCACGTCCTCAGTACTGACCCTCTGACAGTGCAGCACTCCCTCAGTACTGACCCTCTGACAGTCAACACTTCCTCAAGACTGACCCTCTGACAGTCAACACATCCTCAAGACTCACACTCTGACAGTGTAGCATTCCCTCTCAACTGACCCTGTGACAGTGCAGCACTCCCTCAGTACTGACCGTCTGACAGTGCAGCACTCCCTCTGTACTGACCCTCTGACAGTGCAGCATCCCTCTTGACTGACCCTCTGACAGTGCAGCGCTACCTCAGTCCTGACCCTCTGACAGGGCAGCACGTCCTCAGTCCTGACCCTCTGACAGGGCAGCACGTCCTCAGTACTGACCCTCTGACAGTGCAGCACTCCCTCAGTCCTGACTCTCTGACAGTGCAACACTCCCTCAGTCCTGACTCTCTGACAGTGCAGCACTTCCTCTGTACTGACCCTCTGACAGTGCAGCATCCCTCTTGACTGAACCTCTGACTGATGAGCGCTCCCTCAGTACTGACCCCCTGACAGTGCAGCAGTCCCTCAGTAATGACCCTCTGACAGTGCAGCAGTCCCTCTCTACTGACCCTCTGACAGTGCAGCACTCCCTCTTGACTGACCCTCTGACTGATAAGCGCTCCCTCAGTGCTGGCCCTCTGACAGTGCAGCAGTCCCTCTCAACTGACCCTCTGACAGTGCAGCACTCCCTCTTGACTGACCCTCTGACTGATCAGCGCTCCCTCAGTGCTGACCCTCTGACAGTGCAGCAGTCCCACTGGACTGACCCTCTGATAGTGCAGTACTCCCTCAGTACTGACCCCCTGACAGTGCAGCACTCCCTCAGTACTGACCCTCTTATAGTGCAGCAGTCCCTCAGCACTGACCCCCTGAAAGTGCAGCACTCCCTCAATACTGACCCTCTGACGGTGAAGCACTCCCTCAGAACTGACTCTGTGACAGTGCAACACACCTTCAGTACTGACCCTCTGACGGTGCAGCACTCCCTCAGCACTGACCCTGTGACAGTGCAGCGCACCCTCAGTACTGACCGTCTGACAGTGCAGCACTACCTTAGTACTGACACTCTGAAAGTGCAGCACTCCCTCAGTGCTGACCGTCTTACAGTGCAGCAGTCCCACTGTACTGACCCTCTAACATGCAACACTCCCTTTGTACTGGCCCCCTGACAGTACAGCACTCCGTCAGTACTGACCCCCTGACAGTGCAGCACTCCCTCAGTACTGACCCTCTGACAATGCAGCACTCCCTCAGTACTGACCCCCTGACCGTGCTGCACTCCCTGAGTACTGATTCTCTGACTGTGCAGCACTCCCTCAGTTCTGACCCTCTGACTGTGCAGCACTCACTCAGTACTGACCCTGTGACAGTGCAGCACTCCCTCAGTACTGACCGTCTGACAGTGCAGCATTCCCTCAGTGCTGACCGTCTGACAGTGCAGCAATCCCTCAGTGCTGACCGTCTGACAGTGCAGCAATCCCTCAATACTGACCCTCTGACAGTGCAGCACTCCCTCAGCACTGGCTTTCCGACTGTGCAGCACTATCTCAGTACTGAACCTCTGACAGTGCAGCACTCCCTCAGTACTGACCCTCCGACAGTGCAGCACTGCCTCAGTACTGACCCTGTGACAGTGCAGCTGTCACTCTGTACTGACCCTGTGACAGTGCAGCACTCCCTCAGTACTGACCCTCCGACAGTACAGCCCACCCTCAGGACTGACCCCGTGACAGTGCAGCACTCCCTCAGTACTGATCCTCTGACAGTGCAGCACACCCTCAGTGCTGACCCTCTGACAGTGCAAAACCCCCTCAATTCTGACCTTCTAACAGGGCAGCACTCTTTTAGTACTGACCCTCTGACAGTGCAACACTCCCTCTGTACTGACTCCCTGACAGTGCAGCCCTCCCTCAGTGCTGAACCCCTGACAGTGCAGCACTCCCTCAGTACTGACCCTCTGACAGTGCAGCACTCCCTCAGTACTGACCCTCTGACCGTGCAGCACTCCCTGAGTACTGGTTCTCTGACAGTGCAGCACTCCCTCAGAACTGACCCACTGACAGTGCAGCGCGCCCTCAGTACTGACCCTCTTACAGAGCAGCGATCCCTCAGTAATGACCCTCTGACAGTGCAGCACTCCCTCAGAACTGACGCACTGACAGTGCAGCACTCCCCCAGTACTGGCCCCCTGACAGTGCAGCACTCCCTCAGTACTGACCCTCTGACAGTGCAGCACTCCCTCAGAACTGACCCTCTGACAGTGCAGCGCTCCCTCAGTACTGACCATCTGACAGATCAGCGCTCCTTCAGTACTGACCCTCTGACAGTGCAGCACTCCCTCAGTACTGACCCTTTGAGTGTGCAACGCTCCCTCAGTACTGACCCTCTGACAGTGCAGCACTCCCTCAGAACTGACCCTCTGACAGTGCAGCGCTCCCTCAGTACTGATCCTCTGACAGATCAGCGCACCTTCAGTACTGACACTCTGACAGTGCAGCCCTCCCTCCGTACTGACCCTTTGAGAGTGCAACGCTCCCTCAGTACTCACCCTCTGACAGTGCAGGACTTACTCAGAACTGACCCTGTGACAGTGCAGCACTCCTCCTGCACTGACCCTCTGACAGTGCAGCATCCCTCTTGACTGACCCTCAGACGGATCAGCGCTCCCTCAGTACTGATCCTCTGACAGATCAGCGCTCCTTCAATACTGACCCTCAGACAGTGCAGCACTCCCTCAGTACTGACCCTTTGAGTGTGCAACGCTCCCTCAGTACTGACCCTCTGACAGTGCAGCACTCCCTCAGAACTGACCCTCTGACAGTGCAGCGCTCCCTCAGTACTGATCCTCTGACAGATCAGCGCTCCTTCAATACTGACCCTCAGACAGTGCAGCACTCCCTCAGTACTGACCCTTTGAGTGTGCAATGCTCCCTCAGTACTGACCGTCTGACAGTGCAGCACTCCCTGAGTACTGAACCTCTGACAGTGCAGCACTCCCTCAGTACTGACCCCCTGACCATGCAGCACTCCCTGAGTACTGATCCTCTGACAGTGCAGCACTCACTCAGTACTGACCCTGTGACAGTGCAGCACTCTCTCAGTCATGACCCTCCGACAGTGCAGCACACCCTCAGGACTGACCCCGTGACAGTGCAGCACTCCCTCAGTACTGATCCTCTGACAGTGCAGCACTCCCTCAGTACTGACCCTCTGATTGTGCAGCGCTCCCTCAGTACTGACCCTCTGACAGTGCAGCACTCCCTCAGCACTGGCCCTCCGACTGTGCAGCACTACCTCAGAACTGACCCTCTGACAGTGCAGCACTCCCTCAGTACTGACCCTCTGACTGTGCAGCACTCACTCAGCACTGACCCTGTGACAGTGCAGCACTCCCTCAGTACTGACCCTCCGACAGTGCAGCACAACCTCAGGACTGACCCCGTGACAGTGCAGCACTCCCTCAGTACTGATCCTCTGACAGTGCAGCACTCCCTCAGTACTGAGCCTCTGACAGTGCAACACTCCCTTTGTGCTGACTCCATGACAGTGCAGCCCTCCCTCGGTGCTGACCCCCTGACCGTGCCGCACTCCCTCAGTACTGACCCTCTGACAGTGCAGCACTCCCTCAGAACTGACCCACTGACAGTGCAGCGCTCCCTCAGTACTGACCCTCTTACAGATCAGCGATCCCTCAGTACTGAACCTCTGACAGTGCAGCACTCTCTCAGTACTGACCCTCTGACAGCGCAGCACTCCCTCTGTACTGACCCACTGGCAGATCAGCGCTCCTTCTGTACTGACCCTCTGACAGTGCAACACTCCCTCTGTACTGACCTTCTGACACTGCAGCGCTCCCTCAGTACTGCCCATCTGACAGTGTAGCACTCCCTCTGTACTGACCCTCTGACAGTGCAACACTCCCTCTGTACTGACCCCCTGACAGTGCTGCTCTCCCTCAGTGCTGACCCCCTGACAGTGCAGTATCTCCCTCAGTACTGACCCTCTGACAGAACAGCGCTCCCTCAGTACTGACCCCCTGACAGATCAGCGCTCCTTCAGTACTGACCCTCTGGCAGGGCAGCACTCCCTCAGTACTGACCCTCTGACACTGCAACACTCCCTCAGTACTGACCCTCTGATAGTGCAGCATTCCCTCAAAACTGACTCTGTATTCAGTGCAGCACTCCCTCAGTACTGACCCTCTGACAGATCAGCGCCCCCCTCTGTACTGACCCCCTGACAGTGCAGTACTCCCGAAGTACTGACCCTCTGACAGTGCAGCACACCCTCAGAATTGACCCTCTGATAGTGCAGCACTCCCTCAGTACTGACCCTCTGACAGATCAGCGCTCCTTCAGTACTGACCCTCTGACAGTGCAGCACTCGCTCTGTACTGAACCTCTTACAGCGCAGCGCTCTCTCTGTACTGAACCCCTGACAGATCAGCGCTCCTTCTGAACTGACCCTCTGACACTGTAGCGCTCCCTCAGTACTGCCCGTCTGACAGTGTAGCGCTCGCTCTGTACTGACCCTCTGACAGTGCAATACTCCCTCTGTACTGACCCCCTGACAGTGCAGCCCTCCCTCAGTGCTGACCGTCTGACAGTGCAGTACTCCCTCAGTACTGACCCACTGATAGTGCAGCACTACCTCAGCACTGACGCCCTGAACGTGCATCACCCTCTCAGTACTGACCATCTGACAGTGCAGCGCTACCTCAGTACTGACCCTCTGACAGGGCAGCACGTCCTCAGTACTGACCCTCTGACAGTGCAGCACTCCCTCAGTACTGACCCTCTGACAGTCAACACTTCCTCAAGACTGACCCTCTGACAGTCAACACCTCCTCAAGACTCACACTCTGACAGTGTAGCATTCCCTCTGAACTGACCCTGTGACAGTGCAGCACTCCCTCAGTACTGACCGTCTGACAGTGCAGCACTCCCTCTGTACTGACCCTCTGACAGTGCAGCATCCCTCTTGACTGACCCTCTGACAGTGCAGCGCTACCTCAGTCCTGACCCTCTGACAGGGCAGCACGTCCTCAGTCCTGACCCTCTGACAGGGCAGCACGTCCTCAGTACTGACCCTCTGACAGTGCAGCACTCCCTCAGTCCTGACTCTCTGACAGTGCAACACTCCCTCAGTCCTGACTCTCTGACAGTGCAGCACTTCCTCTGTACTGACCCTCTGACAGTGCAGCATCCCTCTTGACTGAACCTCTGACTGATGAGCGCTCCCTCAGTACTGACCCCCTGACAGTGCAGCAGTCCCTCAGTAATGACCCTCTGACAGTGCAGCAGTCCCTCAGCACTGACCCTCTTATAGTGCAGCAGTCCCTCAGCACTGACCCCCTGAAAGTGCAGCACTCCCTCAATACTGACCCTCTGACGGTGAAGCACTCCCTCAGAACTGACTCTGTGACAGTGCAACACACCTTCAGTACTGACCCTCTGACGGTGCAGCACTCCCTCAGCACTGACCCTGTGACAGTGCAGCGCACCCTCAGTACTGACCGTCTGACAGTGCAGCACTACCTTAGTACTGACACTCTGAAAGTGCAGCACTCCCTCAGTGCTGACCGTCTTACAGTGCAGCAGTCCCACTGTACTGACCCTCTAACATGCAACACTCCCTTTGTACTGGCCCCCTGACAGTACAGCACTCTGTCAGTACTGACCCCCTGACAGTGCAGCACTCCCTCAGTACTGACCCTCTGACAATGCAGCACTCCCTCAGTACTGACCCCCTGACCGTGCTGCACTCCCTGAGTACTGATTCTCTGACTGTGCAGCACTCCCTCAGTTCTGACCCTCTGACTGTGCAGCACTCACTCAGTACTGACCCCGTGACAGTGCAGCACTCCCTCAGTACTGACCGTCTGACAGTGCAGCATTCCCTCAGTGCTGACCGTCTGACAGTGCAGCAATCCCTCAGTGCTGACCGTCTGACAGTGCAGCAATCCCTCAATACTGACCCTCTGACAGTGCAGCACTCCCTCAGCACTGGCTTTCCGACTGTGCAGCACTATCTCAGTACTGAACCTCTGACAGTGCAGCACTCCCTCAGTACTGACCCTCCGACAGTGCAGCACTCACTCAGTACTGACCCTGTGACAGTGCAGCACTCCCTCAGTACTGACCCTCCGACAGTACAGCCCACCCTCAGGACTGACCCCGTGACAGTGCAGCACTCCCTCAGTACTGATCCTCTGACAGTGCAGCACACCCTCAGTGCTGACCCTCTGACAGTGCAAAACCCCCTCAATTCTGACCTTCTAACAGGGCAGCACTCTTTTAGTACTGACCCTCTGACAGTGCAACACTCCCTCTGTACTGACTCCCTGACAGTGCAGCCCTCCCTCAGTGCTGAACCCCTGACAGTGCAGCACTCCCTCAGTACTGACCCTCTGACAGTGCAGCACTCCCTCAGTACTGACCCTCTGACCGTGCAGCACTCCCTGAGTACTGGTTCTCTGACAGTGCAGCACTCCCTCAGAACTGACCCACTGACAGTGCAGCGCGCCCTCAGTACTGACCCTCTTACAGAGCAGCGATCCCTCAGTAATGACCCTCTGACAGTGCAGCACTCCCTCAGAACTGACGCACTGACAGTGCAGCACTCCCCCAGTACTGGCCACCTGACAGTGCAGCACTCCCTCAGTACTGACCCTCTGACAGTGCAGCACTCCCTCAGAACTGACCCTCTGACAGTGCAGCGCTCCCTCAGTACTGACCATCTGACAGATCAGCGCTCCTTCAGTACTGACCCTCTGACAGTGCAGCACTCCCTCAGTACTGACCCTTTGAGTGTGCAACGCTCCCTCAGTACTGACCCTCTGACAGTGCAGCACTCCCTCAGAACTGACCCTCTGACAGTGCAGCGCTCCCTCAGTACTGATCCTCTGACAGATCAGCGCTCCTTCAATACTGACCCTCAGACAGTGCAGCACTCCCTCAGTACTGACCCTTTGAGTGTGCAACGCTCCCTCAGTACTGACCGTCTGACAGTGCAGCACTCCCTGAGTACTGAATCTCTGACAGTGCAGCACTCCCTCAGTACTGACCCCCTGACCGTGCAGCACTCCCTGAGTACTGATCCTCTGACAGTGCAGCACTCACTCAGTACTGACCCTGTGACAGTGCAGCACTCTCTCAGTACTGACCCTCCGACAGTGCAGCACACCCTCAGTACTGACCCTCCGACAGTGCAGCACAACCTCAGGACTGACCCCGTGACAGTGCAGCACTCCCTCAGTACTGATCCTCTGACAGTGCAGCACTCCCTCAGTACTGAGCCTCTGACAGTGCAACACTCCCTCTGTACTGACTCCCTGACAGTGCAGCCCTCCCTCGGTCCTGACCCCCTGACAGTGCCGCACTCCCTCAGTACTGACCCTCTGACAGTGCAGCACTCCCTCAGAACTGACCCACTGACAGTGCAGCGCTCCCTCAGTACTGATCCTCTTCTAGATCAGCGATCCCTCAGTACTGACCCCCTGACAGTGCAGCACTCTCTCAGTACTGACCCTCTGACAGCGCAGCACTCCCTCTGTACTGACCCCCCTGCAGATCAGCGCTCCTTCTGTACTGACCCTCTGACAGTGCAACACTCCCTCTGTACTGACCTGCTGACACTGCAGCGCTCCCTCAGTACTGCCCATCTGACAGTGTAGCACTCCCTCTGTACTGACCCCCTGACAGTGCTGCCCTCCCTCAGTGCTGACCCCCTGACAGTGCATTATCTCCCTCAGTACTGACCCCCTGACAGATCAGCGCTCCTTCAGTACTGACCCTCTGGCAGGGCAGCACTCCCTCAGTACTGACCCTCTGACACTGCAACACTCCCTCAGTACTGACCCTCTGATAGTGCAGCATTCCCTCAAAACTGACTCTGCATTCAGTGCAGCACTCCCTCAGTACTGACCCTCTGACAGATCAGCGTCCCCCTCTGTACTGACCCCCTGACAGTGCAGCACTCCCTTAGTACTGACCCTCTGACAGTGCAGCACACCCTCAGAATTGACCCTCTGATAGTGCAGCACTCCCTCAGTACTGACCCTCTGACAGATCAGCGCTCCTTCAGTACTGACCCTCTGACAGTGCAGCACTCGCTCTGTACTGACCCTCTTACAGCGCAGCGCTCCCTCTGTACTGACCCCCTGACAGATCAGCGCTCCTTCTGTACTGACCCTCTGACAGTGCAACACTCCCTCTGTACTGACCTTCTGACACTGCAGCGCTCCGTCAGTGCTGACCCCCTGACAGTGCAGCACTCCCTCAGTACTGACCCCCTGACAGTGCAGAATCTCCCTCAGTACTGACCCTCTGACAGTGCAGCGCTCCCTCAGTACTGACCCCCTGACAGATCAGCGCTCCTTCAGTACCGACCCTCTGGCAGGGCAGCACTCCCTCAGTACTGACTCTCTGACACTGCAACACTCCCTCAGTACTGACTCTCTCATAGTTCAGCATTCCCTCAAAACTGACTCTGTATTCAGTGCAGCACTCCCTCAGTACTGACTCTCTGACAGATCAGCGCTCCCACTGTACTGACCCCCTGACAGTGCAGCACTCCCTTAGTACTGACCCTCTGATAGTGCAGCACTCCCTCAGTACTGACCCTTTGAGTGTGCAATGCTCCCTCAGTACTGACCGTCTGACAGTGCAGCACTCCCTCAGTACTAACCCTCTGACAGATCAGCGCTCCTTCAGTACTGACCCTCTGACAGTGCAGCACTCCCTCCGTACTGACCCTTTGAGAGTGCAACGCTTCATCAGTACTGACCCTCTGACAGTGCAGGACTTACTGAGAACTGACCCTGTGACAGTGCAGCACTCCTCCTGCACTGACCCTCTGACAGTGCAGCATCCCTCTTGACTGACCCTCAGACGGATCAGCGCTCCCTCAGTACTGACCCCCTGACAGTGCAGCACACCCTCAGGACTGACCCCGTGACAGTGCAGCACTCCCTCAGTACAGATCCTGTGACAGTGCAGCACTCCCTCAGTACTGACCCTCTGACTGTGCAGCGCTCCCTCAGTACTGACCCTCTGACCGTGCAGCACTCCCTCAGCACTGACCCTCTGACTGTGCAGCACTCACTCAGTACTGACCCTGTGACAGTGCAGCACTCCCTCAGTACTGACCCTCCGACAGTGCAGCACAACCTCAGGACTGACCCCGTGACAGTGCAGCACTCCCTCAGTACTGATCCTCTGACAGTGCAGCAGCCCCTCAGTACTGACCCTCTGACAGTGCAACACTCCCTCTGTACTGACTCCCTGACAGTGCAGCCCTACCTCAGTGCTGACCCCCTGACAGTGCCGCACTCCCTCAGTACTGACCCTCTGACAGTGCAGCACTCCCTCAGAACTGACCCACTGACAGTGCAGCACTCCCTCAGTACTGACCCTCTTACAGATCAGCGATCCCTCAGTACTGAACCTCTGACAGTGCAGCACTCCCTCAGAAGTGACCCACTGACAGTGCATCGCTCCCTCAGTACTGATCCTCTTACAGATCAGCGATCCCTCAGTACTGACCCCCTGACAGTGCAGCGCTCTCTCAGTACTGACCCTCTGACAGCGCAGCGCTCCCTCTGTACTGACCCCTGGCAGATCAGCGCTCCTTCTGTACTGACCCTCTGACAGTGCAGCACTCCCTCTGTACTGACCTTCTGACACTGCAGCGCTCCCTCTGTACTGACCCCCTGACAGATCAGCGCTCCTTCTGTCCTGACCCCTTGACAGTGCAGCCCTCCCTCAGTGCTGACCCCCTGACAGTGCAGCACTCCCTCAGTACTGACCCCCTGACAGTGCAGAATCTCCCTCAGTACTGACCCTCTGACAGTGCAGCGCTCCCTCAGTACTGACCCCCTGACAGATCAGCGCTCCTTCAGTACTGACCCTCTGGCAGGGCAGCACTCCCTCAGTACTGACCCTCTGACACTGCAACACTCCCTCAGTACTGACCCTCTGATAGTTCAGCATTCCCTCAAAACTGACTCTGTATTCAGTGCAGCACTCCCTCAGTACTGACCCTCTGACAGTGCAGCACTCCCTCAGTATTGACTCTCTGACAGATCAGCGCTCCCACTGTACTGTACCCCTGACAGTGCAGCACTCCCTTAGTACTGACCCTCTGATAGTGCAGCAGTCCCTCAGTACTAACCCTTTGACAGATCAGCGCTCCTTCAGTACTGACCCTCTGACAGTGAAGCACTCCCTCAGTACTGACCCTCTGACAGATCAGCGCACCTTCAGTACTGACACTCTGACAGTGCAGCCCTCCCTCCGTACTGACCCTTTGAGAGTGCAACGCTCCCTCAGTACTCACCCTCTGACAGTGCAGGACTTACTCAGAACTGACCCTGTGACAGTGCAGCACTCCTCCTGCACTGACCCTCTGACAGTGCAGCATCCCTCTTGACTGACCCTCAGACGGATCAGCGCTCCCTCAGTACTGATCCTCTGACAGATCAGCGCTCCTTCAATACTGACCCTCAGACAGTGCAGCACTCCCTCAGTACTGACCCTTTGAGTGTGCAACGCTCCCTCAGTACTGACCCTCTGACAGTGCAGCACTCCCTCAGAACTGACCCTCTGACAGTGCAGCGCTCCCTCAGTACTGATCCTCTGACAGATCAGCGCTCCTTCAATACTGACCCTCAGACAGTGCAGCACTCCCTCAGTACTGACCCTTTGAGTGTGCAATGCTCCCTCAGTACTGACCGTCTGACAGTGCAGCACTCCCTGAGTACTGAACCTCTGACAGTGCAGCACTCCCTCAGTACTGACCCCCTGACCTTGCAGCACTCCCTGAGAACTGATCCTCTGACAATGCAGCACTCACTCAGTACTGACCCTGTGACAGTGCAGCACTCTCTCAGTCATGACCCTCCGACAGTGCAGCACACCCTCAGGACTGACCCCGTGACAGTGCAGCACTCCCTCAGTACTGATCCTCTGACAGTGCAGCACTCCCTCAGTACTGACCCTCTGATTGTGCAGCGCTCCCTCAGTACTGACCCTCTGACAGTGCAGCACTCCCTCAGCACTGGCCCTCCGACTGTGCAGCACTACCTCAGAACTGACCCTCTGACAGTGCAGCACTCCCTCAGTACTGACCCTCTGACTGTGCAGCACTCACTCAGTACTGACCCTGTGACAGTGCAGCACTCCCTCAGTACTGACCCTCCGACAGTGCAGCACAACCTCAGGACTGACCCCGTGACAGTGCAGCACTCCCTCAGTACTGATCCTCTGACAGTGCAGCACTCCCTCAGTACTGAGCCTCTGACAGTGCAACACTCCCTCTGTGCTGACTCCATGACAGTGCAGCCCTCCCTCGGTGCTGACCCCCTGACCGTGCCGCACTCCCTCAGTACTGACCCTCTGACAGTGCAGCACTCCCTCAGAACTGACCCACTGACAGTGCAGCGCTCCCTCAGTACTGACCCTCTTACAGATCAGCGATCCCTCAGTACTGAACCTCTGACAGTGCAGCACTCCCTCAGAAGTGACCCACTGACAGTGCATCGCTCCCTCAGTACTGATCCTCTTACAGATCAGCGATCCCTCAGTACTGACCCCCTGACAGTGCAGCAGCCCCTCAGTACTGACCCTCTGACAGTGCAACACTCCCTCTGTACTGACTCCCTGACAGTGCAGCCCTACCTCAGTGCTGACCCCCTGACAGTGCCGCACTCCCTCAGTACTGACCCTCTGACAGTGCAGCACTCCCTCAGAACTGACCCACTGACAGTGCAGCACTCCCTCAGTACTGACCCTCTTACAGATCAGCGATCCCTCAGTACTGAACCTCTGACAGTGCAGCACTCCCTCAGAAGTGACCCACTGACAGTGCATCGCTCCCTCAGTACTGATCCTCTTACAGATCAGCGATCCCTCAGTACTGACCCCCTGACAGTGCAGCGCTCTCTCAGTACTGACCCTCTGACAGCGCAGCGCTCCCTCTGTACTGACCCCTGGCAGATCAGCGCTCCTTCTGTACTGACCCTCTGACAGTGCAGCACTCCCTCTGTACTGACCTTCTGACACTGCAGCGCTCCCTCTGTACTGACCCCCTGACAGATCAGCGCTCCTTCTGTCCTGACCCCTTGACAGTGCAGCCCTCCCTCAGTGCTGACCCCCTGACAGTGCAGCACTCCCTCAGTACTGACCCCCTGACAGTGCAGAATCTCCCTCAGTACTGACCCTCTGACAGTGCAGCGCTCCCTCAGTACTGACCCCCTGACAGATCAGCGCTCCTTCAGTACTGACCCTCTGGCAGGGCAGCACTCCCTCAGTACTGACCCTCTGACACTGCAACACTCCCTCAGTACTGACCCTCTGATAGTTCAGCATTCCCTCAAAACTGACTCTGTATTCAGTGCAGCACTCCCTCAGTACTGACCCTCTGACAGTGCAGCACTCCCTCAGTATTGACTCTCTGACAGATCAGCGCTCCCACTGTACTGTACCCCTGACAGTGCAGCACTCCCTTAGTACTGACCCTCTGATAGTGCAGCAGTCCCTCAGTACTAACCCTTTGACAGATCAGCGCTCCTTCAGTACTGACCCTCTGACAGTGAAGCACTCCCTCAGTACTGACCCTCTGACAGATCAGCGCACCTTCAGTACTGACACTCTGACAGTGCAGCCCTCCCTCCGTACTGACCCTTTGAGAGTGCAACGCTCCCTCAGTACTCACCCTCTGACAGTGCAGGACTTACTCAGAACTGACCCTGTGACAGTGCAGCACTCCTCCTGCACTGACCCTCTGACAGTGCAGCATCCCTCTTGACTGACCCTCAGACGGATCAGCGCTCCCTCAGTACTGATCCTCTGACAGATCAGCGCTCCTTCAATACTGACCCTCAGACAGTGCAGCACTCCCTCAGTACTGACCCTTTGAGTGTGCAACGCTCCCTCAGTACTGACCCTCTGACAGTGCAGCACTCCCTCAGAACTGACCCTCTGACAGTGCAGCGCTCCCTCAGTACTGATCCTCTGACAGATCAGCGCTCCTTCAATACTGACCCTCAGACAGTGCAGCACTCCCTCAGTACTGACCCTTTGAGTGTGCAATGCTCCCTCAGTACTGACCGTCTGACAGTGCAGCACTCCCTGAGTACTGAACCTCTGACAGTGCAGCACTCCCTCAGTACTGACCCCCTGACCTTGCAGCACTCCCTGAGAACTGATCCTCTGACAATGCAGCACTCACTCAGTACTGACCCTGTGACAGTGCAGCACTCTCTCAGTCATGACCCTCCGACAGTGCAGCACACCCTCAGGACTGACCCCGTGACAGTGCAGCACTCCCTCAGTACTGATCCTCTGACAGTGCAGCACTCCCTCAGTACTGACCCTCTGATTGTGCAGCGCTCCCTCAGTACTGACCCTCTGACAGTGCAGCACTCCCTCAGCACTGGCCCTCCGACTGTGCAGCACTACCTCAGAACTGACCCTCTGACAGTGCAGCACTCCCTCAGTACTGACCCTCTGACTGTGCAGCACTCACTCAGTACTGACCCTGTGACAGTGCAGCACTCCCTCAGTACTGACCCTCCGACAGTGCAGCACAACCTCAGGACTGACCCCGTGACAGTGCAGCACTCCCTCAGTACTGATCCTCTGACAGTGCAGCACTCCCTCAGTACTGAGCCTCTGACAGTGCAACACTCCCTCTGTGCTGACTCCATGACAGTGCAGCCCTCCCTCGGTGCTGACCCCCTGACCGTGCCGCACTCCCTCAGTACTGACCCTCTGACAGTGCAGCACTCCCTCAGAACTGACCCACTGACAGTGCAGCGCTCCCTCAGTACTGACCCTCTTACAGATCAGCGATCCCTCAGTACTGAACCTCTGACAGTGCAGCACTCCCTCAGAAGTGACCCACTGACAGTGCATCGCTCCCTCAGTACTGATCCTCTTACAGATCAGCGATCCCTCAGTACTGACCCCCTGACAGTGCAGCACTCTCTCAGTACTGACCCTCTGACAGCGCAGCACTCCCTCTGTACTGACCCACTGGCAGATCAGCGCTCCTTCTGTACTGACCCTCTGACAGTGCAACACTCCCTCTGTACTGACCTTCTGACACGGCAGCGCTCCCTCAGTACTGCCCATCTGACAGTGTAGTACTCCCTCTGTACTGACCCTCTGACAGTGCAACACTCCCTCTGTACTGACCTCCTGACAGTGCTGCTCTCCCTCAGTGCTGACCCCCTGACAGTGCAGTATCTCCCTCAGTACTGACCCTCTGACAGAGCAGCGCTCCCTCAGTACTGACCCCCTGACAGATCAGCGCTCCTTCAGTACTGACCCTCTGGCAGGGCAGCACTCCCTCAGTACTGACCCTCTGACACTGCAACACTCCCTCAGTACTGACCCTCTGATAGTGCAGCATTCCCTCAAAACTGACTCTGTATTCAGTGCAGCACTCCCTCAGTACTGACCCTCTGACAGATCAGCGCCCCCCTCTGTACTGACCCCCTGACAGTGCAGCACTCCCGAAGTACTGACCCTCTGACAGTGCAGCACACCCTCAGAATTGACCCTCTGATAGTGCAGCACTCCCTCAGTACTGACCCTCTGACAGATCAGCGCTCCTTCAGTACTGACCCTCTGACAGTGCAGCACTCCCTCAGTACTGACCCTCTGACAGATCAGCGCTCCTTCAGTACTGACCCTCTGACAGTGCAGCACTCGCTCTGTACTGAACCTCTTACAGCGCAGCGCTCTCTCTGTACTGACCCCCTGACAGATCAGCGCTCCTTCTGAACTGACCCTCTGACACTGTAGCGCTCCCTCAGTACTGCCCGTCTGACAGTGTAGCGCTCGCTCTGTACTGACCCTCTGACAGTGCAATACTCCCTCTGTACTGACCCCCTGACAGTGCAGCCCTCCCTCAGTGCTGACCCCCTGACAGTGCAGCACTCCCTCAGTACTGACCCCCTGACAGTGCAGAATCTCCCTCAGTACTGACCCTCTGACAGTGCAGCGCTCCCTCAGTACTGACCCCCTGACAGATCAGCGCTCCGTCAGCACCGACCCTCTGGCAGGTCAGCACTCCCTCAGTACTGACCCTCTGACACTGCAACACTCCCTCAGTACTGACCCTCTGATAGTTCAGCATTCCCTCAAAACTGACTCTGTATTCAGTGCAGCACTCCGTCAGTACTGACTCTCTGACAGATCAGCGCTCCCTTAGTACTGACCCTCTGATAGTGCAGCAGTCCCTCAGTACTGACCCTCTGACAGATCAGCGCTCCTTCAGTACTGACCCTCTGACAGTGCAGCACTCCCTCAGTACTGACCCTCTGATAGTGCAGCACTCCCTCAGTACTGACCCTCTGAGAGATCAGCGCACCTTCAGTACTGACCCTCTGACAGTGCAGCACTCCCTCCGTACTGACCCTTTGAGAGTGCAACGCTTCATCAGTACTGACCCTCTGACAGTGCAGGACTTTCTCAGAACTGACCCTGTGACAGGGCAGCACTCCTCCTGCACTGACCCTTTGACAGTGCAGCATCCCTCTTGACTGACCCTCAGACGGATCAGCGCTCCCTCAGTACTGACCCCCTGACAGTGCAGCACACCCTCAGGACTGACCCCGTGACAGTGCAGCACTCCCTCAGTCCTGATCCTCTGACAGTGCAGCACTCCCTCAGTACTGACCCTCTGACTGTGCAGCGCTCCCTCAGTACTGACCCTCTGACAGTGCAGCACTCCCTCAGCACTGGCCCTCCGACTGTGCAGCACTACCTCAGAACTGACCCTCTGACAGTGCAGCACTCCCTCAGTACTGACCCTCTGACTGTGCAGCACTCACTCAGTACTGACCCTGTGACAGTGCAGCACTCCCTCAGTACTGACCCTCCGACAGTGCAGCACAACCTCAGGACTGACCCCGTGACAGTGCAGCACTCCCTCAGTACTGATCCTCTGACAGTGCAGCACTCCCTCAGTACTGACCCTCTGACAGTGCAACACTCCCTCTGTACTGACTCCCTGACAGTGCAGCCCTCCCTCAGTGCTGACCCCCTGACAGTGCCGCACTCCCTCAGAACTGACCCACTGACAGTGCAGCACTCCCTCAGTACTGACCCTCTTACGGATCAGCGATCCCTCCGTACTGACCCCCTGACAGTGCAGCGCTCTCTCAGTACTGACCCTCTGACAGCGCAGCGCTCCCTCTGTACTGACCCCTGGCAGATCAGCGCTCCTTCTGTACTGACCCTCTGACAGTGCAACACTCCCTCTGTACTGACCTTCTGACACTGCAGCGCTCCCTCTGTACTGACCCCCTGACAGATTAGCGCTCCTTCTGTACTGACCCCTTGACAGTGCAGCCCTCCCTCAGTGCTGACCTCCTGACAGTGCAGCACTCCCTCAGTACTGACCCCCTGACAGTGCAGAATCTCCCTCAGTACTCACCCTCTGACAGTGCAGCGCTCCCTCAGTACTGACCCCCTGACAGATCAGCGCTCCTTCAGTACTGATCCTCTGGCAGGGCAGCACTCCCTCAGTACTGACTCTCTGACAGATCAGCGCTCCCACTGTACTGACCCCCTGACAGTGCAGCACTCCCTTAGTACTGACCCTCTGATAGTGCAGCAGTCCCTCAGTACTGACCCTCTGACAGATCAGCGCTCCTTCAGTACTGACCCTCTGACAGTGCAGCACTCCCTCAGTACTGACCCTCTGACAGATCAGCGCACCTTCAGTACTGACCCTCTGACAGTGCAGCACTCCCTCCGTACTGACCCTTTGAGAGTGCAACGCTCCCTCAGTACTCACCCTCTGACAGTGCAGGACTTACTCAGAACTGACCCTGTGACAGTGCAGCACTCCTCCTGCACTGACCCTCTGACAGTGCAGCATCCCTCTTGACTGACCCTCAGCCGGATCAGCGCTCCCTCAGTACTGACCCCCTGACAGTGCAGCACTCCCTCAGTACTGACCCTCTGACAGTGCAGCGCTTCCTCGGCACTGACCCCCTGACAGTGCAGCACTCCCCCAGTACTGGCCCCCTGACAGTGCAGCACTCCCTCAGTACTGACCCTCTGACAGTGCAGCACTCCCTCAGAACTGACCCTCTGACACTGCAGCGCTCCCTCAGTACTGATCCTCTGACAGATCAGCGCTCCTTCAGTACTGACCCTCTGACAGTGCAGCATTCCCTCAGTACTGACCGTCTGACAGTGCAGCACTCCCTGAGTACTGAACCTCTGACAGTGCAGCATTCCCTCACTACTGACCCCCTGACCGTGCAGCACTCCCGGAGTACTGGTTCTCTGACAGTGCAGCGCTCCCTCAGTACTTACCCTATGACAGTGCAGCACTCCCTCAGCACTGGCTTTCCGACTGTGCAGCACTATCTCAGTACTGACCCTGTGACAGTGCAGCACTCCCTCAGTACTGACCCTCCGACAGTGCAGCACACCCTCAGGACTGAACCCGTGACAGTGCAGCACACCCTCAATTCTGATCCTCTGCCAGGGCAGCACTCTTTCAGTACTGACTCTCTGACAGATCAGCGCTCCTTCAGTACTGACCCTCTGACAGTGCAGCACTCCCTCAGTACTGACCATTTGAGTGTGCAACGCTCCCTCAGTACTGACCCTCTGACAGTGCAGCCACTCCCTCAGAACTGACCCTGTGACAGTGCAGCATTCCCTCAGTACTGACCGTCTGACAGTGCAGCACTCCCTCAGTACTGACCCTCTGACAGTGCAGCACTCCCTCAGCACTGGCTTTCCGACTGTGCAGCACTATGTCAGTACTGACCCTCTGACAGTGCAGCACTCCCTCATTACTGGCACTCTGACTGTGCAGCACTCACTCAGTACTGACCCTGTGACAGTCCAGCACTCCCTCAGTACTGACCCTCTGGCAGTGCAGCACACCCTCAGGACTGACCCCGTGACAGTGGGGCACTCCCTCAGTACTGATCCTCTGACAGTGCAGCACACCCTCAGTACTGACCCTCTGACAGTGCAAAACCCCCTCAAATCTGACCCTCCGACAGGGCAGCAATCTTTCAGTACTGACCCTCTGACAGTGCAGCCCACCCTCAGTGCTGACCCCCTGACAGTGCAGCACTCCCTCAGTACTGACCCTCTGACAGTGCAGCACTCCCTCAGAACCGACCCTCTGACACTGCAGCGCTCCCTCAGTACTGATCCTCTGACAGATCAGCGCTCCTTCAGTACTGACCCTCTGACAGTGCAGCACTCCGTCAGTACTGACCCTTTGAGTGTGCAACGCTCCCTCAGTACTGACCCACTGACAGTGCAGCATTCCCTCAGTACTGACCGTCTGACAGTGCAGCACTCCCTGAGTACTGAACCTCTGACAGTGCAACACTCCCTCAGTACTGACCCCCTGACCGTGCAGCACTCCCTGAGTACTGGTTCTCTGACAGTGCAGCGCTCCCTCAGTACTGACCCTGTGACTGTGCAGCACTCCCTCAGTACTGACCCACCGACAGTGCAGCACACCCTCAGGACTGACCCCGTGACAGTGCAGCACACCCTCAATTCTGACCCTCTGACAGGGCAGCACTCTTTCAGTACTGACCCTCTGACAGATCAGCGCTCCTTCAGTACTGACCGTCTGACAGGGCAGCACTCCCTCAGTACTGACCATTTGAGTGTGCAACGCTCCCTCAGTACTGACCTCTGACAGTGCAGCACTCCCTCAGAACTGACCCTGTGACAGTGCAGCATTCCCTCAGTACTTACCGTCTGATAGTGCAGCACTCCCTCAGTACTGACCCTCTGACAGTGCAGCACTCCCTCAGCACTGGCTTTCCGACTGTGCAGCACTATCTCAGTACTGACCCTCTGACAGTGCAGCCCTCCCTCAGTGCTGACACCTGACAGTGCAGCACTCACTCAGAACTGACTCTCTGACTGTGGAGCGCTCTCTCTGTACTGACCCTCTGACAGTGCAGCGCTCCCTCAGAACTGACCCTGTGACAGTGCAGCTTTCCCTCAGTACTGACCGTCTGACAGTGCAGCACTCCCTCAGTACTGACCCTCTGACAGTGCAGCACTCCCTCAGCACTGGCCCTCCGACTGTGCAGCACTCCCTCAGCACTGACCCTCTGACAGTGCAGCACTCCCTCAGTACTGACCCTCTGACTTTGCAGCACTCACTCAGTACTGACCCTGTGACAGTGCAGCACTCCCTCAGTACTGACCCTCCGACAGTGCAGCACAACCTCAGGACTGACCCCGTGACAGTGCAGCACTCCCTCAGTACTGACCCTCTGACAGTGCAACACTCCCTCTGTACTGACTCCCTGACAGTGCAGCCCTCCCTCAGTGCTGACCCCCTGACAGTGCAGCACTCCCTCAGTACTGACCATCTGACAGTGCAGCACTCCCTCAGAACTGACCCACTGACAGTGCAGCGCTCCCTCAGTACTGGTTCTCTGACAGTGCAGCGCTCCCTCAGTACTGACCCTCTGACAGTGCAGCACTCCCTCAGCACTGGCTTTCCGACAGTGCAGCACTCACTCAGTAATGACCCTGTGACAGTGCAGCACTCCCTCAGTACTGACCCTCCGACAGTACAGCACACCCTCAGGACTGACCCCGTGACAGTGCAGCACTCCCTCAGTACTGACCCTCTGACAGTGCAGCACTCCTTCAGCACTGGCTTTCCGACTGTGCAGCGCTGTCTCAGTACTGAACCTCTGACAGTGCAGCACTCCCTCAGTATTGACCCTCCGACAGTGCAGCACTCACTCAGTACTGACCCTGTGACAGTGCAGCACTCCCTCAGTACTGACCCTCCGACAGTACAGCACACCCTCAGGACTGACCCCGTGACAGTGCAGCACTCCCTCAGTACTGATCCTCTGACAGTGCAGCACACCCTCAGTACTGACCCTCTGACAGTGCAAAACTCCCTCAATTCTGACCTTCTAACAGGGCAGCACTCTTTTAGTACTGACCCTCTGACAGTGCAACACTCCCTCTGTACTGACTCCCTGACAGTGCAGCCCTCCCTCAGTGCTGAACCCCTGACAGTGCAACACTCCCTCAGTACTGACCCTCTGACAGTGCAGCACTCCCTCAGAACTGACCCACTGACAGTGCAGCACGCCCTCAGTACTGACCCTCTGACAGTGCAGCACTCCCTCAGAACTGACCCTCTGACAGTGCAGCGCTCTCTCAGTACTGACCCTCTGACAGATCAGCGCTCCTTCAGTACTGACCCTCTGACAGTGCAGCACTCCCTCAGTACTGACCCTTTGAGTGTGCAACGCTCCCTCAGTACTGACCCTCTGACAGTGCAGCACTCCCTCAGAACTGACCCTCTGACAGTGCAGCGCTCCCTCAGTACTGATCCTCTGACAGATCAGCGCTCCTTCAATACTGACCCACAGACAGTGCAGCACTCCCTCAGTACTGACCCTTTGAGTGTGCAACGCTCCCTCAGTACTCACCGTCTGACAGTGCATCACTCCCTGAGTACTGAACCTCTGACAGTGCAGCACTCCCTCAGTACTGACCCCCTGACCGTGCAGCACTCCCTGAGTACTGATCCTCTGACAGTGCAGCACTCACTCAGCGCTGGCTTTCCGACTGTGCAGCACTCCCTCAGTACTGACCCTCTGACTGTGCAGCACTCACTCAGTCCTGACTCTGTGACAGTGCAGCACTCTCTCAGTACTGACCCTCTGACTTTGCAGCACTCACTCAGTACTGACCCTGTGACAGTGCAGCACTCCCTCAGTACTGACCCTCCGACAGTGCAGCACAACCTCAGGACTGACCCCCTGACAGACCAGCGCTCCTTCAGTACTGACCCTCTGGCAGGGCAGCACTCCCTCAGTACTGACCCTCTGACACAGCAACACTCCCTCAGTACTGACCCTCTGATAGTTCAGCATTCCCTCAAAACTGACTCTGTATTCAGTGCAGCACTCCCTCAGTACTGACCCTCTGACAGTGCAGCACTCCCTCAGTACTGACTCTCTGACAGATCAGCTCTCCCACTGTACTGACCCCCTGACAGTGCAGCACTCCCTTAGTACTGACCCTCTGATAGTGCAGCAGTCCCTCAGTACAAACCCTCTGACAGATCAGCGCACCTTCAGTACTGACCCTCTGACAGTGCAGCACTCCCTCCGTACTGCCCCTTTGAGTGTGCAACGCTCCCTCAGTACTCACCATCTGACAGTGCAGGACTTACTCAGTACTGACCCTCTGACAGTGCAGCACTCCCTCAGAACTGACCCACTGACAGTGCAGCACTCCCTCAGTACTGACCCTCTTACAGATCAGCGATCCCTCAGTACTGAACCTCTGACAGTGCAGCACTCCCTCAGAAGTGACCCACTGACAGTGCATCGCTCCCTCAGTACTGATCCTCTAACAGATCAGCGATCCCTCAGTACTGACCCCCTGACAGTGCAGCGCTCTCTCAGTACTGACCCTCTGATAGTGCAGCACTCCCTCAGTACTGACCCTCTGACAGATCAGCGCTCCTTCAGTACTGACCCTCTGACAGTGCAGCACTCCCTCAGTACTGACCCTCTGACAGATCAGCGCTCCTTCAGTACTGACCCCCTGACAGTGCAGCGCTCTCTCATTACTGACCCTCTGATAGTGCAGCACTCCCTCAGTACTGACCCTCTGACAGATCAGCGCTCCTTCAGTACTGACCCTCTGACAGTGCAGCACTCCCTCAGTACTGACCCTCTGACAGATCAGCGCTCCTTCAGTACTGACCCTCTGACAGTGCAGCACTCGCTCTGTACTGACCCTCTTACAGCGCAGCGCTCCCTCTGTACTGACCCCCTGACAGATCAGCGCTCCTTCTGTACTGACCCTCTGACAGTGCAACACCCACTCTGTACTGACCTTCTGACACAGCAGCGCTCCCTCAGTACTGCCCGTCTGACAGTGTAGCGCTCGCTCTGTACTGACCCTCTGACAGTGCAATACTCCCTCTGTACTGACCCACTGACAGTGCAGCACTCCCTCAGTACTGACCCTCTGACAGATCAGCGCACCTTCAGTACTGACCCTCTGACATGCTGCACTCCCTCCATACTGACCCTTTGAGAGTGCAACGCTTCATCAGTACAGACCCTCTGACAGTGCAGGACTTACTCAGAACTGACCCTGTGACAGTGCAGCACTCCTCCTGCACTGACCCTCTGACAGTGCAGCATCCCTCTTGACTGACCCTCAGACGGATCAGCGCTCCCTCAGTACTGACCCCCTGACAGTGCAGCACACCCTCAGGACTGACCCGTGACAGTGCAGCACTCCCTCAGTACTGATCCTCTGACAAGGCAGCACTCCCTCAGTACTGACCCTCTGACTGTGCAGCGCTCCCTCAGTACTGACCCTCTGACAGTGCAGCACTCCCTCAGCACTGGCCCTCCGACTGTGCAGCACTACCTCAGAACTGACCCTCTGACAGTGCAGCACTCCCTCAGTACTGACCCTCTGACTGTGCAGCACTCAGTCAGTACTGACCCTGTGACAGTGCAGCACTCCCTCAGTACTGACCCTCCGACAGTGCAGCACAACCTCAGGACTGACCCCGTGTCAGTGCAGCACTCCCTCAGTACTGATCCTCTGACCGTGCAGCACTCCCTCAGTACTGACCCTCTGACAGTGCAACACTCCCTCTGTACTGACCCCCTGACAGTGCAGCACTCCCTCAGTACTGGCCCCCTGACAGTGCAGCACTCCCTCAGTACTGACCCTCTGACAGTGCAGCACTCCCTCAGAACTGACCCTCTGACAATGCAGCGCTCCCTCAGTACTGATCCTCTGACAGATCAGCGCTCCTTCAGTACTGACCCTCTGACAGTGCAGCACTCCCTCAGTACTGACCGTCTGACAGTGCAGCACTCCCTGAATACTGAACCTCTGACAGTGCAGCATCCCTCTTGACTGACCCTCAGACGGATCAGCGCTCCCTCAGTACTGACCCCCTGACAGTGCAGCACTCCCTCAGTACTGACCCTCTGACAGTGCAGCGCTCCCTCGGCACTGACCCCCTGACAGTGCAGCACTCCCTCAGTACTGGCCCCCTGACAGTGCAGCACTCCCTCTGTACTGACCCTCTGACAGTGCAGCACTCCCTCAGAACTGACCCTCTGACACTGCAGCGCTCCCTCAGCACTGATCCTCTGACAGATCAGCGCTCCTTCAGTACTGACCCTCTGACAGTGCAGCACTCCCTCAGTACTGACCGTCTGACAGTGCAGCACTCCCTCAGTACTGCCCGTCTGACAGTGTAGCGCTCGCTCTGTACTGACCCTCTGACAGTGCAATACTCCCTCTGTACTGACCCCCTGACAGTGCAGCCCTCCCTCAGTGCTGACCCCCTGACAGTGCAGCAGTCCCTCAGTACCGACCCCCTGACAGTGCAGAATCTCCCTCAGTACTGACTCTCTGAGAGTGCAGCGCTCCCTCGTACTAACCCCCTTACAGATCAGCGCTCCTTCAGTACTGAACCTCTGGCAGGGCAGCACTCCCTCAGTACTGACCCTCTGACACTGCAACACTCCGTCAGTACTGACCCTCTGATAGTGCAGCATTCCCTCAAAACTGACTGTGTATTCAGTGCAGCACTCCCTCAGTACTGACCATCTGACAGATCAGTGCTCCCTCTGTACTGACCCCCTGACAGTGCAGCACTCCCTTAGTACTGACCCCCTGACAGTGCAGCACTCCCTCAGAACTGACCCTCTGATAGTGCAGCACTCCCTCAGTACTGACCCTCTGTCAGATCAGCGCTCCTTCAGTACTGACCCTCTGACAGTGCAGCACTCGCTCTGTACTGACCCTCTGACAGCGCAGCGCTCCCTCTGTACTGACCCCCTGACAGATCAGCGCTCCTTCTGTACTGACCCTCTGACAGTGCAACACTCCTTCTGTACTGACCTTCTGACACTGCAGCGCTCCCTCAGTACTGCCCATCTGACAGTGTAGCGCTCCCTCGCTACTGACCCCCTGACAGTGCAGCCCTCCCTCAGTGCTGACCCCCTGACAGTGCAGCACTCCCTCAGTACTGACCCCCTGACAGTGCAGAATCTCCCTCAGTACTGACCCTCTGACAGTGCAGCGCTCCCTCGTACTAACCCCTTTACAGATCAGCGCTCCTTCAGTACTGACCCTCTGGCAGGGCAGCACTCCCTCAGTACTGACCCTCTAACACTGCAACACTCCGTCAGTACTGACCCTGTGACAGTGCAGCAATCCCTCTGTACTGACCCTCTGACAGTGCAGCAGCCCTCTTGACTGACCCTCTGACAGATCAGCGCTCCCTCTGTACTGACCCCCTGACAGTGCAGCACTCCCTTAGTACTGACCCTCTGACAGTGCAGCGCTCCCTCAGAACTGACCCTCTGATAGTGCAGCACTCCCTCAGTACTGACCCTCTGACAGATCAGCGCTCCCTCTGTACTGACCCCCTGACAGTGCAGCACTCCCTTAGTACTGACCCTCTGACAGTGCAGCACTCCCTCTGAACTGACCCTCTGACAGTGCAGCACTCCCTCAGAACTGACCCTCTGATAGTGCAGCAGTCCTTCAGTACTGACCCTCTGACAGATCAGCGCTCCTTCAGTACTGACCCTCTGACAGTGCAGCACTCCCTCCGTACTGACCCTTTGAGAGTGCAACGCTCCCTCAGTACTGACCCTCTGACAGTGCAGGACTTACTCAGAACTGACCCTGTGACAATGCAGCACTCCTTCTGCACTGACCCTCTGACAGTGCAGCATCCCTCTTGACTGACCCTCAGACGGATCAGCGCTCCCTCAGTACTGATCCCCTGACAGCGCAGCACTCCCTCAGTACTGACCCTCTGACAGTGCAGCGCTCCCTCGGCACTGACCCCCTGACAGTGCAGCACTCCCTCAGTACTGACCCTCTTACAGTGCAGCACTCCGTCAGAACTGACCCTCTGACACTGCAGCGCTCCCTCAGTACTGATCCTCTGACAGATCAGCGCTCCTTCAGTTCTGACCCTCTGACAGTGCAGCACCCCCTCAGTACTGACCCCCTGACCGTGCAGCACTCCCTGAGTACTGGTTCTCTGACAGTGCAGTGCTCCCTCAGTACTGACCCTCTGACAGTGCAGCACTCCCTCAGCACTGGCCCTCCGACTGTGCAGTACTACCTCAGAACTGACCCTCTGACAGTGCAGCACTCCCTCAGTACAGACCCTCCGACAGTGCAGCACTCACTCAGTACTGACCCTGTGACAGTGCAGCACTCCCTCAGTACTGACCCTCCGACAGTGCAGCACACCCTCAGGACTGACCCCGTGACAGTGCAGCACTCCCTTAGTACTGACCCTTTGAGTGTGCAACGCTCCCTCAGTACTGACCCTCTGACAGTGCAGCATTCCCTCAGTACTGACCGTCTGACAGTGCAGCACTCCTTGAGTACTGGTTCTCTGACAGTGCAGCGCTCCCTCAGTACTTACCCTATGACAGAGCAGCACTCCCTCAGCACTGGCTTTCCGACTGTGCAGCACTATCTCAGTACTGACCCTGTGACAGTGCAGCACTCCCTCAGTACTGACCCTCCGACAGTGCAGCACACCCTCAGGACTGACCCCGTGACAGTGCAGCACACCCTCAATTCTGACCCTCTGACAGGGCAGCACTCTTTCAGTACTGACCCTCTGACAGATCAGCACTGGCCCTCCGACTGTGCAGCACTACCTCAGAACTGACCCTCTGACTGTGCAGCACTCACTCAGTACTGACCCTCTGACAGTGCAGCACTCCCTCAGTACTGACCATTTGAGTGTGCAACGCTCCCTCAGTACTGACCCTCTGACAGTGCAGCACTCCCTCAGAACTGACCCTGTGACAGTGCAGCATTCCCTCAGTACTGACCGTCTGACAGTGCAGCACTCCCTCAGTACTGACCCTCTGACAGTGCAGCACTCCCTCAGCACTGGCTTTCCGACTGTGCAGCACTATCTCAGTACTGACCCTCTGACAGTGCAGCCCTCCCTCAGTACTGACCCTCTGACAGATCAGCGCTCCTTCAGTATTGACCCTCTGACAGTGCAGACATCCCTCAGAACTCACCCTGTGACAGTGCAGCTTTCCCTCAGTACTGACCGTCTGACAGTGCAGCACTCCCTCAGTACTGAACCTCCGACAGTGCAGCACCCCCTCAGTACTGACCCCCTGACCGTGCAGCACTCCCTGAGTACTGGTTCTCTGACAGTGCAGTGCTCCCTCAGTACTGACCCTCTGACAGTGCAGCACTCCCTCAGCACTGGCCCTCCGACTGTGCAGCACTACCTCAGAACTGACCCTCTGACAGTGCAGCACTCCCTCAGTACAGACCCTCCGACAGTGCAGCACTCACTCAGTACTGACCCTGTGACAGTGCAGCACTCCCTCAGCACTGGCCCTCCGACTGTGCAGCACTACCTCAGTACTGACCCTGTGACAGTGCAGCACTCCCTCAGTACAGACCCTCCGACAGTGCAGCACTCACTCAGTACTGACCCTGTGACAGTGCAGCACACCCTCAGGACTGACGCCGTGACAGTGCAGCACTCCCTCAGTACTGATCCTCTGACAGTGCAGCACTCCCTCCGTACTGACCCTCTGACAGTGCAAATCTCCCTCAATTCTGACCCTCTGACAGGGCAGCACTCTTTTAGTACTGACCCTCTGACAGTGCAACACTCCCTCAGTGCTGACCCCCTGACAGTGCAGCGCTCCCTCAGAACTGACCCTCTGACAGTGCAGCACTCCCCCAGTACTGGCCCCCTCACAGTGCAGCACTCCCCCAGTACTGGCCCCCTCACAGTGCAGCACTCCCTTAGTACTGACCCTCTGACAGTGCAGCACTCCCTCAGAACTGGCCCTCTGACAGTGCAGCACTCCCTCAGAACTGACCCACTGACAGTGCAGCACTCCCCCAGTACTGGCCCCCTGACAGATCAGCGCTCCTTCAGTACTGACCCTCTGACAGTGCAGCACTCCCTCAGTACTGACCATTTGAGTGTGCAACGCTCCCTCAGTACTGACCCTCCGACTGTGCAGCACTACCTCAGAACTGACCCTCTGACAGTGCAGCGATCCCTCAGTACTGACCCTCTGACTGTGCAGCACTCACTCAGTACTGACCCTGTGACAGTGCAGCACTCCCTCAGTACTGACACTCCGACAGTGCAGCACAACCTCAGGACATACCCCCTGACAGTGCAGCACTCCCTCAGTACTGACCCTCTGACAGTGCAGCACTCCCTCAGAACTGACCCTCTGACACTGCAGCGCTCCCTCAGCACTGATCCTCTGACAGATCAGCGCTCCTTCAGTACTGACCCTCTGACAGTGCAGCACTCCCTCAGTACTGACCGTCTGACAGTGCAGCACTCCCTCAGTACTGCCCGTCTGACAGTGTAGCGCTCGCTCTGTACTGACCCTCTGACAGTGCAATACTCCCTCTGTACTGACCCCCTGACAGTGCAGCCCTCCCTCAGTGCTGACCCCCTGACAGTGCAGCACTCCCTCAGTACTGACCCCCTGACAGTGCAGAATCTCCCTCAGTACTGACTCTCTGAGAGTGCAGCGCTCCCTCGTACTAACCCCCTTACAGATCAGCGCTCCTTCAGTACTGAACCTCTGGCAGGGCAGCACTCCCTTAGTACTGACCCTCTGACAGTGCAGCAGTCCCTCAGTACTGACCCTCTGACAGATCAGCGCTCCTTCAGTACTGACCCTCTGACAGTGCAGCACTCCCTCCGTACTGACCCTTTGAGAGTGCAACGCTCCCTCAGTACTGACCCTCTGACAGTGCAGGACTTACTCAGAACTGACCCTGTGACAATGCAGCACTCCTTCTGCACTGACCCTCTGACAGTGCAGCATCCCTCTTGACTGACCCTCAGACGGATCAGCGCTCCCTCAGTACTGATCCCCTGACAGCGCAGCACTCCCTCAGTACTGACCCTCTGACAGTGCAGCGCTCCCTCGGCACTGACCCCCTGACAGTGCAGCACTCCCTCAGTACTGACCCTCTTACAGTGCAGCACTCCGTCAGAACTGACCCTCTGACACTGCAGCGCTCCCTCAGTACTGACACTCCGACAGTGCAGCACAACCTCAGGACATACCCCGTGACAGTGCAGCACTCCCTCAGTACTGATGCTCTGACAGTGCAACACTCCCTCTGTATTGACTCCCTGACAGTGCAGCCCTCCCTCAGTGCTAACCCCCTTACAGTGCAGCATTCCCACAGTACTGACCGTCTGACAGTGCAGCACTCCCTCAGTACTGACCCTGTGACAGTGCAGCATTCCCTCAGTACTGACCGTCTGACAGTGCAGCATTCCCTTAGTACTGACCATCTGACAGTGCAGCACTCCCTCAGTACTGAACCTCTGACCGTGCAGCAATCCCTCAATACTGACACCCTGACCGTGCAGCACTCCCTGAGTACTGGTTCTCTGACAGTGCAGCGCTTCCTCAGTACTGACCCTCTGACAGTGCAGCACTCCCTCAGTACTGACCTTCCGACAGTGCAGCACTCACTCAGGACTGACCCTGTGACAGTGCAGCACTCCCTCAGTACTGACCCTCCGACAGTGCAGCACACCCTCAGGACTGACCCCATGACAGTGCAGCACTCCCTCAGTACTGATCCTCTGACAGTGCAGCACACCCTCAGTACTGACCCTATGACAGTGCAAAACTCCCTCAATTCTGACCCTCTGACAGGGCAGCATTCTTTCAGTACTGACCTTCTGACAGTGCAACACTCCCTCAGTACTGACCCTCTGACAGTGCAGCTCTCCCTCAGTACTAGTTCTCTGACAGTGCAACACTCCCTCAGTACTGACCCTCTGACAGTGCAGCACACCCTCAGTACTGACCCTCTGACAGTGCAAAACTCCCTCAATTCTGACCCTCTGACAGGGCAGCACTCTTTCAGTACTGACCCTCTGACAGTGTAACACTCCCTCTGTACTGACTCCCTGACAGTGCAGCCCTCCCTCAGTGCTGACCCCCTGACAGTGCAGCATTCACTCAGAACTGACCCTCCTACAGTGCAGCGCTCTCTCAGTACTGACCCTCTGACAGATCAGCGCTCCTTCAGTATTGACCCTGTGACAGTGCAGCATTCCCTCAGTACTGACCGTCTGACAGTGCAGCATTCCCTCAGAACTGAACCTCTGACAGTGCAGCACCACCTTAGTACAGACCGCCTGACCGTGCAGCGCTCCCTGAGTACTGGTTCTCTGACAGTGCAGCGCTCCCTCCGTACTGACCCTCTGACAGTGCAGCACTTCCTCAGCACTGGCCCTCCGACTGTGCAGCACTACCTCAGAACTGACCCTCTGACTGTGCAGCACTCACTCAGTACTGACCCTGTGACAGTGCAGCCCTCCCGCAGTGCTGATCCCCTGACAGTGCAGCACTCCCTCAGTACTGACCCTCTGACAGTGCAGCACTCCCTCAGAACTGACCCACTGACAGTGCAGCGCTCCCTCAGTACTGACCCGCTGACAGTGCAGCACTCCCCCAGTACTGGCCCCCTCACAGTGCAGCACTCCCCCAGTACTGGCCCCCTCACAGTGCAGCACTCCCTTAGTACTGACCCTCTGACAGTGCAGCACTCCCTCAGAACTGGCCCTCTGACAGTGCAGCACTCCCTCAGAACTGACCCACTGACAGTGCAGCACTCCCCCAGTACTGGCCCCCTGACAGATCAGCGCTCCTTCAGTACTGACCCTCTGACAGTGCAGCACTCCCTCAGTACTGACCATTTGAGTGTGCAACGCTCCCTCAGTACTGACCCTCCGACTGTGCAGCACTACCTCAGAACTGACCCTCTGACAGTGCAGCGATCCCTCAGTACTGACCCTCTGACTGTGCAGCACTCACTCAGTACTGACCCTGTGACAGTGCAGCACTCCCTCAGTACTGACACTCCGACAGTGCAGCACAACCTCAGGACATACCCCGTGACAGTGCAGCACTCCCTCAGTACTGATGCTCTGACAGTGCAACACTCCCTCTGTTTTGACTCCCTGACAGTGCAGCCCTCCCTCAGTGCTAACCCCCTTACAGTGCAGCATTCCCACAGTACTGACCGTCTGACAGTGCAGCACTCCCTCAGTACTGACCCTCTGACACTGCAGCACTCCCTCAGAACTGACCCTGTGACAGTGCAGCATTCCCACAGTACTGACCGTCTGACAGTGCAGCATTCCCTCAGTACTGACCATCTGACAGTGCAGCACTCCCTCAGTACTGAACCTCTGACAGTGCAGCACTCCCTCAATACTGACACCCTGACCGTGCAGCACTCCCTGAGTACTGGTTCTCTGACAGTGCAGCGCTTCCTCAGTACTGACCCTCTGACAGTGCAGCACTCGCTCAGTACTGACCCTCTGACAGTGCAGCACTCCCTCAGTACTGACCCTCCGACAGTGCAGCACTCACTCAGGACTGACCCTGTGACAGTGCAGCACTCCCTCAGTACTGACCCTCCGACAGTGCAGCACACCCTCAGGACTGACCCCATGACAGTGCAGCACTCCCTCAGTACTGATCCTCTGACAGTGCAGCACACCCTCAGTACTGACCCTCTGACAGTGCAAATCTCCCTCAATTCTGACCCTCTGACAGGGCAGCACTCTTTTAGTACTGACCCTCTGACAGTGCAGCCCTCCCGCAGTGCTGACCCCCTGACAGTGCAGCACTCCCTCAGTACTGACCCTCTGACAGTGCAGCACTCCCTCAGAACTGACCCACTGACAGTGCAGCGCTCCCTCAGTACTGACCCACTGACAGTGCAGCACTCCCCCAGTACTGGCCCCCTCACAGTGCAGCACTCCCCCAGTACTGGCCCCCTCACAGTGCAGCACTCCCTTAGTACTGACCCTCTGACAGTGCAGCACTCCCTCAGAACTGGCCCTCTGACAGTGCAGCACTCCCTCAGAACTGACCCACTGACAGTGCAGCACTCCCCCAGTACTGGCCCCCTGACAGATCAGCGCTCCTTCAGTACTGACCCTCTGACAGTGCAGCACTCCCTCAGTACTGACCATTTGAGTGTGCAACGCTCCCTCAGTACTGACCCTCCGACTGTGCAGCACTACCTCAGAACTGACCCTCTGACAGTGCAGCGATCCCTCAGTACTGACCCTCTGACTGTGCAGCACTCACTCAGTACTGACCCTGTGACAGTGCAGCACTCCCTCAGTACTGACACTCCGACAGTGCAGCACAACCTCAGGACATACCCCGTGACAGTGCAGCACTCCCTCAGTACTGATGCTCTGACAGTGCAACACTCCCTCTGTATTGACTCCCTGACAGTGCAGCCCTCCCTCAGTGCTAACCCCCTTACAGTGCAGCATTCCCACAGTACTGACCGTCTGACAGTGCAGCACTCCCTCAGTACTGACCCTGTGACAGTGCAGCATTCCCTCAGTGCTGACCGTCTGACAGTGCAGCATTCCCTTAGTACTGACCATCTGACAGTGCAGCACTCCCTCAGTACTGAACCTCTGACCGTGCAGCAATCCCTCAATACTGACACCCTGACCGTGCAGCACTCCCTGAGTACTGGTTCTCTGACAGTGCAGCGCTTCCTCAGTACTGACCCTCTGACAGTGCAGCACTCCCTCAGTACTGACCCTCCGACAGTGCAGCACTCACTCAGGACTGACCCTGTGACAGTGCAGCACTCCCTCAGTACTGACCCTCCGACAGTGCAGCACACCCTCAGGACTGACCCCATGACAGTGCAGCACTCCCTCAGTACTGATCCTCTGACAGTGCAGCACACCCTCAGTACTGACCCTATGACAGTGCAAAACTCCCTCAATTCTGACCCTCTGACTGGGCAGCATTCTTTCAGTACTGACCTTCTGACAGTGCAACACTCCCTCAGTACTGACCCTCTGACAGTGCAGCTCTCCCTCAGTACTAGTTCTCTGACAGTGCAACACTCCCTCAGTACTGACCCTCTGACAGTGCAGCACACCCTCAGTACTGACCCTCTGACAGTGCAAAACTCCCTCAATTCTGACCCTCTGACAGGGCAGCACTCTTTCAGTACTGACCCTCTGACAGTGTAACACTCCCTCTGTACTGACTCCCTGACAGTGCAGCCCTCCCTCAGTGCTGACCCCCTGACAGTGCAGCATTCACTCAGAACTGACCCTCCTACAGTGCAGCGCTCTCTCAGTACTGACCCTCTGACAGATCAGCGCTCCTTCAGTATTGACCCTGTGACAGTGCAGCTTTCCCTCAGTACTGACCGTCTGACAGTGCAGCATTCCCTCAGAACTGAACCTCTGACAGTGCAGCACCACCTTAGTACAGACCGCCTGACCGTGCAGCGCTCCCTGAGTACTGGTTCTCTGACAGTGCAGCGCTCCCTCCGTACTGACCCTCTGACAGTGCAGCACTTCCTCAGCACTGGCCCTCCGACTGTGCAGCACTACCTCAGAACTGACCCTCTGACTGTGCAGCACTCACTCAGTACTGACCCTGTGACAGTGCAGCACTCCCTCAGTACTGACCCTCCGACAGTGCAGCACAACCTCAGGACTGACCCCGTGACAGTGCAGTACTCCATCAGTACAGATGCTCTGACAGTGCAACACTCCCTCTGTACTGACTCCCTGACAGTGCAGCCCTCCCGCAGTGCTGATCCCCTGACAGTGCAGCACTCCCTCAGTACTGACCCTCTGACAGTGCAGCACTCCCTCAGAACTGACCCACTGACAGTGCAGCGCTCCCTCAGTACTGACCCGCTGACAGTGCAGCACTCCCCCAGTACTGGCCCCCTCACAGTGCAGCACTCCCCCAGTACTGGCCCCCTCACAGTGCAGCACTCCCTTAGTACTGACCCTCTGACAGTGCAGCACTCCCTCAGAACTGGCCCTCTGACAGTGCAGCACTCCCTCAGAACTGACCCACTGACAGTGCAGCACTCCCCCAGTACTGGCCCCCTGACAGATCAGCGCTCCTTCAGTACTGACCCTCTGACAGTGCAGCACTCCCTCAGTACTGACCATTTGAGTGTGCAACGCTCCCTCAGTACTGACCCTCCGACTGTGCAACACTACCTCAGAACTGACCTTCTGACAGTGCAGCGATCCCTCAGTACTGACCCTCTGACTGTGCAGCACTCACTCAGTACTGACCCTGTGACAGTGCAGCACTCCCTCAGTACTGACACTCCGACAGTGCAGCACAACCTCAGGACATACCCCGTGACAGTGGAGCACTCCCTCAGTTCTGATGCTCTGACAGTGCAACACTCCCTCTGTTTTGACTCCCTGACAGTGCAGCCCTCCCTCAGTGCTAACCCCCTTACAGTGCAGCATTCCCACAGTACTGACCGTCTGACAGTGCAGCACTCCCTCAGTACTGACCCTCTGACACTGCAGCACTCCCTCAGAACTGACCCTGTGACAGTGCAGCATTCCCACAGTACTGACCGTCTGACAGTGCAGCATTCCCTCAGTACTGACCATCTGACAGTGCAGCACTCCCTCAGTACTGAACCTCTGACAGTGCAGCACTCCCTCAATACTGACACCCTGACCGTGCAGCACTCCCTGAGTACTGGTTCTCTGACAGTGCAGCGCTTCCTCAGTACTGACCCTCTGACAGTGCAGCACTCGCTCAGTACTGACCCTCTGACAGTGCAGCACTCCCTCAGTACTGACCCTCCGACAGTGCAGCACTCACTCAGGACTGACCCTGTGACAGTGCAGCACTCCCTCAGTACTGACCCTCCGACAGTGCAGCACACCCTCAGGACTGACCCCATGACAGTGCAGCACTCCCTCAGTACTGATCCTCTAACAGTGCAGCACACCCTCAGTACTGACCCTATGACAGTGCAAAACTCCCTCAATTCTGACCCTCTGACAGGGCAGCATTCTTTCAGTACTGACCCTCTGACAGTGCAACACTCCCTCAGTACTGACCCTCTGACAGTGCAGCACTCCCTCAGTACTAGTTCTCTGACAGTGCAACACTCCCTCAGTACTGACCCTCTGACAGTGCAGCACACCCTCAGTACTGACCCTCTGACAGTGCAAAACTCCCTCAATTCTGACCCTCTGACAGGGCAGCACTCTTTCAGTACTGACCCTCTGACAGTGTGACACTCCCTCTGTACTGACTCCCTGACAGTGCAGCCCTCCCTCAGTGCTGACCCCCTGACAGTGCAGCATTCACTCAGAACTGACCCTCCTACAGTGCAGCGCTCTCTCAGTACTGACCCTCTGACAGATCAGCGCACCTTCAGTATTGACCCTGTGACAGTGCAGCTTTCCCTCAGTACTGACCGTCTGACAGTGCAGCATTCCCTCAGAACTGAACCTCTGACAGTGCAGCACCACCTTAGTACAGACCGCCTGACCGTGCAGCGCTCCCTGAGTACTGGTTCTCTGACAGTGCAGCGCTCCCTCCGTACTGACCCTCTGACAGTGCAGCACTCCCTCAGCACTGGCCCTCCGACTGTGCAGCACTACCTCAGAACTGACCCTCTGACTGTGCAGCACTCAGTCAGTACTGACCCTGTGACAGTGCAGCACTCCCTCAGTACTGACCCTCCGACAGTGCAGCACGACCTCAGGACTGACCCCGTGACAGTGCAGTACTCCATCAGTACAGATGCTCTGTCAGTGCAACACTCCCTCTGTACTGACTCCCTGACAGTGCAGCCCTCCCGCAGTGCTGACCCCCTGACAGTGCAGCACTCCCTCAGTACTGACCCTCTGACAGTGCAGCACTCCCCCAGAACTGACCCACTGACAGTGCAGCGCTCCCTCAGTACTGACCCACTGACAGTGCAGCACTCCCCCAGTACTGGCCCCCTCACAGTGCAGCACTCCCCCAGTACTGGCCCCCTCACAGTGCAGCACTCCCTTAGTACTGACCCTCTGACAGTGCAGCACTCCCTCAGAACTGGCCCTCTGACAGTGCAGCACTCCCTCAGAACTGACCCACTGACAGTGCAGCACTCCCCCAGTACTGGCCCCCTGACAGATCAGCGCTCCTTCAGTACTGACCCTCTGACAGTGCAGCACTCCCTCAGTACTGACCATTTGAGTCTGCAACGCTCCCTCAGTACTGACCCTCCGACTGTGCAGCACTACCTCAGAACTGACCCTCTGACAGTGCAACGATCCCTCAGTACTGACCCTCTGACTGTGCAGCACTCACTCAGTACTGACCCTGTGACAGTGCAGCACTCCCTCAGTACTGACACTCCGACAGTGCAGCACAACCTCAGGACATACCCCGTGACAGTGCAGCACTCCCTCAGTACTGATGCTCTGACAGTGCAACACTCCCTCTGTATTGACTCCCTGACAGTGCAGCCCTCCCTCAGTGCTAACCCCCTTACAGTGCAGCATTCCCACAGTACTGACCGTCTGACAGTGCAGCACTCCCTCAGTACTGACCCTCTGACACTGCAGCACTCCCTCAGAACTGACCCTGTGACAGTGCAGCATTCCCTCAGTACTGACCGTCTGACAGTGCAGCATTCCCTCAGTACTGACCATCTGACAGTGCAGCACTCCCTCAGTACTGAACCTCTGACAGTGCAGCACTCCCTCAATACTGACACCCTGACCGTGCAGCACTCCCTGAGTACTGGTTCTCTGACAGTGCAGCGCTTCCTCAGTACTGACCCTCCGACAGTGCAGCACTCACTCAGGACTGACCCTGTGACAGTGCAGCACTCCCTCAGTACTGACCCTCCGACAGTGCAGCACACCCTCAGGACTGACCCCATGACAGTGCAGCACTCCCTCAGTACTGATCCTCTGACAGTGCAGCACACCCTCAGTACTGACCCTATGACAGTGCAAAACTCCCTCAATTCTGACCCTCTGACAGGGCAGCATTCTTTCAGTACTGACCCTCTGACAGTGCAACACTCCCTCAGTACTGACCCTCTGACAGTGCAGCACTCCCTCAGTACTAGTTCTCTGACAGTGCAACACTCCCTCAGTACTGACCCTCTGACAGTGCAGCACACCCTCAGTACTGACCCTCTGACAGTGCAAAACTCCCTCAATTCTGACCTTCTGACAGGGCAGCACTCTTTCAGTACTGACCCTCTGACAGTGTAACACTCCCTCTGTACTGACTCTCTGACAGTGCAGCCCTCCCTCAGTGCTGACCCCCTGACAGTGCAGCATTCACTCAGAACTGACCCTCCTACAGTGCAGCGCTCTCTCAGTACTGACCCTCTGACAGATCAGCGCTCCTTCAGTATTGACCCTGTGACAGTGCAGCTTTCCCTCTGTACTGACCGTCTGACAGTGCAGCATTCCCTCAGAACTGAACCTCTGACAGTGCAGCACCACGTTAGTACAGACCGCCTGACCGTGCAGCGCTCCCTGAGTACTGGTTCTCTGACAGTGCAGCGCTCCCTCCGTACTGACCCTCTGACAGTGCAGCACTCCCTCAGCACTGGCTTTCCGACTGTGCAGCACTCCCTCAGTACTGACCCTCTGACAGTGCAGCACACCCTCAGTACTGACCCTATGACAGTGCAAAACTCCCTCAATTCTGACCCTCTGACAGGGCAGCATTCTTTCAGTACTGACCCTCTGACAGTGCAACACTCCCTCAGTACTGACCCTCTGACAGTGCAGCTCTCCCTCAGTACTGACCCCCTGACCGTTCAGCACTCCCTCAGTACTAGTTCTCTGACATTGCAACACTCCCTCAGTACTGACCCTCTGACAGTGCAAAACTCCCTCAATTCTGACCCACTGACAGGGCAGCACTCTTTCAGTACTGACCCTCTGACAGATCAGCGCTCCTTCAGTATTGACCCTCTGACAGTGCAGCACTCCCTCAGAACTGACCCTGTGACAGTGCAGCTTTCCCTCAGTACTGACCGTCTGACAGTGCAGCATTCCCTCAGTACTGAACCTCTGACAGTGCAGCACCACCTTAGTACTAGTTCTCTGACAGTGCAACACTCCCTCAGTACTGACCCTCTGACAGTGCAGCACACCCTCAGTACTGACCCTCTGACAGTGCAAAACTCCCTCAATTCTGACCCACTGACAGGGCAGCACTCTTTCAGTACTGACCCTCTGACAGTGTAACACTCCCTATGTACTGACTCCCTGACAGCGCAGCCCTCCCTCAGTGCTGACCCCCTGACAGTGCAGCACTCACTCAGAACTGACCCTCCTACAGTGCAGCGCTCTCTCATCACTGACCCTCTGACAGATCAGCGCTCCTTCAGTATTGACCCTCTGACAGTGCAGCACTCCCTCAGAACTGACCCTGTGACAGTGCAGCTTTCCCTCAGTACTGACCGTCTGACAGTGCAGCATTCCCTCAGTACTGACCCTCTGACAGTGCAGCACTCACTCAGTACTGACCCTCTGACAGTGCAAAACTCCCTCAATTCTGACCCTCTGACAGGGCAGCACCCTTTTAGGACTGACCCTCTGACAGTGCAACATTCCCTCTGTACTGACTCCCTGACAGTGCAGCCCTCCCTCAGCGCTGACCCCCTGACAGTGCAGTGCTCCCTCAGAACTGACCCTCTGCCAGTGCAGCGCATCCTCAGTACTGACCCCCTGACCGTCCAGCACTCCCTGAGTACTGGTTCTCTGACAGTGCAGCGCTCCCTCAGTACTGACCCTCTGACAGTGCAGCACTCCCTCAGCACTGGCTTTCCCACTGTGCAGCACTCCCTCAGTACTGACCCTCTGACTGTGCAGCACTCACTCAGTACTGACCCTGTGACAGTGCAGCACTCCCTCAGTACTGACCCTCCGACAGTGCAGCACACTCACAGGACTGACCCCGTGACAGTGCAGCACTCCCTCAGTACTTACCATTTGAATGTGCAACGCTCCCTCAGTACTGACCCTCTGACAGTGCAGCACTCCCTCAGTACTGACCCTCTGACAGTGCAGCACTCCCTCAGAACTGACCGTCTGACAGTGCAGCAATCCCTCAATACTGACACCCTGACCGTGCAGCACTCCCTGAGTACTGACCCACCGACAGTGCAGCACTCACTCAGTACTGACCCTGTGACAGTGCAGCACTCCTTCAGTACTGACCCTCCGACAGTACAGCACACCCTCAGGACTGACCCCGTGACAGTGCAGCACTCCCTCAATACTGATCCTCTGACAGTGCAGCACACCCTCAGTACTGACCATCTGACAGTGCAGCAATCCCTCAATAATGACACCCTGACCGTGCAGCACTCCCTTACTACTGGTTCTCTGACAGTGCAGCACTCCCTCAGCACTGGCTTTCCGACTGTGCAGCACTATCTCAGTACTGACCCTCTGACAGTGCAGCACTCCCTCAGTACTGACCCTCCGACAGTGCAGCACCCACTCAGTACTGACCCTGTGACAGTGCAGCACTCCCTCAGTACTGACCCTCCGACAGTGTAGCACACCCTCAGGACTGACGCCGTGACAGTGCAGCACTCCCTCAGTACTGATCCTCTGACAGTGCAGCACACCCTCAGTACTGACCCTCTGACAGTGCAAAACTCCCTCAATTCTGACCCTCTGACAGGCCAGCACTCTTTTAGTACTGACCCTCTGACAGTGCAACATTCCCTCTGTACTGACTCCCTGACAGTGCAGCCCTCCCTCAGTGCTGACCCCCTGACAGTGCAGTGCTCCCTCAGAACTGACCCTCTGACAGTGCAGCGCATCCTCAGTACTGACCCTCTGACAGATCAGCGTTCCTTTAGTATTGACCCTCTGACAGTGCAGCACTCCCTCAGAACTGACCCTGTGACAGTGCAGCATTCCCTCAGTACTGACCGTCTGACAGTGCAGCACTCCCTCAGTACTGAACCTCTGACAGTGCAGCACTCGCTCAGTACTGACCCCCTGACCGTGCAGCACTCCCTGAGTACTGGTTCTCTGACAGTGCAGCGCTCCCTCAGTACTGACCCTCTGACAGTGCAGCACTCACTCAGCACTGGCTTTCCGACTGTGCAGCACTCCCTCAGTACTGACCCTCTGACTGTGCAGCACTCACTCAGAACTGACCCTCTGACAGTGCAGCGCTCCCTCAGTACTGACCCCCTGACAGATCAGCGCTCCTTCAGTACTGACCCTCTGACAGTGCAGCATTCCCTCAGTACTGACCATTTGAGTGTGCAACGTTCCCTCAGTACTGACCCTCCGACTGTGCAGCACTACCTCAGAACTGACCCTCTGACAGTGCAGCGCTCCCTCAGTACTGACCCTCTGACTGTGCAGCACTCACTCAGTACTGACCCTGTGACAGTGCAGCACTCCCTCAGTACTGACACTCCGACAGTGCAGCACAACCTCAGGACTGACCGCGTGACAGTGCAGCACTCCCTCAGTACTGATGCTCTGACAGTGCAGCACTCCCTCAGTACTGCCCATTTGAGTGTGCAATGCTCCCTCAGTACTGACCCTCCGACTGTGCAGCACTACCTCAGAACTGACCCCCTGACAGTGCGGCACTCCCTCAGTACTGACCCTCTGACGGTGCAGCGCTCCCTCAGAACTGACCCTGTGACAGTGCAGCACTCCCTCAGTACTGACCCTCTGACAGTGCAGCCCTCCCTCAGAACTGACCCTGTGACAGTGCAGCATTCCCTCAGTACTGACAGTCTGACAGTGCAGCATTCCCTCAGTACTGACCGTCTGACAGTGCAGCACTCCCTCAGTACTGAACCTCTGACAGTGCAGCACTCCCTCAAAACTGACACCCTGACCGTGCAGCACTCCCTGAGTACTGGTTTCTGACAGTGCAGCGCTCCCTCAGTACTGACCCTCTGACAGTGCAGCACTCCCTCAGCACTGGCTTTCCGACTGTGCAGCACTATCTCAGTACTGACACTCTGACAGTGCAGCACTCCCTCAGTACTGACCCTCCTACAGTGCAGCACTCTTTCAGTACTGACCTTCTGACAGTGTAACACTCCCTCTGTACTGACTCCCTGACAGTGCAGCCCTCCCTCAGTGCTAACCCTGTGACAGTGCAGCACTCACTCAGAACTGACCCTCCTACAGTGCAGCACTCACTCAGTACTGACTCTGTGACAGTGCAGCACTCCCTCAGAACTGACCCTCCTACAGTGCAGCACTCCCTCAGTACTGATCCTCTGACAGTGCAGCACACCCTCAGTACTGACTCTCTGACAGTGCAAAACTCCCTCAATTCTGACCCTCTGACAGGGCAGCACTCTTTTAGTACTGACCCTCTGACAGTGCAACATTCCCTCTGTACTGACTCCCTGTCAGTGCAGCCCTCCCTCAGTGCTGACCCCCTGACAGTGCAGTGCTCCCTCAGAACTGACCCTCTGACAGTGCAGCGCATCCTCAGTACTGACCCTCTGACAGATCAGCGTTCCTTTAGTATTGACCCTCTGACAGTGCAGCACTCCCTCAGAACTGACCCTGTGACAGTGCAGCATTCCCTCAGTACTGACCGTCTGACAGTGCAGCACTCCCTCAGTACTGAACCTCTGACAGTGCAGCACTCGCTCGGTACTGACCCCCTGACCGTGCAGCACTCCCTGAGTACTGGTTCTCTGACAGTGCAGCGCTCCCTCAGTACTGACCCTCTGACAGTGCAGCACTCCCTCAGCACTGGCTTTCCGACTGTGCAGCACTCCCTCAGTACTGACCCTCTGACTGTGCAGCACTCACTCAGAACTGACCCTCTGACAGTGCAGCGCTCCCTCAGTACTGACCCCCTGACAGAACAGCGCTCCTTCAGTACTGACCCTGTGACAGTGCAGCACTCCCTCAGTACTGAGCATTTGATTGTGCAACGCTCCCTCAGTACTGACCCTCCGACTGTGCAGCACTACCTCAGAACTGACCCTCTGACAGTGCAGCGCTCCCTCAGTACTGACCCTCTGACTGTGCAGCACTCACTCAGTACTGACCCTGTGACAGTGCAGCACTCCCTCAGTACTGACACTCCGACAGTGCAGCACAACCTCAGGACATACCCCGTGACAGTGCAGCACTCCCTCAGTACTGATGCTCTGACAGTGCAACACTCCCTCTGTATTGACTCCCTGACAGTGCAGCCCTCCCTCAGTGCTGACCCTCTGACAGTGCAGCACTCCCTCAGTACTGAACCTCTGACAGTGCAGCACTCCCTCAATTCTGAGACCCTGACCGTGCAGCACTCCCTGAGTACTGGTTTCTGACAGTGCAGCGCTCCCTCAGTACTGACCCTATGACAGTGCAGCACTCCCTCAGCACTGGCTTTCCGACTGTGCAGCACTATCTCAGTACTGACCCTCTGACAGTGCAGCACTCCCTCAGTACTGACCCTCCTACAGTGCAGCACTCTTTCAGTACTGACCCTCTGACAGATCAGCTCTCCTTCAGTATTGACCCTCTGACAGTGCAGCACTCCCTCAGAACTGACCCTGTGACAGTGCATCTTTCCCTCAGTACTGAACCTCTGACAGTGCAGCACCCCCTCAGTACAGACCCCCTGACCGTGCAGCACTCCCTGAGTACTGGTTCTCTGACAGTGCAGCGCTCCCTCCGTACTGAATCTCTGACAGTGCAGCACTCCCTCAGCACTGGCTTTCCGACTGTGCAGCGCTCCCTCAGTACTGACCCTCTGACAGTGCAGCACTCCCTCCGCACTGGCTTTCCGACTGTGCAGCACTCCCTCAGTCCTGACCCTCTGACTGTGCAGCACTCCCTCAGTACTGACCGTCTGACAGTGCAGCGTTCCCTCAGCACTGACCCTCTGACAGTGCAGCACTCCCTCAGAACTGACCCTGTGACAGTGCAGCATTCCCTCAGTACTGACCGTCTGACAGTGCAGCATTCCCTCAGTACTGACCGACTGACAGTGCAGCGTTCCCTCAGCACTGACCCTCTGACAGTGCAGCACTCCCTCAGCACCCGACTGTGCAGCACTCCCTCAATTCTGACCCTCTGACAGGGCAGCACTCTTTTAGTACTGACCGTCTGACAGTGCAGCACTCCCTCAGTACTGAACCTCTGACAGTGCAGCACTAACTGAGTACTGATCATGTGACAGTGCAGCACTCCCTCAGTACTGACCCTCCGACAGTGTAGCACACCCTCAGGACTGACGCCGTGACAGTGCAGCACTCCCTCAGTACTGATCCTCTGACAGTGCAGCACACCCTCAGTACTGACCCTCTGACAGTGCAAAACTCCCTCAATTCTGACCCTCTGACAGGGCAGCACTCTTTTAGTACTGACCGTCTGACAGTGCAGCACTCCCTCAGTACTGAACCTCTGACAGTGCAGCACTCCCTCAGTACTGACCCCCTGACTGTGCAGCACTCCCTGAGTACTGGTTCTCTGACAGTGCAGCGCTCCCTCAGTACTGACCCTCTGACAGTGCAGCACTCCCTCCGCACTGGCTTTCCGACTGTGCAGCACTCCCTCAGTACTGACCCTCTGACTGTGCAGCACTCACTCAGAACTGACCCTCTGACAGTGCAGCACTCCCTCAGTACTGACCCTCTGACAGTGCAGCACTCCCTCAATACTGACACCCTGACCGTGCAGCACTCCCTGAGTACTGGTTTCTGACAGTGCAGCGCTCCCTCAGTACTGACCCTCTGACAGTGCAGCACTCCCTCAGCACTGGCTTTCAGACTGTGCAGCACTATCTCAGTACTGACACTCTGACAGTGCAGCACTCCCTCAGTACTGACCCTCCTACAGTGCAGCACTCTTTCAGTACTGACCCTCTGACAGTGTAACACTCCCTCTGTACTGACTCCCTGACAGTGCAGCCCTCCCTAAGTGCTTACCCTGTGACAGTGCAGCACTCACTCAAAACTGACCCTCCTACAGTGCAGCACTCACTCAGTACTGACCCTGTGACAGTGCAGCACTCCCTCAGTACTGACCCTCCTACAGTGTAGCACACCATCAGGAATGACGCCGTGACAGTGCAGCACTCCCTCAGTACTGATCCTCTGACAGTGCATCACACCCTCAGTACTGACCCTTTGACATTGCAAAACTCCCTCAATTCTGACCCTCTGACAGGGCAGCACTCTTTTAGTACTGACCCTCTGACAGTGCAACATTCCCTCTGTACTGACTCCCTGACAGTGCAGCCCTCCCTCAGTGCTGACCCCCTGACAGTGCAGTGCTGCCTCAGAACTGACCCTCTGACAGTGCAGCGCATCCTCAGTACTGACCCTCTGACAGATCAGCGTTCCTTTAGTATTGACCCTCTGACAGTGCAGCACTCCCTCAGAACTGACCCTGTGACAGTGCAGCATTCCCTCAGTACTGACCGTCTGACAGTGCAGCACTCCCTCAGTACTGAACCTCTGACAGTGCAGCACTCGCTCAGTACTGACCCCCTGACCGTGCAGCACTCCCTGAGTACTGGTTCTCTGACAGTGCAGCGCTCCCTCAGTACTGACCCTCTGACAGTGCAGCACTCCCTCAGCACTGGCTTTCCGACTGTGCAGCACTCCCTCAGTACTGACCCTCTGACTGTGCAGCACTCACTCAGAACTGACCCTCTGACAGTGCAGCGCTCCCTCAGTACTGACCCCCTGACAGTTCAGCGCTCCTTCAGTACTGACCCTCTGACAGTGCAGCACTCCCTCAGTACTGAGCATTTGATTGTGCAACGCTCCCTCAGTACTGACCCTCCGACTGTGCAGCACTACCTCAGAACTGACCCTCTGACAGTGCAGCGCTCCCTCAGTACTGACCCTCTGACTGTGCAGCACTCACTCAGTACTGACCCTGTGTCAGTGCAGCACTCCCTCAGTACTGACACTCCGACAGTGCAGCACAACCTCAGGACATACCCCGTGACAGTGCAGCACTCCCTCAGTACTGATGCTCTGACAGTGCAACACTCCCTCTGTATTGACTCCCTGACAGTGCAGCCCTCCCTCAGTGCTGACCCCCTGACAGTGCAGTGCTCCCTCAGAACTGACCCTCTGACAGTGCAGCGCTCCCTCAGTACTGACCCTCTGGCAGTGCAGCCCTCCCTCAGTGCTGACCCCCTTACAGTGCAGCATTCCCTCAGTACTGACAGTCTGTCAGTGCAGCACTCCCTCAGTACTGACCCTCTGACAGTGCAGCCCTCCCTCAGAACTGACCCTGTGACAGTGTAGCATTCCCTCAGCACTGACCGTCTGACAGTGCAGCATTCCCTCAGTACTGACCGTCTGACAGTGCAGCACTCCCTCAGTACTGAACCTCTGACAGTGCAGCACTCCCTCAATTCTGAGACCCTGACCGTGCAGCACTCCCTGAGTACTGGTTTCTGACAGTGCAGCGCTCCCTCAGTACTGACCCTATGACAGTGCAGCACTCCCTCAGCACTGGCTTTCCGACTGTGCAGCACTATCTCAGTACTGACCCTCCTACAGTGCAGCACTCTTTCAGTACTGACCCTCTGACAGATCAGCTCTCCTTCAGTATTGACCCTCTGACAGTGCAGCACTCCCTCAGAACTGACCCTGTGACAGTGCATCTTTCCCTCAGTACTGAACCTCTGACAGTGCAGCACCCCCTCAGTACAGACCCCCTGACAGTGCAGCACTCCCTCAGCACTGGCTTTCCGACTGTGCAGCGCTCCCTCAGTACTGACCCTCTGACAGTGCAGCACTCCCTCCGCACTCGCTTTCCGACTGTGCAGCACTCCCTCAGTACTGACCCTCTGACTGTGCAGCACTCCCTCAGTACTGACCGTCTGACAGTGCAGCGTTCCCTCAGCACTGACCCTCTGACAGTGCAGCACTCCCTCAGAACTGACCCTGTGACAGTGCAGCATTCCCTCAGTACTGACCGTCTGACAGTGCAGCATTCCCTCAGTACTGACCGACTGACAGTGCAGCGTTCCCTCAGCACTGACCCTCTGACAGTGCAGCACTCCCTCAGCACCCGACTGTGCAGCACTCCCTCAATTCTGACCCTCTGACAGGGCAGCACTCTTTTAGTACTGACCGTCTGACAGTGCAGCACTCCCTCAGTACTGAACCTCTGACAGTGCAGCACTAACTGAGTACTGATCCTGTGACAGTGCAGCACTCCCTCAGTACTGACCCTCCGACAGTGTAGCACACCCTCAGGACTGACGCCGTGACAGTGCAGCACTCCCTCAGTACTGATCCTCTGACAGTGCAGCACACCCTCAGTACTGACCCTCTGACAGTGCAAAACTCCCTCAATTCTGAGCCTCTGACAGGGCAGCACTCATTTAGTACTGACCGTCTGACAGTGCAGCACTCCCTCAGTACTGAACCTCTGACAGTGCAGCACTCCCTCAGTACTGACCCCCTGACTGTGCAGCACTCCCTGAGTACTGGTTCTCTGAATGTGCAGCGCTCCCTCAGTACTGACCCTCTGACAGTGCAGCACTCCCTCCGCACTGGCTTTCCGACTGTGCAGCACTCCCTCAGTACTGACCCTCTGACTGTGCAGCACTCACTCAGAACTGACCCTCTGACAGTGCAGCACTCCCTCAGTACTGACCCTCTGACAGTGCAGCACTCCCTCAATACTGACACCCTGACCGTGCAGCACTCCCTGAGTACTGGTTTCTGACAGTGCAGCGCTCCCTCAGTACTGACCCTCTGACAGTGCAGCACTCCCTCAGCACTGGCTTTCCGACTGTGCAGCACTATCTCAGTACTGACACTCTGACAGTGCAGCACTCCCTCAGTACTGACCCTCCTACAGTGCAGCACTCTTTCAGTACTGACCCTCTGACAGTGTAACACTCCCTCTGTACTGACTCCCTGACAGTGCAGCCCTCCCTAAGTGCTTACCCTGTGACAGTGCAGCACTCACTCAAAACTGACCCTCCTACAGTGCAGCACTCACTCAGTACTGACCCTGTGACAGTGCAGCACTCCCTCAGTACTGACCCTCCTACAGTGTAGCACACCATCAGGAATGACGCCGTGACAGTGCAGCACTCCCTCAGTACTGATCCTCTGACAGTGCATCACACCCTCAGTACTGACCCTTTGACATTGCAAAACTCCCTCAATTCTGACCCTCTGACAGGGCAGCACTCTTTTAGTACTGACCCTCTGACAGTGCAACATTCCCTCTGTACTGACTCCCTGACAGTGCAGCCCTCCCTCAGTGCTGACCCCCTGACAGTGCAGTGCTGCCTCAGAACTGACCCTCTGACAGTGCAGCGCATCCTCAGTACTGACCCTCTGACAGATCAGCGTTCCTTTAGTATTGACCCTCTGACAGTGCAGCACTCCCTCAGAACTGACCCTGTGACAGTGCAGCATTCCCTCAGTACTGACCGTCTGACAGTGCAGCACTCCCTCAGTACTGAACCTCTGACAGTGCAGCACTCGCTCAGTACTGACCCCCTGACCGTGCAGCACTCCCTGAGTACTGGTTCTCTGACAGTGCAGCGCTCCCTCAGTACTGACCCTCTGACAGTGCAGCACTCCCTCAGCACTGGCTTTCCGACTGTGCAGCACTCCCTCAGTACTGACCCTCTGACTGTGCAGCACTCACTCAGAACTGACCCTCTGACAGTGCAGCGCTCCCTCAGTACTGACCCCCTGACAGTTCAGCGCTCCTTCAGTACTGACCCTCTGACAGTGCAGCACTCCCTCAGTACTGAGCATTTGATTGTGCAACGCTCCCTCAGTACTGACCCTCCGACTGTGCAGCACTACCTCAGAACTGACCCTCTGACAGTGCAGCGCTCCCTCAGTACTGACCCTCTGACTGTGCAGCACTCACTCAGTACTGACCCTGTGACAGTGCAGCACTCCCTCAGTACTGACACTCCGACAGTGCAGCACAACCTCAGGACATACCCCGTGACAGTGCAGCACTCCCTCAGTACTGATGCTCTGACAGTGCAACACTCCCTCTGTATTGACTCCCTGACAGTGCAGCCCTCCCTCAGTGCTGACCCCCTGACAGTGCAGTGCTCCCTCAGAACTGACCCTCTGACAGTGCAGCGCTCCCTCAGTACTGACCCTCTGACAGTGCAGCCCTCCCTCAGTGCTGACCCCCTTACAGTGCAGCATTCCCTCAGTACTGACCGTCTGTCAGTGCAGCACTCCCTCAGTACTGACCCTCTGACAGTGCAGCCCTCCCTCAGAACTGACCCTGTGACAGTGCAGCATTCCCTCAGTACTGACCGTCTGACAGTGCAGCATTCCCTCAGTACTGACCGTCTGACAGTGCAGCACTCCCTCAGTACTGAACCTCTGACAGTGCAGCACTCCCTCAATACTGAGACCCTGACCGTGCAGCACTCCCTGAGTACTCGTTTCTGACAGTGCAGCGCTCCCTCAGTACTGACCCTATGACAGTGCAGCACTCCCTCAGCACTGGCTTTCCGACTGTGCAGCACTATCTCAGTACTGACCCTCTGACAGTGCAGCACTCCCTCAGTACTGACCCTCCTACAGTGCAGCACTCTTTCAGTACTGACCCTCTGACAGATCAGCGCTCCTTCAGTATTGACCCTCTGACAGTGCAGCACTCCCTCAGAACTGACCCTGTGACAGTGCATCTTTCCCTCAGTACTGAACCTCTGACAGTGCAGCACCCCCTCAGTACAGACCCCCTGACCGTGCAGCACTCCCTGAGTACTGGTTCTCTGACAGTGCAGCGCTCCCTCCGTACTGAATCTCTGACAGTGCAGCACTCCCTCAGCACTGGCTTTCCGACTGTGCAGCGCTCCCTCAGTACTGACCCTCTGACAGTGCAGCACTCCCTCCGCACTGGCTTTCCGACTGTGCAGCACTCCCTCAGTACTGACCCTCTGACTGTGCAGCACTCCCTCAGTACTGACCGTCTGACAGTGCAGCGTTCCCTCAGCACTGACCCTCTGACAGTGCAGCACTCCCTCAGAACTGACCCTGTGACAGTGCAGCATTCTCTCAGTACTGACCGTCTGACAGTGCAGCATTCCCTCAGTACTGACCGACTGACAGTGCAGCGTTCCCTCAGCACTGACCCTCTGACAGTGCAGCACTCCCTCAGCACCTGACTGTGCAGCACTATCTCAGTACTGACCCTCTGACAGTGCAGCACTAACTGAGTACTGACCCTGTGACAGTGCAGCACTCCCTCAGTACTGACCCTCCGACAGTGTAGCACACCCTCAGGACTGACGCCGTGACAGTGCAGCACTCCCTCAGTACTGATCCTCTGACAGTGCAGCACACCCTCAGTACTGACCCTCTGACAGTGCAAAACTCCCTCAATTCTGACCCTCTGACAGGGCAGCACTCTTTTAGTACTGACCGTCTGACAGTGCAGCACTCCCTCAGTACTGAACCTCTGACAGTGCAGCACTAACTGAGTACTGACCCTGTGACAGTGCAGCACTCCCTCAGTACTGACCCTCCGACAGTGTAGCACACCCTCAGGACTGACGCCGTGACAGTGCAGCACTCCCTCAGTACTGATCCTCTGACAGTGCAGCACACCCTCAGTACTGACCCTCTGACAGTGCAAAACTCCCTCAATTCTGACCCTCTGACAGGGCAGCACTCTTTTAGTACTGACCGTCTGACAGTGCAGCACTCCCTCAGTACTGAACCTCTGACAGTGCAGCACTCCCTCAGTACTGACCCCCTGACTGTACAGCACTCCCTGAGTACTGGTTCTCTGACAGTGCAGCGCTCCCTCAGTACTGACCCTCTGACAGTGCAGCACTCCCTCCGCACTGGCTTTCCGACTGTGCAGCACTCCCTCAGTACTGACCCTCTGACTGTGCAGCACTCACTCAGAACTGACCCTCTGACAGTGCAGCGCTCCCTCAGTACTGACCCCCTGACAGATCAGCGCTCCCTCAGTACTGACCCTCCGACAGTGTAGCACACCCTCAGGACTGACGCCGTGACAGTGCAGCATTCCCTCAGTACTGATCCTCTGACAGTGCAGCACACTCTCAGTACTGACCCTCTGACAGTGCAAAACTCCCTCAATTCTGACCCTCTGACAGGCCAGCACTCTTTTAGTGCTGACCCTCTGACAGTACAACATTCCCTCTGTACTGACTCCCTGACAGTGCAGCCCTCCCTCAGTGCTGACCCCCTGACAGTGCAGTGCTCCCTCAGAACTGACCCTCTGACAGTGCAGCGCATCCTCAGTACTGACCCTCTGACAGATCAGCGTTCCTTTAGTATTGACCCTCTGACAGTGCAGCACTTCCTCAGAACTGACCCTGTGACAGTGCAGCATTGCCTCAGTACTGACCGTCTGACAGTGCAGCACTCCCTCAGTACTGAACCTCTGACAGTGCAGCACTCGCTCAGTACTGACCCCCTGACCGTGCAGCACTTCCTGAGTACTGGTTCTCTGACAGTGCAGCGCTCCCTCAGTACTGACCCTCTGACAGTGCAGCACTCCCTCAGCACTGGCTTTCCGACTGTGCAGCATTCCCTCAGTACTGACCCTCTGACTGTGCAGCACTCACTCAGAACTGACCCTCTGACAGTGCAGCGCTCCCTCAGTACTGACCCCCTGACAGATCAGCGCTCCTTCAGTACTGACCCTCTGACAGTGCAGCATTCCCTCAGTACTGACCATTTGAGTGTGCAACATTCCCTCAGTACTGACCCTCCGACTGTGCAGCACTACCTCAGAACTGACCCTCTGACAGTGCAGCGCTCCCTCAGTACTGACCCTCTGACTGTGCAGCACTCACTCAGTACTGACCCTGTGACAGTGCAGCACTCCCTCAGTACTGACCCTCCGACAGTGCAGCACAACCTCAGGACTGACCGCGTGACAGTGCAGCACTCCCTCAGTACTGATGCTCTGACAGTGCAGCACTCCCTCAGTACTGCCCATTTGAGTGTGCAACGCTCCCTCAGTACTGACCCTCCGACTGTGCAGCACTACCTCAGAACTGACCCTCTGACAGTGCAGCCCTCCCTCAGTGCTGACCCCCTTACAGTGCAGCATTCCCTCAGTACTGACCGTCTGACAGTGCAGCACTCCCTCAGTACTGACCCTCTGACAGTGCAGCCCTCCCTCAGAACTGACCCTGTGACAGTGCAGCACTCCCTCCGTACTGACCCTCAGACAGTGCAACACTCCCTCAGTACTGACAGTCTGACAGTGCAGCATTCCCTCAGTACTGACCGTCTGACAGTGCAGCACTCCCTCAGTACTGAACCTCTGACAGTGCAGCACTCCCTCAATACTGACACCCTGACCGTGCAGCACTCCCTGAGTACTGGTTTCTGACAGTGCAGCGCTCCCTCAGTACTGACCCTCTGACAGTGCAGCACTCCCTCAGCACTGGCTTTCCGACTGTGCAGCACTCTTTCAGTACTGACCCTCTGACAGTGTAACACTCCCTCTGTACTGACTCCCTGACAGTGCAGCCCTCCCTCAGTGCTTACCCCGTGACAGTGCAGCACTCACTCAGAACTGACCCTCCTACAGTGCAGCACTCACTCAGTACTGACCCTGTGACAGTGCAGCACTCCCTCAGTACTGACCCTCCTACAGTGCAGCACTCACTCAGTACAGACCCTCCGACAGTGTAGCACACCCTCAGGACTGACGCCGTGACAGTGCAGCACTCCCTCAGTACTGATCCTCTGACAGTGCTGCACACCCTCAGTACTGACCCTCTGACCGTGCAGCACTCCCTGAGTACTGGTTCTCTGACAGTGCAGCGCTCCCTCAGTACTGACCCTCTGACAGTGCAGCACTCCCTCAGCACTGACTCACTGACAGTGCAGCCCTCCCTCAGTGCTGACCCCCTGACAGTGCAGTGCTCCCTCAGAACTGACCCTCTGACAGTGCAGCGCATCCTCAGTACTGACCCTCTGACAGATCAGCGTTCCTTTAGTATTGACCCTCTGACAGTGCAGCACTCCCTCAGAACTGACCCTGTGACAGTGCAGCATTCCCTCAGTACTGACCGTCTGACAGTGCAGCACTCCCTCAGTACTGAACCTCTGACAGTGCAGCACTCGCTCAGTACTGACCCCCTGACCGTGCAGCACTCCCTGAGTACTGGTTCTCTGACAGTGCAGCGCTCCCTCAGTACTGACCCTCTGACAGTGCAGCACTCCCTCAGCACTGGCTTTCCGACTGTGCAGCACTCCCTCAGTACTGACCCCCTGACAGATCAGCGCTCCTTCAGTACTGACCCTCTGACCGTGCAGCACTCCCTCAGTACTGAGCATTTGATTGTGCAACGCTCCCTCAGTACTGACCCTCCGACTGTGCAGCACTACCTCAGAACTGACCCTCTGACAGTGCAGCGCTCCCTCAGTACTGACCCTCTGACTGTGCAGCACTCACTCAGTACTGACCCTGTGACTGTGCAGCACTCCCTCAGTACTGACACTCCGACAGTGCAGCACAACCTCAGGACATACCCCGTGACAGTGCAGCACTCCCTCAGTACTGATGCTCTGACAGTGCAACACTCCCTCTGTATTGACTCCCTGACAGTGCAGCCCTCCCTCAGTGCTGACCCCCTGACAGTGCAGTGCTCCCTCAGAACTGACCCTCTGACAGTGCAGCGCTCCCTCAGTACTGACCCTCTGACAGTGCAGCCCTCCCTCAGTGCTGACCCTCTGACAGTGCTGCCCTCCCTCAGAACTGACCCCGTGACAGTGCAGCATTCCCTCAGTACTGACCGTCTGTCAGTGCAGCATTCCCTCAGTACTGACCGTCTGACAGTGCAGCACTCCCTCAGTACTGAACCTCTGACAGTGCAGCACTCCCTCAATACTGACACCCTGACCGTGCAGCACTCCCTGAGTACTGGTTTCTGACAGTGCAGCGCTCCCTCAGTACTGACCCTATGACAGTGCAGCACTCCCTCAGCACTGGCTTTCCGACTGTGCAGCACTATCTCAGTACTGACCCTCTGACAGTGCAGCACTCCCTCAGTACTGACCCTCCTACAGTGCAGCACTCTTTCAGTACTGACCCTCTGACAGATCAGCGCTCCTTCAGTATTGACCCTCTGACAGTGCAGCACTCCCTCAGAACTGACCCTGTGACAGTACATCTTTCCCTCAGTACTGAACCTCTGACAGTGCAGCACCCCCTCAGTACAGACCCCCTGACAGGGCAGCACTCCCTCAGAACTGACCCACTGACAGTGCAGCGCTCCCTCAGTACTGACCCTCTCACAGATCAGCGATCCCTCAGTACTGAACCTCTGACAGTGCAGCACTCCCTCAGAACTGACCCACTGACGGTGCATCGCTCCCTCAGTACTGATCCTCTTACAGATCAGCGATCCCTCAGTCCTGACCCTCTTACAGATCAGCGATCCCTCAGTACTGAACCTCTGACAGTGCAGCACTCCCTCAGTACTGACCCTCTGACTGTGCGGCACTCACTCAGTACTGACCCTGTGACAGTGCAGCACTCCCTCAGTACTGATCCTCTGACAGTGCAGCACACCCTCAGTACTGACCCCCTGACCGTGCAGCACTCCCTGAGTACTGGTTCTCTGACAGTGCAGCACTCCCTCAGTACTGACCCTCTGACTGTGCAGCACTCACTCAGAACTGACCCTCTGACAGTGCAGCGCTCCCTCAGTACTGACCCCCTGACAGATCAGCGCTCCTTCAGTACTGACCCTCTGACAGTGCAGCACTCCCTCAGTACAGACCATTTGAGTGTGCAACGCTCCCTCAGCACTGACCCTCCGACTGTGCAGCACTACCTCAGAACTGACCCTCTGACAGTGCAGCGCTCCCTCAGTACTGACCCTCTGACTGTGCAGCACTCACTCAGTACTGACCCTGTGACAGTGCACCACTCCCTCAGTACTGACACTCCGACAGTGCAGCACAACCTCAGGACTGACCCCGTGACACTGCAGCACTCCCTCAGTACTGATGCTCTGACAGTGCAACACTCCCTCTGTATTGACTCCCTGACAGTGCAGCCCTCCCTCAGTGCTGACCCCCTTACAGTGCAGCATTCCCTCAGTACTGACCGTCTGACAGTGCAGCACTCCCTCAGTCCTGACCCTCTGACAGTGCAGCACTCCCTCAGAACTGACCCTGTGACAGTGCAGCATTCCCTCAGTACTGACCGTCTGACAGTGCAGCATTCCCTCAGTACTGACCGTCTGACAGTGCAGCACTCCCTCAGTACTGAACCTCTGACAGTGCAGCACTCCCTCAATACTGACACCCTGACCGTGCAGCACTCCCTGAGTACTGGTTTTCTGACAGTGCAGCGCTCCCTCAGTACTGACCCTCTGACAGTGCAGCACTCCCTCAGCACTGGCTTTCCGACTGTGCAGCACTATCTCAGTACTGACCCTCTGACAGTGCAGCACTCCCTCAGTACTGACCCTCCGACAGTGCAGCACTCACTCAGGACTGACCCTGTGACAGTGCAGCACTCCCTCAGTACTGACGCTACGACAGTGCAGCACACCCTCAGGACTGACCCAGACAGTGCAGCACTCCCTCAGTACTGATCCTCCGACAGTGTAGCACACCCTCAGGACTGACGCCGTGACAGTGCAGCACTCCCTCAGTACTGATGCTCTGACAGTACAACATTCCCTCTGTATTGACTCCCTGACAGTGCAGCCCTCCCTCAGTGCTGACCCCCTTACAATGCAGCATTCCCTCAGTACTGACCGTCTGACAGTGCAGCACTCTCTCAGTACTGACCCTCTGACAGTGCAGCACTCCCTCAGAACTGACCCTGTGACAGTGCAGCATTCCCTCAGTACTGACCGTCTGACAGTGCAGCATTCCCTCAGGACTGACCGTCTGACAGTGCAGCAGTCCCTCAGTACTGAACCTCTGACAGTGCAGCACTCCCTCAATACTGACACCCTGACCGTGCAGCACTCCCTGAGTACTGACCGTCTGACAGTGCAGCACTCCCTCAGTACTGACCCTCTGACAGTGCAGCCCTCCCTCAGTGCTCAACCCCTGACAGTGCAGTGCTCCCTCAGTACTGACCCTCTGACAGTGCAGCGCATCCTCAGTACTGACCCTCTGACAGATCAGCGCTCCTTTAGTATTGACCCTCTGACAGTGCAGCACTCGCCCAGAACTGACCCTGTGACAGTGCAGCATTCCCTCAGTACTGACCGTCTGACAGTGCAGCACTCCCTCAGTACTGAACCTCTGACAGTGCAGCACTCCCTCAGTACTGACCCCCTGACCGTGCAGCACTCCCTGAGTACTGGTTCTCTGACAGTGCAGCGCTCCCTCAGTACTGACCCTCTGACAGTGCAGCACTCCCTCCGCACTGGCTTTCCGACTGTGCAGCACACCCTCAGTACTGACTCTCTGACTGTGCAGCACTCACTCAGAACTGACCCTCTGGCAGTGCAGCGCTCCCTCAGTACTGACCCCCTGACAGATCAGCGCTCCTTCAGTACTGACCCTCTGACAGTGCAGCACTCCCTCAGTACTGACCATTTGAGTGTGCAACGCTCCCTCAGCACTGACCCTCCGACTGTGCAGCACTACCTCAGAACTGACCCTCTGACAGTGCAGCGCTCCCTCAGTACTGACACTCTGACAGTGCAGCGCTCCCTCAGTACTGACCCTCTGTCTTTGCAGTACTCCCTCAGCACTGGCCCTCCGACTGTGCAGCACTCCCTCAGTACTGACCCTCTGACTGTGCAGCACTCACTCAGTACTGACCCTGTGACAGTGCAGCACTCCCTCAGTACTGACACTCCGACAGTGCAGCACAACCTCAGGACTGACCCCGTGACAGTGCAGCACTCCCTCAGTACTGATGCTCTGACAGTACAACACTCCCTCTGTATTGACTCCCTGACAGTGCAGCCCTCCCTCAGTGCTGACCCCCTTACAATGCAGCATTCCCTCAGTACTGACCGTCTGACAGTGCAGCACTCCCTCTGTACTGACCCTCTGACAGTGCAGCACTCCCTCAGAACTGACCCTGTGACAGTGCAGCATTCCCTCAGTACTGACCGTCTGACAGTGCATCATTCCCTCAGGACTGACCGTCTGACAGTGCAGCACTCCCTCAGTACTGAACCTCTGACAGTGCAGCACTCCCTCAATACTGACACCCTGACCGTGCAGCACTCCCTGAGTACTGACCGTCTGACAGTGCAGCACTCCCTCAGTACTGACCCTCTGACAGTGCAGCCCTCCCTCAGTGCTCACCCCCTGACAGTGCAGTGCTCCCTCAGTACTGACCCTCTGACAGTGCAGCGCATCCTCAGTACTGACCCTCTGACAGATCAGCGCTCCTTTAGTATTGACCCTCTGACAGTGCAGCACTCCCTCAGAACTGACCCTGTGACAGTGCAGCATTCCCTCAGTACTGACCGTCTGACAGTGCAGCACTCCCTCAGTACTGAACCTCTGACAGTGCAGCACTCCCTCAGTACTGACCCCCTGACCGTGCAGCACTCCCTGAGTACTGGTTCTCTGACAGTGCAGCGCTCCCTCAGTACTGACCCTCTGACAGTGCAGCACTCCCTCAGCACTGGCTTTCCGACTGTGCAGCACTCCCTCAGTACTGACCCTCTGACTGTGCAGCACTCACTCAGAACTGACCCTCTGACAGTGCAGCGCTCCCTCAGTACTGACCCCCTGACAGATCAGCGCTCCTTCAGTACTGACCCTCTGACAGTGTAACACTCCCTCTGTACTGACTCCCTGACAGTGCAGCCCTCCCTCAGTGCTGACCCACTGACAGTGCAGCACTCCCTCTGTACTGACCATTTGAGTGTGCAACGCTCCCTCAGCACTGACCCTCCGACTGTGCAGCACTCACTCAGTACTGACCCTGTGACAGTGCAGCACTCCCTCAGTACTGACACTCCGAATTGCAGCAGAACCTCAGGACTGACCCCGTGACAGTGCAGCACTCCCTCAGTACTGATGCTCTGACAGTGCAACACTCCCTCTGTATTGACTCCCTGACAGTGCAGCCCTCCCTCAGTGCTGACCCCCTTACAGTGCAGGATTCCCTCAGTACTGACCGTCTGACAGTGCAGCACTCCCTCAGTACTGACCCTCTGACAGTGCACCACTCCCTCAGAACTGACCCTGTGACAGTGCAGCATTCCCTCAGTACTGACCGTCTGACAGTGCAGCATTCCCTCAGTACTGACCGTCTGACAGTGCAGCACTCCCTCAGTACTGACCCTCTGACAGTGCACCACTCCCTCAGAACTGACCCTGTGACAGTGCAGCATTCCCTCAGTACTGACCGTCTGACAGTGCAGCACTCCCTCAGTACTGAACCTCTGACAGTGCAGCACTCCCTCAATACTGACACCCTGACCGTGCAGCACTCCCTCAGTACTGATCCTCCGACAGTGTAGCACACCCTCAGGACTGACCCCGTGACAGTGCAGCACTCCCTCAGTACTGATCCTCCGACAGTGTAGCACACCCTCAGGACTGACGCCGTGACAGTGCAGCACTCCCTCAGTACTGATCCTCTGACAGTGCAGCACTCCCTCAGTACTGACCCTCTGACAGTGCAAAACTCCCTCAATTCTGACCCTCTGACAGGGCAGCACTCTTTTAGTACTGACCCTCTGACAGTGCAACATTCCCTCTGTACTGACTCCCTGACAGTGCAGCCCTCCCTCAGTGCTGACCCCCTGACAATGCAGTGCTCCCTCAGAACTGACCCTCTGACAGTGCAGCGCATCCTCAGTACTGACCCTCTGACAGATCAGCGCTCCTTTAGTATTGACCCTCTGACAGTGCAGCACTCCCTCAGAACTGACCCTGTGACAGTGCATCATTCCCTCAGTACTGACCGTCTGACAGTGCAGCACTCCCTCAGTACTGACCCTCTGACAGTGCAGCGCTCCCTCAGTCCTGACCCTCTGACAGTGCAGCACTCCCTCCGCACTGGCTTTCCGACTGTGCAGCACCCCCTCAGTACTGACCCTCTGACTGTGCAGCACTCACTCAGAACTGACCCTCTGACAGTGCAGCGCTCCCTCAGTACTGACCCCCTGACAGATCAGCGCTCCTTCAGTACTGACCCTCTGACAGTGCAGCACTCCCTCAGTACTGACCATTTGAGTGTGCAGCGCTCCCTCAGTACTGACCCTCTGACTGTGCAGCATTCACTCAGTACTGACCCTGTGACAGTGCAGCACTCCCTCAGTACTGACACTCCGACAGTGCAGCACAACCTCAGGACTGACCCCGTGACAGTGCAGCACTCCCTCAGTACTGATCCTCTGACAGTGCAACACACCCTCTGTATTGACTCCCTGACAGTGCAGCCCTCCCTCAGTGCTGACCCCCTTACAGTGCAGCATTCCCTCAGAACTGACCGTCTGACAGTGCAGCACTCCCTCAGTACTGACCCTCTGACAGTGCAGCACTCCCTCAGAACTGACCCTGTGACAGTGCAGCATTCCCTGAGTACTGGTTCTCTGACAGTGCAGCGCAACGTCAGTAATGACCCTCTGACAGTGCAGCACTCACTCAGCACTGGCTTTCCGACTGTGCAGCACTATCTCAGGACTGACCCTGTGACAGTGCAGCACTCCCTCAGTACTGAACCTCTGACAGTGCAGCACTCCCTCAATACTGACACCCTGACCGTGCAGCACTCCCTGAGTACTGACCGTCTGACAGTGCAGCACTCCCTCAGTACTGACCCTCTGACAGTGCAGCCCTCCCTCAGTGCTCACCCCCTGACAGTGCAGTGCTCCCTCAGTACTGACCCTCTGACAGTGCAGCGCATCCTCAGTACTGACCCTCTGACAGATCAGCGCTCCTTTAGTATTGACCCTCTGACAGTGCAGCACTCCCTCAGAACTGACCCTGTGACAGTGCAGCATTCCCTCAGTACTGACCGTCTGACAGTGCAGCACTCCCTCAGTACTGAACCTCTGACAGTGCAGCACTCCCTCAGTACTGACCCCCTGACCGTGCAGCACTCCCTGAGTACTGGTTCTCTGACAGTGCAGCGCTCCCTCAGTACTGACCCTCTGACAGTGCAGCACTCCCTCAGCACTGGCTTTCCGACTGTGCAGCACTCCCTCAGTACTGACCCTCTGACTGTGCAGCACTCACTCAGAACTGACCCTCTGACAGTGCAGCGCTCCCTCAGTACTGACCCCCTGACAGATCAGCGCTCCTTCAGTACTGACCCTCTGACAGTGTAACACTCCCTCTGTACTGACTCCCTGACAGTGCAGCCCTCCCTCAGTGCTGACCCACTGACAGTGCAGCACTCACTCAGAACTGACCCTCCTACAGTGCAGCGCTCTCTCAGTACTGACCCTCTGACAGATCAGCGCTCCCTCAGTACTCACCCTCTGACAGTGCAGCATTCCCTCAGTACTGACCGTCTGACAGTGCAGCCCTCCCTCAGTGCTCACCCCCTGACAGTGCAGTGCTCCCTCAGTACTGACCCTCTGACAGTGCAGCGCATCCTCAGTACTGACCCTCTGACAGATCAGCGCTCCTTTAGTATTGACCCTCTGACAGTGCAGCACTCCCTCAGAACTGACCCTGTGACAGTGCAGCATTCCCTCAGTACTGACCGTCTGACAGTGCAGCACTCCCTCAGTACAGAACCTCTGACAGTGCAGCACTCCCTCAGTACTGACCCCCTGACCGTGCAGCACTCCCTGAGTACTGGTTCTCTGACAGTGCAGCGCTCCCTCAGTACTGACCCTCTGACAGTGCAGCACTCCCTCAGCACTGGCTTTCCGACTGTGCAGCACTCCCTCAGTACTGACCCTCTGACTGTGCAGCACTCACTCAGAACTGACCCTCTGACAGTGCAGCGCTCCCTCAGTACTGACCCCCTGACAAATCAGCGCTCCTTCAGTACTGACCCTCTGACAGTGCAGCACTCCCTCAGTACTGACCATTTGAGTGTGCAACGCTCCCTCAGCACTGACCCTCTGACAGTGCAGCACTCCCTCTGTACTGACCATTTGAGTGTGCAACGCTCCCTCAGCACTGACCCTCCGACTGTGCAGCACTCACTCAGTACTGACCCTGTGACAGTGCAGCACTCCCTCAGTACTGACACTCCGAATTGCAGCAGAACCTCAGGACTGACCCCGTGACAGTGCAGCACTCCCTCAGTACTGATGCTCTGACAGTGCAACACTCCCTCTGTATTGACTCCCTGACAGTGCAGCCCTCCCTCAGTGCTGACCCCCTTACAGTGCAGGATTCCCTCAGTACTGACCGTCTGACAGTGCAGCACTCCCTCAGTACTGACCCTCTGACAGTGCACCACTCCCTCAGAACTGACCCTGTGACAGTGCAGCATTCCCTCAGTACTGACCGTCTGACAGTGCAGCATTCCCTCAGTACTGACCGTCTGACAGTGCAGCACTCCCTCAGTACTGACCCTCTGACAGTGCACCACTCCCTCAGAACTGACCCTGTGACAGTGCAGCATTCCCTCAGTACTGACCGTCTGACAGTGCAGCACTCCCTCAGTACTGAACCTCTGACAGTGCAGCACTCCCTCAATACTGACACCCTGACCGTGCAGCACTCCCTCAGTACTGATCCTCCGACAGTGTAGCACACCCTCAGGACTGACCCCGTGACAGTGCAGCACTCCCTCAGTACTGATCATCCGACAGTGTAGCACACCCTCAGGACTGACGCCGTGACAGTGCAGCACTCCCTCAGTACTGATCCTCTGACAGTGCAGCACTCCCTCAGTACTGACCCTCTGACAGTGCAAAACTCCCTCAATTCTGACCCTCTGACAGGGCAGCACTCTTTTAGTACTGACCCTCTGACAGTGCAACATTCCCTCTGTACTGACTCCCTGACAGTGCAGCCCTCCCTCAGTGCTGACCCCCTGACAATGCAGTGCTCCCTCAGAACTGACCCTCTGACAGTGCAGCGCATCCTCAGTACTGACCCTCTGACAGATCAGCGCTCCTTTAGTATTGACCCTCTGACAGTGCAGCACTCCCTCAGAACTGACCCTGTGACAGTGCATCATTCCCTCAGTACTGACCGTCTGACAGTGCAGCACTCCCTCAGTACTGACCCTCTGACAGTGCAGCGCTCCCTCAGTACTGACCCTCTGACAGTGCAGCACTCCCTCCGCACTGGCTTTCCGACTGTGCAGCACCCCCTCAGTACTGACCCTCTGACTGTGCAGCACTCACTCAGAACTGACCCTCTGACAGTGCAGCGCTCCCTCAGTACTGACCCCCTGACAGATCAGCGCTCCTTCAGTACTGACCCTCTGACAGTGCAGCACTCCCTCAGTACTGACCATTTGAGTGTGCAGCGCTCCCTCAGTACTGACCCTCTGACTGTGCAGCATTCACTCAGTACTGACCCTGTGACAGTGCAGCACTCCCTCAGTACTGACACTCCGACAGTGCAGCACAACCTCAGGACTGACCCCGTGACAGTGCAGCACTCCCTCAGTACTGATCCTCTGACAGTGCAACACACCCTCTGTATTGACTCCCTGACAGTGCAGCCCTCCCTCAGTGCTGACCCCCTTACAGTGCAGCATTCCCTCAGAACTGACCGTCTGACAGTGCAGCACTCCCTCAGTACTGACCCTCTGACAGTGCAGCACTCCCTCAGAACTGACCCTGTGACAGTGCAGCATTCCCTGAGTACTGGTTCTCTGACAGTGCAGCGCAACGTCAGTAATGACCCTCTGACAGTGCAGCACTCACTCAGCACTGGCTTTCCGACAGTGCAGCACTATCTCAGGACTGACCCTGTGACAGTGCAGCACTCCCTCAGTACTGACCCTCCGACAGTGCAGCACAACCTCAGGACTGACCCCGTGACAGTGCAGCACTCCCTCAGTACTGATCCTCTGACAGTGCAACACACCCTCTGTATTGACTCCCTGACAGTGCAGCCCTCCCTCAGTGCTGACCCCCTTACAGTGCAGCATTCCCTCAGAACTGACCGTCTGACAGTGCAGCACTCCCTCAGTACTGACCCTCTGACAGTGCAGCACTCCCTCAGAACTGACCCTGTGACAGTGCAGCATTCCCTGAGTACTGGTTCTCTGACAGTGCAGCGCTCCCTCAGTACTGATCCTCTGACAGTGCAGCACTCCCTCAGTACTGACCCTCTGACAGTGCGGCACTCCCTCAGTACTGACCCTCTGACAGTGCAGCACTCCCTCAGTACTGACCCTCTGACTGTGCAGCACTCACTCAGAACTGACCCTCTGACAGTGCAGCGCTCCCTCAGGGAGCGCTGGCTTTCCGACTGTGCAGCACTATCTCAGGACTGACCCTGTGACAGTGCAGCACTCCCTCAGTACTGACCCTCCGACAGTGCAGCACTCCCTCAGCACTGACCCCGTGACAGTGCAGCACTCCCTCAGTACTGATCCTCTTACAGTGCAGCACTCCCTCAGTACTGACCCTCTGACAGTGCAGCACACCCTCAGGACTGACCCCGTGACAGTGCAGCACTCCCTCAGTACTGATCCTCTTACATTGCAGCACACCCTCAGTACTGACCCTCTGACAGTGCAAAACTCCCTCAATTCTGACCCTCTGACAGGGCAGCACTCTTTCAGTACTGACCCTCTGACAGTGCAGCACTCCCTCAATTCTGACCCTCTGACAGGGCAGCACTCTTTCAGTACTGACCCTCTGACAGTGTAACACTCCCTCTGTACTGACTCCCTGACAGTGCAGCCCTCCCTCAGTGCTGACCCACTGACAGTGCAGCACTCACTCAGAACTGACCCTCCTACAGTGCAGCGCTCTCTCAGTACTGACCCTCTGACAGATCAGCGCTCCCTGAGAACTGACCCTGTGACAGTGCAGCTTTCCCTCAGTACTGACCGTCTGACAGTGCAGCATTCCCTCAGTACTGAACCTCTGACAGTGCAGCACCCCCTCAGTACAGACCCCCTGACCGTGCAGCACTCCCTGAGTACTGGTTCTCTGTCAGTGCAGCGCTCCCTCAGTACTGACCCTCTGACAGTGCAGCACTCCCTCAGTACTGACCCTCCGACAGTGCAGCACAACCTCAGTGCTGATCCCCTGACAGTGCAGCACTCCCTCAGTACTGACCCTCTGACAGTGCAGCACTCCCTCAGAACTGACCCACTGACAGTGCAGCGCTCCCTCAGTACTGACGCTGTTACAGATCAGCGATCCCTCAGTACTGAACCTCTGACAGTACAGCACTCCCTCAGAACTGACCCACTGACAGTGCATCGCTCCCTCAGTACTGATCCTCTTACAGATCAGCGATCCCTCAGTCCTGACCCTCTTACAGATCAGCGATCCCTCAGCACTGAACCTCTGACTGTGCGGCACTCACGTAGTACTGACCCTGTGACAGTGCAGCACTCCCTCAGTACTGATCCTCTGACAGTGCAGCACACCCTCAGTACTGACCCTCTGACGGTGCAAAACGCCCTCAATTATAACCCTCTGACAGGGCAGCACTCTTTCAGTACTGACCCTCTGACAGTGCAACACTCCCTCTGTCCTGACTCCCTGACAGTGCAGCCCTCCCTCAGTGCTGCCCCCTGACAGTGCAGCACTCCCTCAGAACTGACCCTCTGACAGTGCAGCGCTCCCTCAGTACTGACCCCCTGACAGATCAGCGCTCCTTCAGTACTGACCCTCTGACAGTGCAGCACTCCCGCAGTACTGACCATTTGAGTGTGCAACGCTCCCTCAGTACTGACCCTCTGACAGTGCAGCACTCCCTCAGAACTGACCCTGTGACAGTGCAGCATTCCCTCAGTACTGACCGTCTGACAGTGCAGCATTCCCTCAGTACTGACCGTCTGACAGTGCAGCGTTCCCTCAGCACTGACCCTCTGACAGTGCAGCACTCCCTCAGCACTGGCTTTCCGACTGTGCAGCGCTATCTCAGTACTGACCCTCTGACAGTGCAGCACTAACTGAGTACTGACCCTGTGACAGTGCAGCACTCCCTCAGTACTGACCCTCCGACAGTGTAGCACACCCTCAGGACTGACGCCGTGACAGTGCAGCACACCCTCAGTACTGACCCTCTGACAGTGCAAAACTCCCTCAATTCTGACCCTCTGACAGGGCAGCACTCTTTTAGTACTGACCCTCTGACGGTGCAACATTCCCTCTGTACTGACTCCCTGACAGTGCAGCCCTCCCTCAGTGCTGACCCCCTGACAGTGCAGTGCTCCCTCAGAACTGACCCTCTGACAGTGCAGCGCATCCTCAGTACTGACCCTCTGACAGATCAGCGCTCCTTTAGTATTGACCCTCAGACAGTGCAGCACTCCCTCAGTACTGGCTTTCCGACTGTGCAGCACTATCTCAGTACTGACCCTCTGACAGTGCAGCACTCCCTCAGTACTGACCCTCCGACAGTGCTGCACTCACTCAGGACTGACCCTGTGACAGTGCAGCACTCCCTCAGTACTGACCCTCAGACAGTGCAGCACACCCTCAGGACTGACCCCGTGACAGTGCAGCACTCCCTCAGTACTGATCCTCTGACAGTGCAGCACACCCTCAGTACTGACCCTCTGACAGTGCAAAACTCCCACAATTCTGACCCTCTGACAGTGCAGCACTCTTTCACTACTGACCCTCTGACAGTGCAGCACTCCCTCAGTACTAGTTCTCTGACAGTGCAGCACTCCCTCAGCACTGGCCCTCCGACTGTGCAGCACTACCTCAGCACTGACCCTTTGACAGTGCAGCACTCCCTCAATTCTGACCCTCTGACAGGGCAGCACTCTTTCAATACTGACCCTCTGACAGTGTAACACTCCCTCTGTACGAACTCCCTGACAGTGCAGCCCTCCCCCAGTCCTGACCCACTGACAGTGCAGCACTCACTCAGAACTGACCCTCCTACAGTGCAGCGCTCTGTCAGTACTGACCCTCTGACAGGTCAGCGTTCCTTCAGTATTGACCCTCTGACAGTGCAGCACTCCCTCAGAACTGACCCTGTGACAGTGCAGCATTCCCTCAGTACTGACCGTCTGACAGTGCAGCACTCCCTCAGTACTGAACCTCTGACAGTGCAGCACTCCCTCAGTACTGACCCCCTGACCGTGCAGCACTCCCTGAGTACTGGTTCTCTGACAGTGCAGCGCTCCCTCAGTACTGACCCTCTGACAGTGCAGCACTCCCTCCGCACTGGCTTTCCGACTGTGCAGCACTCCCTCAGTACTGACGCTCTGACTGTGCAGCACTCACTCAGAACTGACCCTCTGACAGTGCAGCGCTCCCTCAGTACTGACCCCCTGACAGATCAGCGCTCCTTCAGTACTGACCCTCTGACAGTGCAGCACTCCCTCAGTACTGACCATTTGAGTGTGCAACGCTCCCTCAGTACTGACCCTCCGACTGTGCAGCAGTACCTCAGAACTGACCCTCTGACAGTGCAGCACAACCTCAGGACTGACCCCGTGACAGTGCAGCACTCCCTCAGTACTGATGCTGTGACAGTGCAACACTCCCTCTGTATTGACTCCCTGACAGTGGAGCCCTCCCTCAGTGCTGACCCCCTTACAGTGCAGCATTCCCTCAGTACTGACCGTCTGACAGTGCAGCACTCCCTCAGTACTGACCCTCTGACAGTGCAGCACTCCCTCAGAAACTGACCGTGTGACAGTGCAGCATTCCCTCAGTACTGACCGTCTGACAGTGCAGCATTCCCTCAGTACTGACCGTCTGACAGTGCAGCACTCCCTCAGTACTGAACCTCTGACAGTGCAGCACTCCCTGAGTACTGGTTCTCTGACAGTGAAGCGCTCCCTCAGTACTGACCCTCTGACAGTGCAGCACTCCCTCAGCACTGGCTTTCCGACTGTGCAGCACTATCTCAGTACTGACCCTCTGACAGTGCAGCACTCCCTCAGTACTGACCCTCCGACAGTGCAGCACTCACTCAGGACTGACCCTGTGACAGTGCAGCACTCCCTCAGTACTGACCCTCAGACAGTGCAGCACACCCTCAGGACTGACCCCGTGACAGTGCAGCACTCCCTCAGTACTGATCCTCTGACAGTGCAGCACACCCTCAGTACTGACCCTCTGACAGTGCAAAACTCCCACAATTCTGACCCTCTGACAGGGCAGCACTCTTTCAGTTCTGACCCTCTGACAGTGCAGCACTCCCTCAGTACTAGTTCTCTGACAGTGCAGCACTCCCTCAGCACTGGCCCTCCGACTGTGCAGCACTACCTCAGTACTGACCCTCTGACAGTGCAGCACTCCCTCAATTCTGACCCTCTGACAGGGCAGCACTCTTTCAGTACTGACCCTCTGACAGTGTAACACTCCCTCTGTACTGACTCCCTGACAGTGCAGCCCTCCCCCAGTCCTGACCCACTGACAGTGCAGCACTCACTCAGAACTGACCCTCCTACAGTGCAGCGCTCTCTCAGTACTGACCCTCTGACAGATCAGCGCTCCTTCAGTATTGACCCTCTGACAGTGAAGCACTCCCTCAGAACTGACCCTGTGACAGTGCAGCTTTCCCTCAGTACTGACCGTCTGACAGTGCAGCATTCCCTCAGTACTGAACCTCTGACAGTGCAGCACCCCCTCAGTACAGACCCCCTGACCGTGCAGCACTCCCTGAGTACTGGTTCTCTGTCAGTGCAGCGCACCCTCAGTACTGACCCTCTGACAGTGCAGCACTCCCTCAGCACTGGCCATCCGACTGTGCAGCACAACCTCAGAACTGACCCTCTGACAGTGCAGTACTCCCTCAGTACTGACCCTCTGACTGTGCGGCACTCACTCAGTACTGACCCTGTGACAGTGCAGCACTCCCTCAGTACTGATCCTCTGACAGTGCAGCACACCCTCAGTACTGACCCTCTGACAGGGCAGCACTCTTTCAGTACTGACCCTCTGACAGTGCAACACTCCCTCTGTACAGACTCCCTGACAGTGCAGCCCTCCCTCAGTGCTGCCCCCTGACAGTGCAGCACTCCCTCAGAACTGATCCTCTGACAGTGCAGCGCTCCCTCAGTACTGACCCCCTGACAGATCAGCGCTCCTTCAGTACTGACCCTCTGACAGTGCAGCACTCCCTCAGTACTGACCCTCTGACAGTGCAGCGCTCCCTCAGTACTGACCCCCTGACAGATCAGCGCTCCTTCAGTACTGACCGTCTGACAGTGCAGCATTCCCTCAGTACTGACCGTCTTACACTGCTGCGTTCCCTCAGTACTGACCCTCTGACAGTGCAGCACTCCCTCAGCACTGGCTTTCCGACTGTGCAGCACTATCTCAATACTGACCCTCTGACAGTGCAGCACTCCCACAGTACTGACCCTGTGACAGTGCAGCACTCCCTCTGTACTGACCCTCCGACAGTGTAGCACACCCTCAGGACTGACGCCGTGACAGTGCAGCACTCCCTCAGTACTGATCCTCTGACAGTGCAGCACACCCTCAGTACTGACCCTCTGACAGTGCAAAACTCCCTCAATTCTGACCCTCGGCCATGGCAGCACTCTTTTAGTACTGACCCTCTGGCAGTGCAACATTCCCTCTGTACTGACTCCCTGACAGTGCAGCCCTCCCTCAGTGCTGACCCCCTGAAAGTGCAGTGCTCCCTCAGAACTGACCCTCTGACAGTGCAGCGCATCCTCAGTACTGACCCTGTGACAGTGCAGCACTCCCTCAGTACTGACCCCCTGACCGTGCAGCACTCCCTGAGTACTGGTTCTCTGACAGTGCAGCGCTCCCTCAGCACTGGCTTTCCGACTGTGCAGCACTCCCTCAGTACTGACCCTCTGACTGTGCAGCACTCACTCAGTACTGACCCTGTGACAGTGCAGCACTCCCTCAGTACTGACCCTCCGACAGTGCAGCACTCCCTCAGAACTGACCCTGTGACAGTGCAGCATTCCCTCCGTACTGACCGTCTGACAGTGCAGCATTCCCTCAATACTTACACCCTGACCGTGCAGCACTCCCTGAGTACTGGTTCTCTGACAGTGCAGCGCTCCCTCAGTACTGACCCTCTGACAGTGCAGCAATCCCTCAATACTGACACCCTGACCGTGCAGCACTCCCTGAGTACTGGTTCTCTGACAGTGCAGCACTCCCTCAGCACTGGCTTTCCGACTGTGCATCACTATCTCAGTACTGACCCTCTGACAGTGCAGCACTCCCTCAGTACTGACCCTCCGACAGTGCAGCACTCACTCAGTACTGACCCTGTGACAGTGCAGTATTCCCTCAGTACTGACCCTCCGACAGTGTAGCACACCCTCAGGACTGACGCCGTGACAGTGCAGCACTCCCTCAGTACTGATCCTCTGACAGTGCAGCACTCCCTCAGTACTGATCCTCTGACAGTGCAGCACACCCTCAGTACTGACCCTCTGACAGTGCAAACTTCTATCAATTCTGACCCTCTGACAGGGCAGCACTCTTTTAGTACTGACCCTCTGACAGTGCAACATTCCCTCTGTACTGACTCCCTGACAGTGCAGCCCTCCCTCAGTGCTGACCCCCTGACAGTGCAGTGCTCCCTCAGAACTGACCCTCTGACAGTGCAGCGCATCCTCAGTACTGACCCTCTGACAGATCAGCGCTCCTTTAGTATTGACCCTCTGACAGTGCAGCACTCCCTCAGAACTGACCCTGTGACAGTGCAGCATTCCCTCAGTACTGACCGTCTGACAGTGCAGCACTCCCTCAGTACTGAACCTCTGACAGTGCAGCACTCCCTCAGTACTGACACCCTGACCGTGCAGCACTCCCTGAGTACTGGTTCTCTCACAGTGTAGCGCTCCCTCAGTACTGACCCGCTGACAGTGCAGCACTCCCTCAGCACTGGCTTTCCGACTGTGCAGCACTCCCTCAGTACTGACCCTCTGACTGTGCAGCACTCACTCAGAACTGACCCTCTGACAGTGCAGCGCTCCCTCAGTACTGACCCCCGACAGATCAGCGCTCCTTCAGTACTGACCCTCTGACAGTGCAGCACTCCCTCAGTACTGACCCTCTGACAGTGCAGCACTCCCTCAGTACTGACCATTTGAGTGTGCAACGCTCCCTCAGTACTGACCCTCCGACAGTGCAGCACTCACTCAGGACTGACCCTGTGACAGTGCAGCACTCCCTCAGTACTGACCCTCCGACAGTGCAGCACACCCTCAGGACTGACCCCGTGACAGTGCAGCACTCCCTCAGTACTGATCCTCTGACAGTGCAGCACACCCTCGGTACTGACCCTCTGACAGTGCAAAACTCCCTCAATTCTGACCCTCTGACAGGGCAGCACTCTTTCAGTACTGACCCTCTGACAGTGCAACACTCCCTCAGTACAGACCCTCTGACAGTGCAGCACTCCCTCAGTACTGACCCCCTGACCGTGCAGCACTCCCTCAGTACCAGTTCTCTGACAGTGCAGCACTCCCTCAGCACTGACCCTCCGACAGTGTAGCACACCCTCAGGACTGACGCCGTGACAGTGCAGCACTCCCTCAGTACTGATCCTCTGACAGTGCAGCACACCCTCAGTACTGACCCTCTGACAGTGCAAAATTCTATCAATTCTGACCCTCTGACAGGACAGCACTCTTTTAGTACTGACCCTCTGACAGTGCAACATTCCCTCTGTACTGACTCCCTGACAGTGCAGCCCTCCCTCAGTGCTGACCCCCTGACAGTGCAGTGCTCCCTCAGAACTGACCCTCTGACAGTGCAGCGCATCCTCAGTACTGACCCTCTGACAGATCAGCGCTCCTTTAGTATTGACCCTCTGACAGTGCAGCACTCCCTCAGAACTGACCCTGTGACAGTGCAGCATTCCCTCAGTACTGACCGTCTGACAGTGCAGCACTCCCTCAGTACTGAACCTCTGACAGTGCAGCACTCCCTCAGTACTGACACCCTGACCGTGCAGCACTCCCTGAGTACTGGTTCTCTCACAGTGCAGCGCTCCCTCAGTACTGACCCTCTGACAGTGCAGCACTCCCTCAACACTGGCTTTCCGACTGTGCAGCACTCCCTCAGTACTGACCCTCTGACTGTGCAGCACTCACTCAGTACTGACCCTCTGACAGTGCAGCACTCCCTCAGTACTGACCATTTGAGTGTGCAACGCTCCCTCAGTACTGACCCTCCGACAGTGCAGCACTCACTCAGGACTGACCCTGTGACAGTGCAGCACTCCCTCAGTACTGACCCTCCGACAGTGCAGCACACCCTCAGGACTGACCCCGTGACAGTGCAGCACTTCCTCAGTACTGAACCTCTGACAGTGCAGCACACCCTCGGTACTGACCCTCTGACAGTGCAAAACTCCCTCAATTCTGACCCTCTGACAGGGCAGCACTCTTTCAGTACTGACCCTCTGACAGTGCAACACTCCCTCAGTACTGACCCTCTGACAGTGCAGCACTCCCTCAGTACTGACCCCCTGAACGTGCAGCACTCCCTCAGTACTAGTTCTCTGACAGTGCAGCACTCCCTCAGTACTGACCCTCTGACAGTGCAAAACTCCCTCAATTCTGACCCTCTGACAGGGCAGCATTCTTTTAGTACTGACCCTCTGACAGTGCAACATTCCCTCTGTACTGACTCCCTGACAGTGCAGCCCTCCCTCAGTGCTGACCCCCTGACAGTGCAGTGCTCCCTCAGAACTGACCCTCTGACAGTGCAGCGCATCCTCAGTACTGACCCTCTGACAGTGCAGCACTCCCTCAGTACTGACCACCTGACCGTGTAGCACTCCCTGAGTACTAGTTCTCTGACAGTGCAGCGCTCCCTCAGTACTGACCCTCTGACAGTGCAGCACTCCCTCAGTACTGACCCTCCGACAGGGCAGCATTCTTTTAGTACTGACCCTCTGACAGTGCAACATTCCCTCTGTACTGACTCCCTGACAGTGCAGCCCTCCCTCAGTGCTGACCCCCTGACAGTGCAGTGCTCCCTCAGAACTGACCCTCTGACAGTGCAGCGCATCCTCAGTACTGACCCTCTGACAGTGCAGCACTCCCTCAGTACTGACCCCCTGACCGTGTAGCACTCCCTGAGTACTAGTTCTCTGACAGTGCAGCGCTCCCTCAGCACTGGCTTTCCGACTGTGCAGCACTCCCTCAGTACTTACCCTCTGACTGTGCAGCACTCACTCAGTACTGACCCTGTGACAGTGCAGCACTCCCTCAGTACTGACCCTCCGACAGTGCAGCACACCCTCAGGACTGACCCCGTGACAGTGCAGCACTCCCTCAGTACTGACCATTTGAATGTGCAAAGCTCCCTCAGTACTGACCCTCTGACAGTGCAGCACTCCCTCAGTACTGACCCTCTGACAGTGCAGCACTCCCTCAGAACTGACCCTGTGACAGTGCAGCATTCCCTCAGTACTGACCGTCTGACAGGGCAGCATTCCCTCAGTACTGACCGTCTGACAGTGCAGCAATCCCTCAATACTGACACCCTGACCGTGCAGCACTCCCTGAGTACTGGTTCTCTGACAGTGCAGCGCTACCTTAGTACTGACCGTCTGACAGTGCTGCACTCCCTCAGTACTGACCCTCTGACACTGCAATACTCCCTCAGTACTGACCCTCTGATAGTTCAGCATTCCATCAAAACTGACTCTGTATTCAGTGCAGCACTCCCTCAGTACTGACTCTCTGACAGATCAGCGCTCCCACTGTACTGACCCTCTGATAGTGCAGCAGTCCCTCAGTACTGACCCTCTGACAGATCAGCGCTCCTTCAGTACTGACCCTCTGACAGTGCAGCACTCCCTCAGTACTAACCCTCTGACAGATCAGCGCACCTTCAGTACTGACCCTCTGACAGTACAGCACTCCCTACGTACTGACCCTTTGAGAGTGCAAAGCTCCCTCAGTACTGACCCTCTGACAGTGCAGGACTTACTCAGAACTGACCCTGTGACAGTGCAGCACTCCTTCTGCACTGACCCTCTGACAGTGCAGCATCCCTCTTGACTGACCCTCAGAGTGATCAGCGCTCCCTCAGTACTGACCCCCTGACAGTGCAGCACTCCCTCAGTACTGACCCTCCGACAGTGCAGCACACCCTCAGGACTGACCCCGTGACAGTGCAGCACTTCCTCAGTACTGAACCTCTGACAGTGCAGCACACCCTCGGTACTGACCCTCTGACAGTGCAAAACTCCCTCAATTCTGACCCTCTGACAGGGCAGCACTCTTTCAGTACTGACCCTCTGACAGTGCAACACTCCCTCAGTACTGACCCTCTGACAGTGCAGCACTCCCTCAGTACTAGTTCTCTGACAGTGCAGCACTCCCTCAGTACTGACCCTCTGACAGTGCAAAACTCCCTCAATTCTGACCCTCTGACAGGGCAGCACTCTTTCAGTACTGACCCCCTGACAGTGCATCACTCACTCAGAACTGACCCTCCTACAGTGCAGCACTCCCTCAGTACTGACCCTCAGACAGATCACGCTCCTTCAGTAACAGAGGGATTCATTAACAGAGGGATTGAATTTAAGAGCCGTGAAGTGATGATGCCGCTGTACAAAACTTTGGTAAGGCCAGATTTGGAGTACTGTGTACAGTTCTGGTCGCCTCATTTTAGGAAGGATGTGGAAGCTTTGGAAAAGGTGCAAAGAAGATTTACCAGGATGTTGCCTGGAATGGAGAGTTGGTCTTACGAGGAAAGGTTGAGGGTGCTAGGCCTTTTCTCATTAGAACGGAGAAGGATGAGGGGCGACTTGATAGAGGTTTCTAAGTTGATCAGGGGAACAGATAGAGTAGACAGTCAGAGACTTTTTCCCCGGGTGGAACAAACCATTACAAGGGGACATAAATTTAAGGTGAAAGGTGGAAGATATAGGAGGGATATCAGAGGTAGGTTCTTTACCCAGAGAGTAGTGGGGGCATGGAATGCACTGCCTGTGGAAGTAGTTGAGTCGGAAACATTAGGGACCTTCAAGCAGCTATTGGATAGGTACATGGATTACGGTAAAATGATATAGTGTAGATTTATTTGTTCTCAAGGGCAGCACGGTAGCATTGTGGATAGCACAATTGCTTCACAGCTCCAGGGTCCCAGGTTCGATTCCGGCTTGGGTCACTGACTGTGCGGAGTCTTCACGTCCTCCCCGTGTCTGCGTGGGTTTCCTCCGGGTGCTCCGGTTTCCTCCCACAATCCAAAGATGTGCGGGTTAGGTGAATTGGCCAATGATAAATTTGCCTTAATGTCCAAATTGCCCTTGGTGTTGGGTGAAGGTGTTGAGTTTGGGTAGGGTGCTCTTTCCAAGAGCCGGTGCAGACTCAAAGGGCCGAATGGCCTCCTTCTGCACTGTAAATTCAATGATAATCTATGATTAATCTAAGACCAAGGTTCGGCACAACATCGTGGGCCGAAGGGCCTGTTCTGTGCTGTATTTTCTATGTTCTATTGACCCTCTGACAGTGCAGCACTCCCTCAGAACTGACCCTGTGACAGTGCAGCTTTCCCTCAGTACTGACCGTCTGACAGTGCAGCATTCCCTCAGTACTGAACCTCTGACAGTGCAGCACCCCCTCAGTACAGACTCCCTGACAGTGCAGCACTCCCTCAGCACTGGCTTTCCGACTGTGCAGCACTATCTCAGTACTGACCCTCTGACAGTGCAGCACTCCCTCAGTACTGACCCTCCGACAGTGCAGCACTCACTAGGGAATGACCCTCTGATAGTGCAGCACTCCCTCAGCACTGGCTTTCCGACTGTGCAGCACTCCCTCAGTACTGACCCTCTGACAGTGCAGCACTCACTCAGTACTGACCCTCTGACAGTGCAAAACTCCCTCAATTATGACCCTCTGACAGGGCAGCATTCTTTTAGTACTGACCCTCTGACAGTGCAACATTCCCTCTGTACTGACTCCCTGACAGTGCAGCCCTCCCTCAGTGCTGACCCCCTGACAGTGCAGTGCTCCCTCAGAACTGACCCTCTGACAGTGCAGCGCATCCTCAGTACTGACCCTCTGACAGTGCAGCACTCCCTCAGTACTGACCCCCTGACCGTGTAGCACTCCCTGAGTACTAGTTCTCTGACAGTGCAGCGCTCCCTCAGTACTGACCCTCTGACAGTGCAGCACTCCCTCAGTACTGACCCTCCGACAGGGCAGCATTCTTTTAGTACTGACCCTCTGACAGTGCAACATTCCCTCTGTACTGACTCCCTGACAGTGCAGCCCTCCCTCAGTGCTGACCCCCTGACAGTGCAGTGCTCCCTCAGAGCTGACCCTCTGACAGTGCAGCGCATCCTCAGTACTGACCCTCTGACAGTGCAGCACTCCCTCAGTACTGACCCCCTGACCGTGTAGCACTCCCTGAGTACTAGTTCTCTGACAGTGCAGCGCTCCCTCAGCACTGGCTTTCCGACTGTGCAGCACTCCCTCAGTACTTACCCTCTGACTGTGCAGCACTCACTCAGTACTGACCCTGTGACAGTGCAGCACTCCCTCAGTACTGACCCTCCGACAGTGCAGCACACCCTCAGGACTGACCCCGTGACAGTGCAGCACTCCCTCAGTACTGACCATTTGAATGTGCAAAGCTCCCTCAGTACTGACCCTCTGACAGTGCAGCACTCCCTCAGTACTGACCCTCTGACAGTGCAGCACTCCCTCAGAACTGACCCTGTGACAGTGCAGCATTCCCTCAGTACTGACCGTCTGACAGGGCAGCATTCCCTCAGTACTGACCGTCTGACAGTGCAGCAATCCCTCAATACTGACACCCTGACCGTGCAGCACTCCCTGAGTACTGGTTCTCTGACAGTGCAGCGCTACCTTAGTACTGACCGTCTGACAGTGCTGCACTCCCTCAGTACTGACCCTCTGACACTGCAATACTCCCTCAGTACTGACCCTCTGATAGTTCAGCATTCCATCAAAACTGACTCTGTATTCAGTGCAGCACTCCCTCAGTACTGACTCTCTGACAGATCAGCGCTCCCACTGTACTGACCCTCTGATAGTGCAGCAGTCCCTCAGTACTGACCCTCTGACAGATCAGCGCTCCTTCAGTACTGACCCTCTGACAGTGCAGCACTCCCTCAGTACTAATCCTCTGACAGATCAGCGCACCTTCAGTACTGACCCTCTGACAGTACAGCACTCCCTACGTACTGACCCTTTGAGAGTGCAAAGCTCCCTCAGTACTGACCCTCTGACAGTGCAGGACTTACTCAGAACTGACCCTGTGACAGTGCAGCACTCCTTCTGCACTGACCCTCTGACAGTGCAGCATCCCTCTTGACTGACCCTCAGAGTGATCAGCGCTCCCTCAGTACTGACCCCCTGACAGTGCAGCACTCCCTCAGTACTGACCCTCCGACAGTGCAGCACACCCTCAGGACTGACCCCGTGACAGTGCAGCACTTCCTCAGTACTGAACCTCTGACAGTGCAGCACACCCTCGGTACTGACCCTCTGACAGTGCAAAACTCCCTCAATTCTGACCCTCTGACAGGGCAGCACTCTTTCAGTACTGACCCTCTGACAGTGCAACACTCCCTCAGTACTGACCCTCTGACAGTGCAGCACTCCCTCAGTACTGACCCCCTGAACGTGCAGCACTCCCTCAGTACTAGTTCTCTGACAGTGCAGCACTCCCTCAGTACTGACCCTCTGACAGTGCAAAACTCCCTCAATTCTGACCCTCTGACAGGGCAGCACTCTTTCAGTACTGACCCCCTGACAGTGCATCACTCACTCAGAACTGACCCTCCTACAGTGCAGCACTCCCTCAGTACTGACCCTCAGACAGATCACGCTCCTTCAGTAACAGAGGGATTCATTAACAGAGGGATTGAATTTAAGAGCCGTGAAGTGATGATGCCGCTGTACAAAACTTTGGTAAGGCCAGATTTGGAGTACTGTGTACAGTTCTGGTCGCCTCATTTTAGGAAGGATGTGGAAGCTTTGGAAAAGGTGCAAAGAAGATTTACCAGGATGTTGCCTGGAATGGAGAGTTGGTCTTACGAGGAAAGGTTGAGGGTGCTAGGCCTTTTCTCATTAGAACGGAGAAGGATGAGGGGCGACTTGATAGAGGTTTCTAAGTTGATCAGGGGAACAGATAGAGTAGACAGTCAGAGACTTTTTCCCCGGGTGGAACAAACCATTACAAGGGGACATAAATTTAAGGTGAAAGGTGGAAGATATAGGAGGGATATCAGAGGTAGGTTCTTTACCCAGAGAGTAGTGGGGGCATGGAATGCACTGCCTGTGGAAGTAGTTGAGTCGGAAACATTAGGGACCTTCAAGCAGCTATTGGATAGGTACATGGATTACGGTAAAATGATATAGTGTAGATTTATTTGTTCTCAAGGGCAGCACGGTAGCATTGTGGATAGCACAATTGCTTCACAGCTCCAGGGTCCCAGGTTCGATTCCGGCTTGGGTCACTGACTGTGCGGAGTCTTCACGTCCTCCCCGTGTCTGCGTGGGTTTCCTCCGGGTGCTCCGGTTTCCTCCCACAATCCAAAGATGTGCGGGTTAGGTGAATTGGCCAATGATAAATTTGCCTTAATGTCCAAATTGCCCTTGGTGTTGGGTGAAGGTGTTGAGTTTGGGTAGGGTGCTCTTTCCAAGAGCCGGTGCAGACTCAAAGGGCCGAATGGCCTCCTTCTGCACTGTAAATTCAATGATAATCTATGATTAATCTAAGACCAAGGTTCGGCACAACATCGTGGGCCGAAGGGCCTGTTCTGTGCTGTATTTTCTATGTTCTATGTTCTATTGACCCTCTGACAGTGCAGCACTCCCTCAGAACTGACCCTGTGACAGTGCAGCTTTCCCTCAGTACTGACCGTCTGACAGTGCAGCATTCCCTCAGTACTGAACCTCTGACAGTGCAGCACCCCCTCAGTACAGACTCCCTGACAGTGCAGCACTCCCTCAGCACTGGCTTTCCGACTGTGCAGCACTATCTCAGTACTGACCCTCTGACAGTGCAGCACTCCCTCAGTACTGACCCTCCGACAGTGCAGCACTCACTAGGGAATGACCCTCTGATAGTGCAGCACTCCCTCAGCACTGGCTTTCCGACTGTGCAGCACTCCCTCAGTACTGACCCTCTGACAGTGCAGCACTCACTCAGTACTGACCCTCTGACAGTGCAAAACTCCCTCAATTCTGACCCTCTGACAGGGCAGCATTCTTTTAGTACTGACCCTCTGACAGTGCAACATTCCCTCTGTACTGACTCCCTGACAGTGCAGCCCTCCCTCAGTGCTGACCCCCTGACAGTGCAGTGCTCCCTCAGAACTGACCCTCTGACAGTGCAGCGCATCCTCAGTACTGACCCTCTGACAGTGCAGCACTCCCTCAGTACTGACCCCCTGACCGTGTAGCACTCCCTGAGTACTAGTTCTCTGACAGTGCAGCGCTCCCTCAGTACTGACCCTCTGACAGTGCAGCACTCCCTCAGTACTGACCCTCCGACAGGGCAGCATTCTTTTAGTACTGACCCTCTGACAGTGCAACATTCCCTCTGTACTGACTCCCTGACAGTGCAGCCCTCCCTCAGTGCTGACCCCCTGACAGTGCAGTGCTCCCTCAGAACTGACCCTCTGACAGTGCAGCGCATCCTCAGTACTGACCCTCTGACAGTGCAGCACTCCCTCAGTACTGACCCCCTGACCGTGTAGCACTCCCTGAGTACTAGTTCTCTGACAGTGCAGCGCTCCCTCAGCACTGGCTTTCCGACTGTGCAGCACTCCCTCAGTACTTACCCTCTGACTGTGCAGCACTCACTCAGTACTGACCCTGTGACAGTGCAGCACTCCCTCAGTACTGACCCTCCGACAGTGCAGCACACCCTCAGGACTGACCCCGTGACAGTGCAGCACTCCCTCAGTACTGACCATTTGAATGTGCAAAGCTCCCTCAGTACTGACCCTCTGACAGTGCAGCACTCCCTCAGTACTGACCCTCTGACAGTGCAGCACTCCCTCAGAACTGACCCTGTGACAGTGCAGCATTCCCTCAGTACTGACCGTCTGACAGGGCAGCATTCCCTCAGTACTGACCGTCTGACAGTGCAGCAATCCCTCAATACTGACACCCTGACCGTGCAGCACTCCCTGAGTACTGGTTCTCTGACAGTGCAGCGCTACCTTAGTACTGACCGTCTGACAGTGCTGCACTCCCTCAGTACTGACCCTCTGACACTGCAATACTCCCTCAGTACTGACCCTCTGATAGTTCAGCATTCCATCAAAACTGACTCTGTATTCAGTGCAGCACTCCCTCAGTACTGACTCTCTGACAGATCAGCGCTCCCACTGTACTGACCCTCTGATAGTGCAGCAGTCCCTCAGTACTGACCCTCTGACAGATCAGCGCTCCTTCAGTACTGACCCTCTGACAGTGCAGCACTCCCTCAGTACTAACCCTCTGACAGATCAGCGCACCTTCAGTACTGACCCTCTGACAGTACAGCACTCCCTACGTACTGACCCTTTGAGAGTGCAAAGCTCCCTCAGTACTGACCCTCTGACAGTGCAGGACTTACTCAGAACTGACCCTGTGACAGTGCAGCACTCCTTCTGCACTGACCCTCTGACAGTGCAGCATCCCTCTTGACTGACCCTCAGAGTGATCAGCGCTCCCTCAGTACTGACCCCCTGACAGTGCAGCACTCCCTCAGTACTGACCCTCCGACAGTGCAGCACACCCTCAGGACTGACCCCGTGACAGTGCAGCACTTCCTCAGTACTGAACCTCTGACAGTGCAGCACACCCTCGGTACTGACCCTCTGACAGTGCAAAACTCCCTCAATTCTGACCCTCTGACAGGGCAGCACTCTTTCAGTACTGACCCTCTGACAGTGCAACACTCCCTCAGTACTGACCCTCTGACAGTGCAGCACTCCCTCAGTACTAGTTCTCTGACAGTGCAGCACTCCCTCAGTACTGACCCTCTGACAGTGCAAAACTCCCTCAATTCTGACCCTCTGACAGGGCAGCACTCTTTCAGTACTGACCCCCTGACAGTGCATCACTCACTCAGAACTGACCCTCCTACAGTGCAGCACTCCCTCAGTACTGACCCTCAGACAGATCACGCTCCTTCAGTAACAGAGGGATTCATTAACAGAGGGATTGAATTTAAGAGCCGTGAAGTGATGATGCCGCTGTACAAAACTTTGGTAAGGCCAGATTTGGAGTACTGTGTACAGTTCTGGTCGCCTCATTTTAGGAAGGATGTGGAAGCTTTGGAAAAGGTGCAAAGAAGATTTACCAGGATGTTGCCTGGAATGGAGAGTTGGTCTTACGAGGAAAGCTTGAGGGTGCTAGGCCTTTTCTCATTAGAACGGAGAAGGATGAGGGGCGACTTGATAGAGGTTTCTAAGTTGATCAGGGGAACAGATAGAGTAGACAGTCAGAGACTTTTTCCCCGGGTGGAACAAACCATTACAAGGGGACATAAATTTAAGGTGAAAGGTGGAAGATATAGGAGGGATATCAGAGGTAGGTTCTTTACCCAGAGAGTAGTGGGGGCATGGAATGCACTGCCTGTGGAAGTAGTTGAGTCGGAAACATTAGGGACCTTCAAGCAGCTATTGGATAGGTACATGGATTACGGTAAAATGATATAGTGTAGATTTATTTGTTCTCAAGGGCAGCACGGTAGCATTGTGGATAGCACAATTGCTTCACAGCTCCAGGGTCCCAGGTTCGATTCCGGCTTGGGTCACTGACTGTGCGGAGTCTTCACGTCCTCCCCGTGTCTGCGTGGGTTTCCTCCGGGTGCTCCGGTTTCCTCCCACAATCCAAAGATGTGCGGGTTAGGTGAATTGGCCAATGATAAATTTGCCTTAATGTCCAAATTGCCCTTGGTGTTGGGTGAAGGTGTTGAGTTTGGGTAGGGTGCTCTTTCCAAGAGCCGGTGCAGACTCAAAGGGCCGAATGGCCTCCTTCTGCACTGTAAATTCAATGATAATCTATGATTAATCTAAGACCAAGGTTCGGCACAACATCGTGGGCCGAAGGGCCTGTTCTGTGCTGTATTTTCTATGTTCTATGTTCTATTGACCCTCTGACAGTGCAGCACTCCCTCAGAACTGACCCTGTGACAGTGCAGCTTTCCCTCAGTACTGACCGTCTGACAGTGCAGCATTCCCTCAGTACTGAACCTCTGACAGTGCAGCACCCCCTCAGTACAGACTCCCTGACAGTGCAGCACTCCCTCAGCACTGGCTTTCCGACTGTGCAGCACTATCTCAGTACTGACCCTCTGACAGTGCAGCACTCCCTCAGTACTGACCCCCTGACCATGTAGCACTCCCTGAGTACTAGTTCTCTGACAGTGCAGCGCTCCCTCAGTACTGACCCTCTGACAGTGCAGCACTCCCTCAGTACTGACCCTCCGACAGGGCAGCATTCTTTTAGTACTGACCCTCTGACAGTGCAACATTCCCTCTGTACTGACTCCCTGACAGTGCAGCCCTCCCTCAGTGCTGACCCCCTGACAGTGCAGTGCTCCCTCAGAACTGACCCTCTGACAGTGCAGCGCATCCTCAGTACTGACCCTCTGACAGTGCAGCACTCCCTCAGTACTGACCCCCTGACCGTGTAGCACTCCCTGAGTACTAGTTCTCTGACAGTGCAGCGCTCCCTCAGCACTTAAACTCTGACTGTGCAGCACTCCCTCAGTACTTACCCTCTGACTGTGCAGCACTCACTCAGTACTGACCCTGTGACAGTGCAGCACTCCCTCAGTACTGACCCTCCGACAGTGCAGCACACCCTCAGGACTGACCCCGTGACAGTGCAGCACTCCCTCAGTACTGACCATTTGAATGTGCAAAGCTCCCTCAGTACTGACCCTCTGACAGTGCAGCACTCCCTCAGTACTGACCCTCTGACAGTGCAGCACTCCCTCAGAACTGACCCTGTGACAGTGCAGCATTCCCTCAGTACTGACCGTCTGACAGGGCAGCATTCCCTCAGTACTGACCGTCTGACAGTGCAGCAATCCCTCAATACTGACACCCTGACCGTGCAGCACTCCCTGAGTACTGGTTCTCTGACAGTGCAGCGCTACCTTAGTACTGACCGTCTGACAGTGCTGCACTCCCTCAGTACTGACCCTCTGACACTGCAATACTCCCTCAGTACTGACCCTCTGATAGTTCAGCATTCCATCAAAACTGACTCTGTATTCAGTGCAGCACTCCCTCAGTACTGACTCTCTGACAGATCAGCGCTCCCACTGTACTGACCCTCTGATAGTGCAGCAGTCCCTCAGTACTGACCCTCTGACAGATCAGCGCTCCTTCAGTACTGACCCTCTGACAGTGCAGCACTCCCTCAGTACTAACCCTCTGACAGATCAGCGCACCTTCAGTACTGACCCTCTGACAGTACAGCACTCCCTACGTACTGACCCTTTGAGAGTGCAAAGCTCCCTCAGTACTGACCCTCTGACAGTGCAGGACTTACTCAGAACTGACCCTGTGACAGTGCAGCACTCCTTCTGCACTGACCCTCTGACAGTGCAGCATCCCTCTTGACTGACCCTCAGAGTGATCAGCGCTCCCTCAGTACTGACCCCCTGACAGTGCAGCACTCCCTCAGTACTGACCCTCTGACAGTACAGCACACCCTCAGGACTGACCCCGTGACAGTGCAGCACTCCCTCAGTACTGACCCTCTGACAGTGCAGCACTCCCTCTGTACTGACTCCCTGACAGTGCAGCCCTCCCTCAGTGCTGAACCGCTGACAGTGCAGCACTCCCTCAGTACTGACCCTCTGACCGTGCAGCACTCCCTGAGTACTGGTTCTCTGACAGTGCAGCACTCCCTCAGCACTGGCCCTCCGACTGTGCAGCACTACCTCAGAACTGACCCTCTGACAGTGCAGCGCTCCCTCAGTACTGACCCTCTGACTGTGCAGCACTCACTCAGTACTGACCCTGTGACAGGGCAGCAATCCCTCAGTACTGACCCTCCGACAGTGCAGCACAACCTCAGGACTGACCCCGTGACAGTGCAGCACTCCTCAGTACTGATGCTCTGACAGTGCAACACTCCCTCTGTACTGACTCCCTGACAGTGCAGCCCTCCCTCAGTGCTGACCCCCTTACAGTGCAGCACTCCCTCATTACTGACCCTCTGACAGTGCAGCACTCCCTCAGAACTGACCCACTGACAGTGCAGCGCGCCCTCAGTACTGACCCTCTTACAGATCAGCGATCCCTCAGTACTGACCCTGTGACAATGCAGCACTCCCTCAGTACTGACCCTCCGACAGTACAGCACACCCTCAGGACTGACCCCGTGACAGTGCAGCACTCCCTCAGTACTGACCCTCTGACAGTGCAGCACTCCCTCTGTACTGACTCCCTGACAGTGCAGCCCTCCCTCAGTGCTGACCCCCAGACAGTGCAGCACTCCCTCAGTACTGACCCTCTGACAGTGCAGCACTCCCTCAGTACTGACCCTCTGACCGTGCAGCACTCCCTGAGTACTGGTTCTCTGACAGTGCAGCACTCCCTCAGCACTGGCCCTCCGACTGTGCAGCACTACCTCAGAACTGACCCTCTGACAGTGCAGCACCCCCTCAGGACTGACCCCGTGACAGTGCAGCACTCCCTCAGTACTGACCCTCTTACAGATCACCGATCCCTCAGTAATGACCCTCTGACAGTGCAGCACTCCCTCAGAATTGACCCACTGACAGTGCAGCACTCCCCCAGTACTGGCCCCCTGACAGTGCAGCACTCCCTCAGTACTGACCCTCTGACAGTGCAGCACTCCCTCAGAACTGACCCTCTGACAGTGCAGCGCTCCCTCAGTACTGACCCTCTGACAGATCAGCGCTCCTTCAGTACTGACCCTCTGACAGTGCAGCACTCCCTCAGTACTGACCCTTTGAGTGTGCAACGCTCCCTCAGTACTGACCCTCTGACAGTGCAGCACTCCCTCAGAACTGACCCTCTGACAGTGCAGCGCTCCCTCAGTACTGATCCTCTGACGGATCAGCGCTCCTTCAGTACTGACCCTCAGACAGTGCAGCACTCCCTCAGTACTGACCCTTTGAGTGTGCAACGCTCCCTCAGTACTGACCGTCTGACAGTGCAGCACTCCCTGAGTACTGAACCTCTGACAGTGCAGCCCTCCCTCAGTACTGACCCCCTGACAGTGCAGAATCTCCCTCAGTACTGACCCTCTGACAGTGCAGCGCTCCCTCAGTACTGACCCCCTGACAGATCAGCGCTCCTTCAGTACTGACCCTCTGGCAGGGCAGCACTCCCTCAGTACTGACCCTCTGACACTGCAATACTCCCTCAGTACTGACCCTCTGATAGTTCAGCATTCCATCAAAACTGACTCTGTATTCAGTGCATCACTCCCTCAGTACTGACTCTCTGACAGATCAGCGCTCCCACTGTACTGACCCTCTGATAGTGCAGCAGTCCCTCAGTACTGACCCTCTGACAGATCAGCGCTCCTTCAGTACTGACCCTCTGACAGTGCAGCACTCCCTCAGTACTGACCCTCTGACAGATCAGCGCACCTTCAGTACTGACCCTCTGACAGTGCAGCACTCCCTACGTACTGACCCTTTGAGAGTGCAAAGCTCCCTCAGTACTGACCCTCTGACAGTGCAGGACTTACTCAGAACTGACCCTGTGACAGTGCAGCACTCCTTCTGCACTGACCCTCTGACAGTGCAGCATCCCTCTTGACTGACCCTCAGAGTGATCAGCGCTCCCTCAGTACTGACCCCCTGACAGTGCAGCACTCCCTCAGTACTGACCCTTTGACAGTACAGCACACCCTCAGGACTGACCCCGTGACAGTGCAGCACTCCCTCAGTACTGACCCTCTGACAGTGCAGCACTCCCTCTGTACTGACTCCCTGACAGTGCAGCCCTCCCTCAGTGCTGACCCCCTGACAGTGCAGCACTCCCTCAGTACTGACCCGCTGACAGTGCAGCACTCCCTCAGTACTGACCCTCTGACCGTGCAGCACTCCCTGAGTACTGGTTCTCTGACAGTGCAGCACTCCCTCAGCACTGGCCCTCCGACTGTGCAGCACTACCTCAGAACTGACCCTCTGACAGTGCAGCGCTCCCTCAGTACTGACCCTCTGACTGTGCAGCACTCACTCAGTACTGACCCTGTGACAGGGCAGCAATCCCTCAGTACTGACCCTCCGACAGTGCAGCACAACCTCAGGACTAATCCCTTGACAGTGCAGCACTCCTCAGTACTGATGCTCTGACAGTGCAACACTCCCTCTGTACTGACTCCCTGACAGTGCAGCCCTCCCTCAGTACTGACCCCCTTACTGTGCAGCACTCCCTCAGTACTGACCCTCTGACAGTGCAGCACTCCCTCAGAACTGACCCACTGACAGTGCAGCGCTCCCTCAGTACAGACCCCCTGACAGTGCAGCACTCCCTCAGTACTGACCCTCTGACAGTACAGCACACCCTCAGGACTGACCCCGTGACAGTGCAGCACTCCCTCAGTACTGACCCTCTGACAGTGCAGCACTCCCTCTGTACTGACTCCCTGACAGTGCAGCCCTCCCTCAGTGCTGACCCGCTGACAGTGCAGCACTCCCTCAGTACTGACCTTCTGACCGTGCAGCACTCCCTGAGTACTGGTTCTCTGACAGTGCAGCACTCCCTCAGCACTGGCCCTCCGACTGTGCAGCACTACCTCAGAACTGACCCTCTGACAGTGCAGCGCTCCCTCAGTACTGACCCTCTGACTGTGCAGCACTCACTCAGTACTGACCCTGTGACAGGGCAGCAATCCCTCAGTACTGACCCTCCGACAGTGCAGCACAACCTCAGGACTGACCCCGTGACAGTGCAGCACTCCTCAGTACTGATGCTCTGACAGTGCAACACTCCCTCTGTACTGACTCCCTGACAGTGCAGCCCTCCATCAGTGCTGACCCCCTTACAGTGCAGCACTCCCTCAGTACTGACCCTCTGACAGTGCAGCACTCCCTCAGAACTGACCCACTGACAGTGCAGCGCGCCCTCAGTACTGACCCTCTTACAGATCAGCGATCCCTCAGTACTGACCCTGTGACAATGCAGCACTCCCTCAGTACTGACCCTCCGACAGTACAGCACAACCTCAGGACTGACCCCGTGACAGTGCAGCACTCCCTCAGTACTGACCCTCTGACAGTACAGCACACCCTCACGACTGACCCCGTGACAGTGCAGCACTCCCTCAGTACTGACCCTCTGACAGTGCAGCACTCCCTCTGTACTGACTCCCTGACAGTGCAGCACTCCCTGAGTACTGGTTCTCTGACAGTGCAGCACTCCCTCAGCACTGGCCCTCCGACTGTGCAGCACTACCTCAGAACTGACCCTCTGACAGTGCAGCACACCCTCAGGACTGACCCCGTGACAGTGCAGCACTCCCTCAGTACTGACCCTCTTACAGATCACCGATCCCTCAGTAATGACCCTCTGACAGTGCAGCACTCCCTCAGAACTGACCCACTGACAGTGCAGCACTCCCCCAGTACTGGCCCCCTGACAGTGCAGCACTCCCTCAGTACTGACCCTCTGACAGTGCAGCACTCCCTCAGAACTGACCCTCTGACAGTGCAGCGCTCCCTCAGTACTGACCCTCTGACAGATCAGCGCTCCTTCAGTACTGACCCTCTGACAGTGCAGCACTCCCTCAGTACTGACCCTTTGAGTGTGCAACGCTCCCTCAGTACTGACCCTCTGACAGTGCAGCACTCCCTCAGAACTGACCCTCTGACAGTGCAGCGCTCCCTCAGTACTGATCCTCTGACGGATCAGCGCTCCTTCAGTACTGACCCTCAGACAGTGCAGCACTCCCTCAGTACTGACCCTTTGAGTGTGCAACGCTCCCTCAGTACTGACCGTCTGACAGTGCAGCACTCCCTGAGTACTGAACCTCTGACAGTGCAGCCCTCCCTCAGTACTGACCCCCTGACAGTGCAGAATCTCCCTCAGTACTGACCCTCTGACAGTGCAGCGCTCCCTCAGTACTGACCCCATGACAGATCAGCGCTCCTTCAGTACTGACCCTCTGGCAGGGCAGCACTCCCTCAGTACTGACCCTCTGACACTGCAATACTCCCTCAGTACTGACCCTCTGATAGTTCAGCATTCCATCAAAACTGACTCTGTATTCAGTGCAGCACTCCCTCAGTACTGACTCTCTGACAGATCAGCGCTCCCACTGTACTGACCCTCTGATAGTGCAGCAGTCCCTCAGTACTGACCCTCTGACAGATCAGCGCTCCTTCAGTACTGACCCTCTGACAGTGCAGCACTCCCTCAGTACTGACCCTCTGACAGATCAGCGCACCTTCAGTACTGACCCTCTGACAGTGCAGCACTCCCTACGTACTGACCCTTTGAGAGTGCAAAGCTCCCTCAGTACTGACCCTCTGACAGTGCAGGACTTACTCAGAACTGACCCTGTGACAGTGCAGCACTCCTTCTGCACTGACCCTCTGACAGTGCAGCATCCCTCTTGACTGACCCTCAGAGTGATCAGCGCTCCCTCAGTACTGACCCCCTGACAGTGCAGCACTCCCTCAGTACTGACCCTCTGACAGTACAGCACACCCTCAGGACTGACCCCGTGACAGTGCAGCACTCCCTCAGTACTGACCCTCTGACAGTGCAGCACTCCCTCTGTACTGACTCCCTGACAGTGCAGCCCTCCCTCAGTGCTGACCCCCTGACAGTGCAGCACTCCCTCAGTACTGACCCGCTGACAGTGCAGCACTCCCTCAGTACTGACCCTCTGACCGTGCAGCACTCCCTGAGTACTGGTTCTCTGACAGTGCAGCACTCCCTCAGCACTGGCCCTCCGACTGTGCAGCACTACCTCAGAACTGACCCTCTGACAGTGCAGCGCTCCCTCAGTACTGACCCTCTGACTGTGCAGCACTCACTCAGTACTGACCCTGTGAAAGGGCAGCAATCCCTCAGTACTGACCCTCCGACAGTGCAGCACAACCTCAAGACTAATCCCTTGACAGTGCAGCACTCCTCAGTACTGATGCTCTGACAGTGCAACACTCCCTCTGTACTGACTCCCTGACAGTGCAGCCCTCCCTCAGTGCTGACCCCCTTACAGTGCAGCACTCCCTCAGTACTGACCCTCTGACAGTGCAGCACTCCCTCAGAACTGACCCACTGACAGTGCAGCGCGTCCTCAGTACTGACCCTCTTACAGATCAGCGATCCCTCAGTAATGACCCTCTGAGAGTGCAGCACTCCGTCAGAACTGACCCACTGACAGTGCAGCACTCCCCCAGTACTGGCCTCCTGACAGTGCAGCACTCCCTCTGTACTGACTCCCTGACAGTGCAGCGCTCCCTCAGTGCTGACCCCCAGACAGTGCAGCACTCCCTCAGTACTGACCCTCTGACAGTGCAGCACTCCCTCAGTACTGACCCTCTGACCGTGCAGCACTCCCTGAGTACTGGTTCTCTGACAGTGCAGCACTCCCTCAGCACTGGCCCTCCGACTGTGCAGCACTACCTCAGTACTGACCCTCTGACTGTGCAGCACTCACTCAGTACTGACCCTGTGACAGGGCAGCACTCCCTCAGTACTGACCCTCCGACAGTGCAGCACAACCTCAGGACTGACCCCGTGACAGTGCAGCACTCCTCAGTACTGATGCTCTGACAGTGCAACACTCCCTCTGTACTGACTCCCTGACAGTGCAGCCCTCCCTCAGTGCTGACCCCCTTACAGTGCAGCACTCCCTCAGTACTGACCCTCTGACAGTGCAGCACTCCCTCTGAACTGACCCACTGACAGTGCAGCGCGCCCTCAGTACTGACCCTCTTACAGATCACCGATCCCTCAGTAATGACCCTCTGACAGTGCAGCACTCCCTCAGAACTGACCCACTGACAGTGCAGCACTCCCCCAGTACTGGCCCCCTGACAGTGCAGCACTCCCTCAGTACTGACCCTCTGACAGTGCAGCACTCCCTCAGAACTGACCCTCTGACAGTGCAGCGCTCCCTCAGTACTGACCCTCTGACAGATCAGCGCTCCTTCAGTACTGACCCTCTGACAGTGCAGCACTCCCTCAGAACTGACCCTCTGACAGTGCAGCACTCCCTCAGTACTGACCCTTTGAGTGTGCAACGCTCCCTCAGTACTGACCGTCTGACAGTGCAGCACTCCCTGAGTACTGAACCTCTGACAGTGCAGCCCTCCCTCAGTACTGACCCCCTGACAGTGCAGAATCTCCCTCAGTACTGACCCCCTGACAGATCAGCGCTCCTTCAGTACTGACCCTCTGGCAGGGCAGCACTCCCTCAGTACTGACCCTCTGACACTGCAATACTCCCTCAGTACTGACCCTCTGATAGTTCAGCATTCCATCAAAACTGACTCTGTATTCAGTGCAGCACTCCCTCAGTACTGACTCTCTGACAGATCAGCGCTCCCACTGTACTGACCCTCTGATAGTGCAGCAGTCCCTCAGTACTGACCCTCTGACAGATCAGCGCTCCTTCAGTACTGACACTCTGACAGTACAGCACACCCTCAGGACTGACCCCGTGACAGTGCAGCACTCCCTCAGTACTGACCCTCTGACAGTGCAGCACTCCCTCTGTACTGACTCCCTGACAGTGCAGCCCTCCCTCAGTGCTGACCCCCTGACAGTGCAGCACTCCCTCAGTACTGACCCGCTGACAGTGCAGCACTCCCTCAGTACTGACCCTCTGACCGTGCAGCACTCCCTGAGTACTGGTTCTCTGACAGTGCAGCACTCCCTCAGCACTGGCCCTCCGACTGTGCAGCACTACCGCAGAACTGACCCTCTGACAGTGCAGCGCTCCCTCAGTACTGACCCTCTGACTGTGCAGCACTCACTCAGTACTGACCCTGTGACAGGGCAGCAATCCCTCAGTACTGACCCTCCGACAGTGCAGCACAACCTCAGGACTGATCCCTTGACAGTGCAGCACTCCTCAGTACTGATGCTCTGACAGTGCAACACTCCCTCTGTACTGACTCCCTGACAGTGCAGCCCTCCCTCAGTGCTGACCCCCTTACAGTGCAGCACTCCCTCAGTACTGACCATCTGACAGTGCAGCACTCCCTCAGAACTGACCCACTGACAGTGCAGCGCGCCCTCAGTACTGACCCTCTTACAGATCAGCGATCCCTCAGTCATGACCCTCTGAGAGTGCAGCACTCCCTCAGAACTGACCCACTGACAGTGCAGCACTCCCCCAGTACTGGCCCCCTGACAGTGCAGCACTCCCTCTGTACTGACTCCCTGACAGTGCAGCGCTCCCTCAGTGCTGACCCCCAGACAGTGCAGCACTCCCTCAGTACTGACCCTCTGACAGTGCAGCACTCCCTCAGTACTGACCCTCTGACCGTGCAGCACTCCCTGAGTACTGGTTCTCTGACAGTGCAGCACTCCTTCAGCACTGGCCCTCCGACTGTGCAGCACTACCTCAGAACTGACCCTCTGACAATGCAGCGCTCCCTCAGTACTGACCCTCTGACTGTGCAGCACTCACTCAGTACTGACCCTGTGACAGGGCAGCACTCCCTCAGTACTGACCCTCCGACAGTGCAGCACAACCTCAGGACTGACCCCGTGACAGTGCAGCACTCCTCAGTACTGATGCTCTGACAGTGCAACACTCCCTCTGTACTGACTCCCTGACAGTGCAGCCCTCCCTCAGTGCTGACCCCCTTACAGTGCAGCACTCCCTCAGTACTGACCCCCTGACAGTGCAGCACTCCCTCAGAACTGACCCACTGACAGTGCAGCGCGCCCTCAGTACTGACCCTCTTACAGATCACCGATCCCTCAGTAATGACCCTCTGACAGTGCAGCACTCCCTCAGAACTGACCCACTGACAGTGCAGCACTCCCCCAGTACTGGCCCCTGACAGTGCAGCACTCCCTCAGTACTGACCCTCTGACAGTGCAGCACTCCCTCAGAACTGACCCTCTGACAGTGCAGCGCTCCCTCAGTACTGACCCTCTGACAGATCAGCGCTCCTTCAGCACTGACCCTCTGACAGTGCAGCACTCCCTCAGTACTGACCCTTTGAGTGTGCAACGCTCCCTCAGTACTGACCCTCTGACAGTGCAGCACTCCCTCAGAACTGACCCTCTGACAGTACAGTGCTCCCTCAGTACTGATCCTCTGACAGATCAGCGCTCCTTCAGTACTGACCCTCAGACAGTGCAGCACTCCCTACGTACTGACCCTTTGAGAGTGCAAAGCTACCTCAGTACTGACCCTCTGACAGTGCAGGACTTACTCAGAACTGACCCTGTGACAGTGCAGCACTCCTTCTGCACTGACCCTCTGACAGTGCAGCATCCCTCTTGACTGACCCTCAGAGTGATCAGCGCTCCCTCAGTACTGACCCCCTGACAGTGCAGCACTCCCTCTGTACTGACTCCCTGACAGTGCAGCCCTCCCTCAGTGCTGACCCCCTTACAGTGCAGCACTCCCTCAGTACTGACCCTCTGACAGTGCAGCACTCCCTCAGAACTGACCCACTGACAGTGCAGCGCGCCCTCAGTACTGACCCTCTTACAGATCAGCGATCCCTCAGTAATGACCCTCTGAGAGTGCAGCACTCCCTCAGAACTGACCCACTGACAGTGCAGCACTCCCCCAGTACTGGCCCCCTGACAGTGCAGCACTCCCTCTGTACTGACTCCCTGACAGTGCAGCGCTCCCTCAGTGCTGACCCCCAGACAGTGCAGCACTCCCTCAGTACTGACCCTCTGACAGTGCAGCACTCCCTCAGTACTGACCCTCTGACCGTGCAGCACTCCCTGAGTACTGGTTCTCTGACAGTGCAGCACTCCCTCCGCACTGGCCCTCCGACTGTGCAGCACTACCTCAGAACTGACCCTCTGACAATGCAGCGCTCCCTCAGTACTGACCCTCTGACTGTGCAGCACTCACTCAGTACTGACCCTGTGACAGGGCAGCACTCCCTCAGTACTGACCCTCCGACAGTGCAGCACAACCTCAGGACTGACCCCGTGACAGTGCAGCACTCCTCAGTACTGATGCTCTGACAGTGCAACACTCCCTCTGTACTGACTCCCTGACAGTGCAGCCCTCCCTCAGTGCTGACCCCCTTACAGTGCAGCACTCCCTCAGTACTGACCCTCTGACAGTGCAGCACTCCCTCAGAACTGACCCACTGACAGTGCAGCGCGCCCTCAGTACTGACCCTCTTACAGATCACCGATCCCTCAGTAATGACCCTCTGACAGTGCAGCACTCCCTCAGAACTGACCCACTGACAGTGCAGCACTCCCCCAGCACTGGCCCCTGACAGTGCAGCACTCCCTCAGTACTGACCCTCTGACAGTGCAGCACTCCCTCAGAACTGACCCTCTGACAGTGCAGCGCTCCCTCAGTACTGACCCTCTGACAGATCAGCGCTCCTTCAGCACTGACCCTCTGACAGTGCAGCACTCCCTCAGTACTGACCCTTTGAGTGTGCAACGCTCCCTCAGTACTGACCCTCTGACAGTGCAGCACTCCCTCAGAACTGACCCTCTGACAGTGCAGCGCTCCCTCAGTACTGATTCTCTGACAGATCAGCGCTCCTTCAGTACTGACCGTCTGACAGTACAGCACTCCCTGAGTACTGAACCTCTGACAGTGCAGCACTCCCTCAGTACTGACCCCCTGACTGTGCAGCACTCCCTGAGTACAGATCCTCTGACAGTGCAGCACTCCCTCAGTACTGACCCTGTGACACTGCAGCACTCCCTCAGTACTGACCCTCCGACAGTGCAGCACACCCTCAGGACTGACCCCGTGACAGTGCAGCACTCCCTCAGTACTGATCCTCTGACAGTGCAGCACTCTCTCACTACTGACCCTCTGACTGTGCAGCTCTCCCTCTGTACTGACCCCCTGACAGATCAGCGCTCCTTCTGTACTGACCCTCTGACAGTGCAACACTCCCTCTGTACTGACCTTCTGACACTGCAGCGCTCCCTCAGTACTGCCCGTCTGACAGTGTAGCACTCCCTCTGTACTGACCATCTGACAGTGCAACACTCCCTCTGCGCTGACCCCCTGACAGTGCAGCCCTCCCTCAGTACTGACCCCCTGACAGTGCAGAATCTCCCTCAGTACTGACCCTCTGACAGTGCAGCGCTCCCTCAGTACTGACCCCCTGACAGATCAGCGCTCCTTCAGTACTGACCCTCTGGCAGGGCAGCACTCCCTCAGTACTGACCCTCTGACACTGCAATACTCCCTCAGTACTGACCCTCTGATAGTTCAGCATTCCATCAAAACTGACTCTGTATTCAGTGCAGCACTCCCTCAGTACTGACTCTCTGACAGATCAGCGCTCCCACTGTACTGACCCTCTGATAGTGCAGCAGTCCCTCAGTACTGACCCTCTGACAGATCAGCGCTCCTTCAGTACTGACCCTCTGACAGTGCAGCACTCCCTCAGTACTGACCCTTTGAGAGTGCAAAGCTCCCTCAGTACTGACCCTCTGACAGTGCAGGACTTACTCAGAACTGACCCTGTGACAGTGCAGCACTCCTTCTGCACTGACCCTCTGACAGTGCCACATCCCTCTTGACTGACCCTCAGAGTGATCAGCGCTCCCTCAGTACTGACCCCCTGACAGTGCAGCACTCCCTCAGTACTGACCCTCTGACAGTACAGCACACCCTCAGGACTGACCCCGTGACAGTGCAGCACTCCCTCTGTACTGACTCCCTGACAGTGCAGCCCTCCCTCAGTGCTGACCCCCTGACAGTGCAGCACTCCCTCAGTACTGACCCGCTGACAGTGCAGCACTCCCTCAGTACTGACCCTCTGACCGTGCAGCACTCCCTGAGTACTGGTTCTCTGACAGTGCAGCACTCCCTCAGCACTGGCCCTCCGACTGTGCAGCACTACCTCAGAACTGACCCTCTGACAGTGCAGCGCTCCCTCAGTACTGACCCTCTGACTGTGCAGCACTCACTCAGTACTGACCCTGTGACAGGGCAGCAATCCCTCAGTACTGACCCTCCGACAGTGCAGCACAACCTCAGGACTGACCCCGTGACAGTGCAGCACTCCTCAGTACTGATGCTCTGACAGTGCAACACTCCCTCTGTACTGACTCCCTGACAGTGCAGCCCTCCCTCAGTGCTGACCCCCTTACAGTGCAGCACTCCCTCAGTACTGACCCTCTGACAGTGCAGCACTCCCTCAGAACTGACCCACTGACAGTGCAGCGCGCCCTCAGTACTGATCCTCTTACAGATCAGCGATCCCTCAGTACTGACCCTGTGACAGTGCAGCACTCCCTCAGTACTGACCCTCCGACAGTACAGCACACCCTCAGGACTGACCCCGTGACAGTGCAGCACTCCCTCAGTACTGACCCTCTGACATGCAGCACTCCCTCTGTACTGACTCCCTGACAGTGCAGCCCTCCCTCAGTGCTGACCCCCAGACAGTGCAGCACTCCCTCAGTACTTACCCTCTGACAGTGCAGCACTCCCTGAGTACTGGTTCTCTGACAGTGCAGCACTCCCTCAGCACTGGCACTCCGACTGTGCAGCACTACCTCAGAACTGACCCTCTGACAGTGCAGCGCTCCCTCAGTACTGACCCTCTGACTGTGCAGCACTCACTCAGTACTGACCCTGTGACAGGGCAGCACTCCCTCAGTACTGACCCTCCGACAGTGCAGCACAACCTCAGGACTGACCCCGTGACAGTGCAGCACTCCTCAGCACTGATGCTCTGACAGTGCAACACTCCCTCTGTACTGACTCCCTGACAGTGCAGCCCTCCCTCAGTGCTGACCCCCTTACAGTGCAGCACTCCCTCAGTACTGACCCTCTGACAGTGCAGCACTCCCTCAGAACTGACCCACTGACAGTGCAGCGCGCCCTCAGTACTGACCCTCTTACAGATCACCGATCCCTCAGTAATGACCCTCTGACAGTGCAGCACTCCCTCAGAACTGACCCACTGACAGTGCAGCACTCCCCCAGTACTGGCCCCCTGACAGTGCAGCACTCCCTCAGTACTGACCATCTGACAGTGCAGCGCTCCCTCAGTACTGACCCTCTGAAAGATCAGCGCTCCTTCAGTACTGACCCTCTGACAGTGCAGCACTCCCTCAGTACTGACCCTTTGAGTGTGCAACGCTCCCTCAGTACTGACCCTCTGACAGTGCAGCACTCCCTCAGAACTGACCCTCTGACAGTGCAGCGCTCCCTCAGTACTGATCCTCTGACAGATCAGCGCTCCTTCAGTACTGACCCTCAGACAGTGCAGCACTCCCTCAGTACTGACCCTTTGAGTGTGCAGCACTCCCTCAGTACTGACCCTCTGACAGTGCAGCACTCCCTCAGAACTGACCCACTGACAGTGCAGCGCGCCCTCAGTACTGACCCTCTTACAGATCACCGATCCCTCAGTAATGACCCTCTGACAGTGCAGCACTCCCTCAGAACTGACCCACTGACAGTGCAGCACTCCCCCAGTACTGGCCCCTGACAGTGCAGCACTCCTTCAGTACTGACCCTCTGACAGTGCAGCACTCCCTCAGAACTGACCCTCTGACAGTGCAGCGCTCCCTCAGTACTGACCCTCTGACAGATCAGCGCTCCTTCAGCACTGACCCTCTGACAGTGCAGCACTCCCTCAGTACTGACCCTTTGAGTGTGCAACGCTCCCTCAGTACTGACCCTCTGACAGTGCAGCACTCCCTCAGAACTGACCCTCTGACAGTGCAGCGCTCCCTCAGTACTAATCCTCTGACAGATCAGCGCTCCCTCACTACTGACCCTCTGACTGTGCAGCTCTCCCTCTGTACTGACCCCCTGACAGATCAGCGCTCCTTCTGTACTGACCCTCTGACAGTGCAACACTCCCTCTGTACTGACCTTCTGACACTGCAGCGCTCCCTCAGTACTGCCCGTCTGACAGTGTAGCACTCCCTCTGTACTGACCTTCTGACAGTGCAACACTCCCTCTGCACTGACCCCCTGACAGTGCAGCCCTCCCTCAGTACTGACCCCCTGACAGTGCAGAATCTCCCTCAGTACTGACCCTCTGACAGTGCAGCGCTCCCTCAGTACTGACCCCCTGACAGATCAGCGCTCCTTCAGTACTGACCCTTTGGCAGGGCAGCACTCCCTCAGTACTGACCCTCTGACACTGCAATACTCCCTCAGTACTGACCCTCTGATAGTTCAGCATTCCATCAAAACTGACTCTGTATTCAGTGCAGCACTCCCTCAGTACTGACTCTCTGACAGATCAGCGCTCCCACTGTACTGACCCTCTGATAGTGCAGCAGTCCCTCAGTACTGACCCTCTGACAGATCAGCGCTCCTTCAGTACTGACCCTCTGACAGTGCAGCACTCCCTCAGTACTGACCCTTTGAGAGTGCAAAGCTCCCTCAGTACTGACCCTCTGACAGTGCAGGACTTACTCAGAACTGACCCTGTGACAGTGCAGCACTCCTTCTGCACTGACCCTCTGACAGTGCAGCATCCCTCTTGACTGACCCTCAGAGTGATCAGCGCTCCCTCAGTACTGACCCCCTGACAGTGCAGCACTCCCTCAGTACTGACCCTCTGACAGTACAGCACACCCTCAGGACTGACCCCGTGACAGTGCAGCACTCCCTCAGTACTGACCCTCTGACAGTGCAGCACTCCCTCTGTACTGACTCCCTGACAGTGCAGCCCTCCCTCAGTGCTGACCCCCTGACAGTGCAGCACTCCCTCAGTACTGACCCGCTGACAGTGCAGCACTCCCTCAGTACTGACCCTCTGACCGTGCAGCACTCCCTGAGTACTGGTTCTCTGACAGTGCAGCACTCCCTCAGCACTGGCCCTCCGACTGTGCAGCACTACCTCAGAACTGACCCTCTGACAGTGCAGCGCTCCCTCAGTACTGACCCTCTGACTGTGCAGCACTCACTCAGTACTGACCCTGTGACAGGGCAGCAATCCCTCAGTACTGACGCTCCGACAGTGCAGCACAACCTCAGGACTGACCCCGTGACAGTGCAGCACTCCTCAGTACTGATGCTCTGACAGTGCAACACTCCCTCTGTACTGACTCCCTGACAGTGCAGCCCTCCCTCAGTGCTGACCCCCTTACAGTGCAGCACTCCCTCAGTACTGACCCTCTGACAGTGCAGCACTCCCTCAGAACTGACCCACTGACAGTGCAGCGCACCCTCAGTACTGATCCTCTTACAGATCAGCGATCCCTCAGTACTGACCCTGTGACAGTGCAGCACTCCCTCAGTACTGACCCTCCGACAGTACAGCACACCCTCAGGACTGACCCCGTGACAGTGCAGCACTCCCTCAGTACTGACCCTCTGACAGTGCAGCACTCCCTCTGTACTGACTCCCTGACAGTGCAGCCCTCCCTCAGTGCTAACCCCCAGACAGTGCAGCACTCCCTCAGTACTTACCCTCTGACAGTGCAGCACTCCCTCAGTACTGACCCTCTGACCGTGCAGCACTCCCTGAGTACTGGTTCTCTGACAGTGCAGCACTCCCTCAGCACTGGCCCTCCGACTGTGCAGCACTACCTCAGAACTGACCCTCTGACAGTGCAGCGCTCCCTCAGTATTGACCCTCTGACTGTGCAGCACTCACTCAGTACTGACCCTGTGACAGGGCAGCACTCCCTCAGTACTGACCCTCCGACAGTGCAGCACAACCTCAGGACTGACCCCGTGACAGTGCAGCACTCCTCAGCACTGATGCTCTGACAGTGCAACACTCCCTCTGTACTGACTCCCTGACAGTGCAGCCCTCCCTCAGTGCTGACCCCCTTACAGTGCAGCACTCCCTCAGTACTGACCTTCTGACAGTGCAGCATTCCCTCAGAACTGACCCACTGACAGTGCAGCGCGCCCTCAGTACTGACCCTCTTACAGATCAGCGATCCCTCAGTAATGACCCTCTGACAGTGCAGCACTCCCTCAGAACTGACCCACTGACAGTGCAGCACTCCCCCAGTACTGGCCCCCTGACAGTGCAGCACTCCCTCAGTACTGACCCTCTGACAGTGCAGCGCTCCCTCAGTACTGACCCTCTGACAGATCAGCGCTCCTTCAGTACTGACGCTCTGACAGTGCAGCACTCCCTCAGTACTGACCCTTTGAGTGTGCAACGCTCCCTCAGTACTGACCCTCTGACACTGCAGTGCTCCCTCAGTACTGCCCGTCTGACAGTGTAGCACTCTCTCTGTACTGACCCTCTGACAGTGCAACACTCCCTCTGTACTGACCGCCTGACAGTGCTGCCCTCCCTCAGTGCTCACCCCCTGACAGTGCAGCACTCCCTAAGTACTGACCCCCTGACAGTGCAGAATCTCCCTCAGCACTGACCCTCTGACAGTGCAGCGCTCCCTCAGTACTGACCCCCTGACAGATCAGCGCTCCTTCAGTACTGACCTTCTGGCAGTGCAGCACTCCCTTAGTACTGACCCTCCGACAGTGCAGCACTCACTCAGTACTGACCCTGTGACAGTGCAGCACTCCCTCAGTACTGACCCTCCGACAGTACAGCACACCCTCAGGACTGACCCCGTGACAGTGCAGCACTTCCTCAGTACTGATCCTCTGACAGTGCAGCACGCCCTCAGTACTGACCCTCTGACAGTGCAGCAATCCATCAATACTGACACCCTGACCGTGCAGCACTCCCTGAGTACTGGTTCTCTGACAGTGCAGCGCTCCCTCAGTACTGACCCTCTGACAGTGCAGCACTCCCTCAGTACTGACCCTCCGACAGTGCAGCACTCACTCAGTACTGACCCTGTGACAGTGCAGCACTCCCTCAGTACTGACCCTCCGACAGTACAGCACACCCTCAGGACTGACCCCGTGACAGTGCAGCACTCCCTCAGTACTGATCCTCTGACAGTGCAGCACACCCTCAGTACTGACCCTCTGACGGTGCAGCACTCCCTCTGTACTGACTCCCTGACAGTGCAGCCCTCCCTCAGTGCTGACCCCCTGACAGTGCAGCACTCCCTCAGTACTGACCCTCTGACCGTGCAGCACTTTTGAGTACTGGTTCTCTGACAGTGCAGCACTCCCTCAGCACTGGCCCTCCGACTGTGCTGCACTACCTCAGAACTGACCCTCTGACAGTGCAGCGCTCCCTCAGTACTGACCCTCTGACTGTGCAGCACTCACTCAGTACTGACCCTGTGACAGTGCAGCACTCCCTCAGTACTGACCGTCCGACAGTGCAGCACAACCTCAGGACTGACCCCGTGACAGTGCAGCACTCCTCAATACTGATGCTCTGACAGTGCAACACTCCCCCTGTACTGACTCCCTGACAGTGCAGCCCTCCCTCAGTGCTGACCCCCTTACAGTGCAGCACTCCCTCAGTACTGACCCTCTGACAGTGCAGCACTCCCTCAGAACTGACCCACTGACAGTGCAGCGCGCCCTCAGTACTGACCCTCTTACAGATCAGCGATCCCTCAGTAATGACCCTCTGACAGTGCAGCACTCCCTCAGAACTGACCCACTGACAGTGCAGCACTCCCCCAGTACTGGCCCCCTGACAGTGCAGCACTCCCTCAGTACTGACCCTCTGACAGTGCAGCACTCCCTCAGAACTGACCCTCTGACAGTGCAGCGCTCCCTCAGTACTGACCCTCTGACAGATCAGCGCTCCTTCAGTACTGACCCTCTGACAGTGCAGCACTCCCTCAGTACTGACCCTTTGAGTGTGCAACGCTCCCTCAGTACTGACCCTCTGACAGTGCAGCACTCCTTCAGTACTGACCCTCAGACAGTGCAGCACTCCCTCAGTACTGACCCTCTGACACTGCAACACTCCCTCAGTACTGACCCTCTGGTAGTGCAGCATTCCCTCAAAACTGACTCTGTATTCAATGCAGCACTCCCTCAGTACTGATCCTCTGACAGATCAGCGCCCCCTCTGTACTGACCCCCTGACAGTGCAGCACTCCCTCAGTACTGACCCTCTGACAGTGCAGCACTCCCTCAGAACTGACCCTCTGATAGTGCAGCAGTCCCTCAGTACTGACCCTCTGACAGATCAGCGCTCCTTCAGTACTGACCCTCTGACAGATCAGCGCTACTTCACTACTGACCCTCTGACAGTGCAGCACTCCCTCAGTACTGACCGTCTGACAGTGCAGCACTCCCTGAGTACTGAACCTCTGACAGTGCAGCACTCGCTCAGTACTGACCCCCTGACCGTGCAGCACTCCCTGAGTACTGGTTCTCTGACAGTGCAGCGCTCCCTCAGTACTTACCCTATGACAGTGCAGCACTCCCTCAGCACTGGCTTTCCGACTGTGCAGCACTATCTAAGTACTGACCCTGTGACAGTGCAGCACTCCCTCAGTACTGACCCTCCGACAGTGCAGCACACCCTCAGGACTGACCCCGTGACAGTGCAGCACACCCTCAATTCTGACCCTCTGACAGGGCAGCACTCTTTCAGTACTGACCCTCTGACAGATCAGCGCTCCTTCAGTACTGACCCTCTGACAGTGCAGCACTCCCTCAGAACTGACCCTGTGACAGTGCAGCATTCCCTCAGTACTGACCGTCTGACAGTGCAGCACTCCCTCAGAACTGGCTTTCCGACTGTGCAGCACTATCTCAGTACTGATCCTCTGACAGTGCAGCACTCCCTCATTACTGGCCCTCTGACTGTGCAGCACTCACTCAGTACTGACCCTGTGACAGTGCAGCACTCCCTCAGTACTGACCCTTCGACAGTGCAGCACACCCTCACGACTGACCCCGTGACAGTGCAGCACTCCCTCAGTACTGATCCTCTGACAGTGCAGCACACCCTCAGTACTGACCCTCTGACAGTGTAAAACCCCCTCAATTCTGACCCTCTGACAGGGCAGCACTCTTTCAGTACTGACCCTCTGACAGATCAGCGCTCCTTCAGTACTGACCCTCTGACTGTGCAGCACTCACTCAGTACTGACCCTGTGACAGTGCAGCACTCCCTCAGTACTGACCCTCCGACAGTGCAGCACACCCTCACGACTGACCCCGTGACAGTGCAGCACTCCCTCAGTACTGGTCCTCTGACAGTGCAGCACTCCCCCAGTACTGGCCCCCTGACAGTGCAGCACTCCCTCAGCACTGACCCTCTGACAGTGCAGCACTCCCTCAGAACTGACCCTCTGACAGTGCAGCGCTCCCTCAGTACTGACCCTCTGACAGATCAGCGCTCCTTCAGTACTGACCCTCTGACAGTGCAGCACTCCCTCAGTACTGACCCTTTGAGTGTGCAACGCTCCCTCAGTACTGACCCTCTGACAGTGCAGCACTCCCTCAGAACTGACCCTCTGACAGTGCAGCGCTCCCTCAGTACTGATCCTCTGTCAGATCAGCGCTCCTTCAGTACTGACCCTCAGACAGTGCAGCACTCCCTCAGTACTGACCCTCTGACACTGCAACACTCCCTCAGTACTGACCCTCTGGTAGTGCAGCATTCCCTCAAAACTGACTCTGTATTCAGTGCAGCACTCCCTCAGTACTGATCCTCTGACAGATCAGCGCCCCCTCTGTACTGACCCCCTGACAGTGCAGCACTCCCTCAGTACTGACCCTCTGACAGTGCAGCACTCACTCAGAACTGACCCTCTGATAGTGCAGCAGTCCCTCAGTACTGACCCTCTGACAGATCAGCGCTCCTTCAGTACTGACCCTCTGACAGATCAGCGCTACTTCACTACTGACCCTCTGACAGTGCAGCACTCCCTCAGTACTGACCGTCTGACAGTGCAGCACTCCCTCAGAACTGACCCTGTGACAGTGCAGCATTCCCTCAGTACTGACCGTCTGACAGTGCAGCACTCCCTCAGTACTGACCCTCTGACAGTGCAGCACTCCCTCAGAACTGGCTTTCCGACTGTGCAGCACTATCTCAGTACTGATCCTCTGACAGTGCAGCACTCCCTCATTACTGGCCCTCTGACTGTGCAGCACTCACTCAGTACTGACCCTGTGACAGTGCAGCACTCCCTCAGTACTGACCCTCCGACAGTGCAGCACACCCTCACGTCTGACCCCGTGACAGTGCAGCACTCCCTCAGTACTGATCCTCTGACAGTGCAGCACACCCTCAGTACTGACCCTCTGACAGTGTAAAACCCCCTCAATTCTGATCCTCTGACAGTGCAGCACTCCCTCAGTACTGGCCCTCTGACAGATCAGAGCTCCTTCAGTACTGACCCTCTGACAGGGCAGCAATCTTTCAGTACTGACCCTCTGACAGTGCAACACTCCCTCAGTACTGACCCTCTGACAGTGCAGCGCTCCCTCAGTACTGACCGTCTGACAGTGCAGCACTCCCTCTGTACTGACCCTCTGACAGTGCAGCCCTCCCTCAGAACTGACCCACTGACAGTGCAGCGCTCCCTCAGTACTGACCCCCTGACAGTGCAGCACTCCCTCAGTACTGACACTCTGACAGCGCAGCGCTCCCTCATTATTGACCCCCTGACAGATCAGCGCTCCTTCAGTACTGACCCTCTGACAGGGCAGCACTCCCTCAGTACTGACCCTCTGACAGTGCAACACTCCCTCTGTACTGACCCTCTGATAGTGCAGCATTCCCTCAAAACTGACTGTATTCAGTGCAGTACTCCCTCAGTACTGACCGTCTGACAGTGCAGCACTCCCCTCAGTACTGATTCTCTGTCAGTGCAGCACTCCCTCAGTACTGACCTTCTGACAGTGCAGCACTCCCTCAGTACTGACCCTCTGACAGATCAGCGCTCCCTCAGTACTTACCTCCTGACAGTGCAGGACTCTCTCAGTACTGACCCTCCGACAGTGCAGCGCTCCCTCAGTACTGACCCTCTGACAGTGCAGCACTCCCTTAGTATTGACCCCCAGACAGTGCAGCACTCCCTCAGTACTGACCCTCTGACATGCAGCACTCCCTCAGTACTGATCCTCTGACAGTGCAGCACACCCTCAGTACTGACCCTCTGACAGTGCAGCACTCCCTCTGTACTGACTCCCTGACAGTGCAGCCCTCCCTCAGTGCTGACCCCCTGACAGTGCAGCACTCCCTCAGTACTGACCCTCTGACCGTGCAGCACTTTTGAGTACTGGTTCTCTGACAGTGCAGCACTCCCTCAGCACTGGCCCTCCGACTGTGCAGCACTACCTCAGAACTGACCCTCTGACAGTGCAGCGCTCCCTCAGTACTGACCCTCTGACTGTGCAGTACTCACTCAGTACTGACCCTGTGACAGTGCAGCACTCCCTCAGTACTGACCCTCCGACAGTGCAGCACAACCTCAGGACTGACCCCGTGACAGTGCAGCACTCCTCAGTACTGATGCTCTGACAGTGCAACACTCCCCCTGTACTGACTCCCTGACAGTGCAGCCCTCCCTCAGTGCTGACCCCCTTACAGTGCAGCACTCCCTCAGTACTGACCCTCTGACAGTGCAGCACTCCCTCAGAACTGACCCACTAACAGTGCAGCGCGCCCTCAGTACTGACCCTCTTACAGATCAGCGATCCCTCAGTAATGACCCTCTGACAGTGCAGCACTCCCTCAGAACTGACCCACTGACAGTGCAGCACTCCCCCAGGATTGGCCCCCTGACAGTGCAGCACTCCCTCAGTACTGACCCTCTGACAGTGCAGCACTCCCTCAGAACTGACCCTCTGACAGATCAGCGCTCCTTCAGTACTGACTCTCTGACAGTGCAACGCTCCCTCAGTACTGACCCTCTGACAGTGCAGCACTCCCTCAGAACTGACCCTCTGACAGTGCAGCGCTCCCTCAGTACTGATCCTCTGACAGATCAGCGCTCCTTCAGTACTGACCCTCAGACAGTGCAGCACTCCCTCAGTACTGACCCTCTGACACTGCAACACTCCCTCAGTACTGACCCTCTGATAGTGCAGCATTCCCTCAAAACTGACTCTGTATTCAGTGCAGCACTCCCTCAGTACTGATCCTCTGACAGATCAGCGCCCCCTCTGTGCTGACCCCCTGACAGTGCAGCACTCCCTCAGTACTGACCCTCTGACAGTGCAGCACTCCCTCAGAACTGACCCTCTGATAGTGCAGCAGGCCCTCAGTACTGACCCTCTGACAGATCAGCGCTCCTTCAGTACTGACCCTCTGACAGATCAGCGCTCCTTCACTACTGACCCCTCTGACAGTGCAGCACTCCCTCAGTACTGATCGTCTGACAGTGCAGCACTCCCTGAGTACTGAACCTCTGACAGTGCAGCACTCGCTCAGTACTGACCCCCTGACCGTGCAGCACTCCCTGAGTACTGGTTCTCTGACAGTGCAGCGCTCCCTCAGTACTTACCCTATGACAGTGCAGCACTCCCTCAGCACTGGCTTTCCGACTGTGCAGCACTATCTAAGTACTGACCCTGTGACAGTGCAGCATTCCCTCAGTACTGACCCTCCGACAGTGCAGCACACCCTCAGGACTGACCCCGTGACAGTGCAGCACACCCTCAATTCTGACCCTCTGTCAGGGCAGCACTCTTTCAGTACTGACCCTCTGACAGATCAGCGCTCCTTCAGTACTGACCCTCTGACAGTGCAGCACTCCCTCAGTACTGACCATTTGAGTGTGCAATGCTCCCTCAGTACTGACCCTCTGACAGTGCAGCACTCCCTCAGAACTGACCCTGTGACAGTGCAGCATTCCCTCAGTACTGACCATCTGACAGTGCAGCACTCCCTCAGTACTGACCCTCTGACAGTGCAGCACTCCCTCAGAACTGGCTTTCCGACTGTGCAGCACTATCTCAGTACTGATCCTCTGACAGTGATGCACTCCCTCATTACTGGCCCTCTGACTGTGCAGCACTCACTGAGTACTGACCCTGTGACAGTGCAGCACTCCCTCAGTACTGACCCTCCGACAGTGCAGCACACCCTCAGGACTGACCCCGTGACAGTGCAGCACTCCCTCAGTACTGATCCTCTGACAGTGCAGCACACCCTCAGTACTGACCCTCTGACAGTGCAAAACCCCCTCAAATCTGACCCTCTGACAGGGCAGCACTCTTTCAGTACTGACCCTCTGACAGTGCAGCCCACCCTCAGTGCTGACCCCCTGACAGTGCAGCACTCCCTCAGTACGGACCCTCTGACAGTGCAGCACTCCCTCAGAACTGCCCACTGACAGTTCAGCGCTCCCTCAGTACTGACCCCCTGATAGATCAGCGCTCCTTCCGTACTGACCCTCTGATAGTGCAGCATTCCCTCAAAACTGACTCTGTATTCAGTGCAGCACTCCCTCAGTACTGACTCTCTGAAAGTGCAGCACTCCCTCAGTAATAACTGTCAGACAGTGCAGCACTCCCTCAGTACTGACCCTCTGACAGAGCAGCGCTCACTCAGCACTGACCCTTTGAGCGTGCAACGCTCCCTCAGTATTGAACCTCTGACAGTGCAGCACTCCCTCAGAGCTGTCGCTGTGACAGTGCAGCATTTCCTCAGTACTGACCGTCTGACAGTGCAGCACTCTCTCAGTACTGACCCTCTGACAGATCAGCGCTCCTTCAGTACTGACCCTCTGACAGTGCAGCACTCCCTCAGTACTGACCCTTTGAGTGTGCAACGCTCCCTCAGTACTGACCCTCTGACAGTGCAGCACTCCCTCAGAACTGACCCTCTGACAGTGCAGCGCTCCCTCAGTACTGATCCTCTGTCAGATCAGCGCTCCTTCAGTACTGACCCTCAGACAGTGCAGCACTCCCTCAGTACTGACCCTCTGACACTGCAACACTCCCTCAGTACTGACCCTCTGATAGTGCAGCATTCCCTCAAAACTGACTCTGTATTCAGTGCAGCACTCCCTCAGTACTGATCCTCTGACAGATCAGCGCCCCCTCTGTACTGACCCCCTGACAGTGCAGCACTCCCTCAGTACTGACCCTCTGACAGTGCAGCACTCACTCAGAACTGACCCTCTGATAGTGCAGCAGTCCCTCAGTACTGACCCTCTGACAGATCAGCGCTCCTTCAGTACTGACCCTCTGACAGATCAGCGCTACTTCACTACTGACCCTCTGACAGTGCAGCACTCCCTCAGTACTGACCGTCTGACAGTGCAGCACTCCCTGAGTACTGAACCTCTGACAGTGCAGCACTCGCTCAGTACTGACCCCCTGACCGTGCAGCACTCCCTGAGTACTGGTTCTCTGACAGTGCAGCGCTCCCTCAGTACTGACCCTCCGACAGTGCAGCACACCCTCAGGACTGACCCCGTGACAGTGCAGCACTCCCTCAGCACTGGCTTTCCGACTGTGCAGCACTATCTAAGTACTGACCCTGTGACAGTGCAGCACTCCCTCAGTACTGACCCTCCGACAGTGCAGCACACCCTCAGGACTGACCCCGTGACAGTGCAGCACACCCTCAATTCTGACCCTCTGACAGGGCAGCACTCTTTCAGTACTGACCCTCTGACAGATCAGCGCTCCTTCAGTACTGACCCTCTGACAGTGCAGCAATCTTTCAGTACTGACCCTCTGACAGTGCAACACTCCCTCAGTACTGACCCTCTGACAGGGCAGCAATCTTTCAGTACTGACCCTCTGACAGTGCAACACTCCCTCAGTACTGACCCTCTGACAGTGCAGCGCTCCCTCAGTACTGACCGTCTGACAGTGCAGCACTCCCTCTGTACTGACCCTCTGACAGTGCAGCCCTCCCTCAGAACTGACCCACTGACAGTGCAGCGCTCCCTCAGTACTGACCCCCTGACAGTGCAGCACTCCCTCAGTACTGACACTCTGACAGCGCAGCGCTCCCTCATTATTGACCCCCTGACAGATCAGCGCTCCTTCAGTACTGACCCTCTGACAGGGCAGCACTCCCTCAGTACTGACCCTCTGACAGTGCAACACTCCCTCTGTACTGACCCTCTGACACTGCAACACTCCCTTTACTGACCCTCTGATAGTGCAGCATTCCCTCAAAACTGACTGTATTCAGTGCAGTACTCCCTCAGTACTGACCGTCTGACAGTGCAGCACTCCCCTCAGTACTGATTCTCTGTCAGTGCAGCACTCCCTCAGTACTGACCTTCTGACAGTGCAGCACTCCCTCAGTACTGACCCTCTGACAGATCAGCGCTCCCTCAGTACTTACCTCCTGACAGTGCAGGACTCTCTCAGTACTGACACTCCGACAGTGCAGCGCTCCCTCAGTACTGACCCTCTGACAGTGCAGCACTCCCTTAGTATTGACCCCCAGACAGTGCAGCACTCCCTCAGTACTGACCCTCTGACAGTGCAGCACTCCCTCAGTACTGATCCTCTGACAGTGCAGCACACCCTCAGTACTGACCCTCTGACAGTGCAGCACTCCCTCTGTACTGACTCCCTGACAGTGCAGCCCTCCCTCAGTGCTGACCCCCTGACAGTGCAGCACTCCCTCAGTACTGACCCTCTGACCGTGCAGCACTTTTGAGTACTGGTTCTTTGACAGTGCAGCACTCCCTCAGCACTGGCCCTCCGACTGTGCAGCACTACCTCAGAACTGACCCTCTGACAGTGCAGCGCTCCCTCAGTACTGACCCTCTGACTGTGCAGTACTCACTCAGTACTGACCCTGTGACAGTGCAGCACTCCCTCAGTACTGACCCTCCGACAGTGCAGCACAACCTCAGGACTGACCCCGTGACAGTGCAGCACTCCTCAGTACTGATGCTCTGACAGTGCAACACTCCCCCTGTACTGACTCCCTGACAGTGCAGCCCTCCCTCAGTGCTGACCCCCTTACAGTGCAGCACTCCCTCAGTACTGACCCTCTGACAGTGCAGCACTCCCTCAGAACTGACCCACTAACAGTGCAGCGCGCCCTCAGTACTGACCCTCTTACAGATCAGCGATCCCTCAGTAATGACCCTCTGACAGTGCAGCACTCCCTCAGAACTGACCCACTGACAGTGCAGCACTCCCCCAGTATTGGCCCCCTGACAGTGCAGCACTCCCTCAGTACTGACCCTCTGACAGTGCAGCACTCCCTCAGAACTGACCCTCTGACAGATCAGCGCTCCTTCAGTACTGACTCTCTGACAGTGCAGCACTCCCTCAGTACTGACCCTTTGAGTGTGCAACGCTCCCTCAGTACTGACCCTCTGACAGTGCAGCACTCCCTCAGAACTGACCCTCTGACAGTGCAGCGCTCCCTCAGTACTGATCCTCTGACAGATCAGCGCTCCTTCAGTACTGACCCTCAGACAGTGCAGCACTCCCTCAGTACTGACCCTCTGACACTGCAACACTCCCTCAGTACTGACCCTCTGATAGTGCAGCATTCCCTCAAAACTGACTCTGTATTCAGTGCAGCACTCCCTCAGTACTGATCCTCTGACAGATCAGCGCCCCCTCTGTGCTGACCCCCTGACAGTGCAGCACTCCCTCAGTACTGACCCTCTGACAGTGCAGCACTCCCTCAGAACTGACCCTCTGATAGTGCAGCAGGCCCTCAGTACTGACCCTCTGACAGATCAGCGCTCCTTCAGTACTGACCCTCTGACAGATCAGCGCTCCTTCACTACTGACCCCTCTGACAGTGCAGCACTCCCTCAGTACTGATCGTCTGACAGTGCAGCACTCCCTGAGTACTGAACCTCTGACAGTGCAGCACTCGCTCAGTACTGACCCCCTGACCGTGCAGCACTCCCTGAGTACTGGTTCTCTGACAGTGCAGCGCTCCCTCAGTACTTACCCTATGACAGTGCAGCACTCCCTCAGCACTGGCTTTCCGACTGTGCAGCACTATCTAAGTACTGACCCTGTGACAGTGCAGCATTCCCTCAGTACTGACCCTCCGACAGTGCAGCACACCCTCAGGACTGACCCCGTGACAGTGCAGCACACCCTCAATTCTGACCCTCTGTCAGGGCAGCACTCTTTCAGTACTGACCCTCTGACAGATCAGCGCTCCTTCAGTACTGACCCTCTGACAGTGCAGCACTCCCTCAGTACTGACCATTTGAGTGTGCAATGCTCCCTCAGTACTGACCCTCTGACAGTGCAGCACTCCCTCAGAACTGACCCTGTGACAGTGCAGCATTCCCTCAGTACTGACCATCTGACAGTGCAGCACTCCCTCAGTACTGACCCTCTGACAGTGCAGCACTCCCTCAGAACTGGCTTTCCGACTGTGCAGCACTATCTCAGTACTGATCCTCTGACAGTGATGCACTCCCTCATTACTGGCCCTCTGACTGTGCAGCACTCACTGAGTACTGACCCTGTGACAGTGCAGCACTCCCTCAGTACTGACCCTCCGACAGTGCAGCACACCCTCAGGACTGACCCCGTGACAGTGCAGCACTCCCTCAGTACTGATCCTCTGACAGTGCAGCACACCCTCAGTACTGACCCTCTGACAGTGCAAAACCCCCTCAAATCTGACCCTCTGACAGGGCAGCACTCTTTCAGTACTGACCCTCTGACAGTGCAGCCCACCCTCAGTGCTGACCCCCTGACAGTGCAGCACTCCCTCAGTACGGACCCTCTGACAGTGCAGCACTCCCTCAGAACTGCCCACTGACAGTTCAGCGCTCCCTCAGTACTGACCCCCTGATAGATCAGCGCTCCTTCCGTACTGACCCTCTGATAGTGCAGCATTCCCTCAAAACTGACTCTGTATTCAGTGCAGCACTCCCTCAGTACTGACTCTCTGAAAGTGCAGCACTCCCTCAGTAATAACTGTCAGACAGTGCAGCACTCCCTCAGTACTGACCCTCTGACAGAGCAGCGCTCACTCAGCACTGACCCTTTGAGCGTGCAACGCTCCCTCAGTATTGAACCTCTGACAGTGCAGCACTCCCTCAGAGCTGTCGCTGTGACAGTGCAGCATTCCCTCAGTACTGACCGTCTGACAGTGCAGCACTCTCTCAGTACTGACCCTCTGACAGATCAGCGCTCCTTCAGTACTGACCCTCTGACAGTGCAGCACTCCCTCAGTACTGACCCTTTGAGTGTGCAACGCTCCCTCAGTACTGACCCTCTGACAGTGCAGCACTCCCTCAGAACTGACCCTCTGACAGTGCAGCGCTCCCTCAGTACTGATCCTCTGTCAGATCAGCGCTCCTTCAGTACTGACCCTCAGACAGTGCAGCACTCCCTCAGTACTGACCCTCTGACACTGCAACACTCCCTCAGTACTGACCCTCTGATAGTGCAGCATTCCCTCAAAACTGACTCTGTATTCAGTGCAGCACTCCCTCAGTACTGATCCTCTGACAGATCAGCGCCCCCTCTGTACTGACCCCCTGACAGTGCAGCACTCCCTCAGTACTGACCCTCTGACAGTGCAGCACTCACTCAGAACTGACCCTCTGATAGTGCAGCAGTCCCTCAGTACTGACCCTCTGACAGATCAGCGCTCCTTCAGTACTGACCCTCTGACAGATCAGCGCTACTTCACTACTGACCCTCTGACAGTGCAGCACTCCCTCAGTACTGACCGTCTGACAGTGCAGCACTCCCTGAGTACTGAACCTCTGACAGTGCAGCACTCGCTCAGTACTGACCCCCTGACCGTGCAGCACTCCCTGAGTACTGGTTCTCTGACAGTGCAGCGCTCCCTCAGTACTTACCCTATGACAGTGCAGCACTCCCTCAGCACTGGCTTTCCGACTGTGCAGCACTATCTAAGTACTGACCCTGTGACAGTGCAGCACTCCCTCAGTACTGACCCTCCGACAGTGCAGCACACCCTCAGGACTGACCCCGTGACAGTGCAGCACACCCTCAATTCTGACCCTCTGACAGGGCAGCACTCTTTCAGTACTGACCCTCTGACAGATCAGCGCTCCTTCAGTACTGACCCTCTGACAGTGCAGCACTCCCTCAGAACTGACCCTGTGACAGTGCAGCATTCCCTCAGTACTGACCGTCTGACAGTGCAGCACTCCCTCAGTACTGACCCTCTGACAGTGCAGCACTCCCTCAGAACTGGCTTTCCGACTGTGCAGCACTATCTCAGTACTGATCCTCTGACAGTGCAGCACTCCCTCATTACTGGCTCTCTGACTGTGCAGCACTCACTCAGTACTGACCCTGTGACAGTGCAGCACTCCCTCAGTACTGACCCTCCGACAGTGCAGCACACCCTCACGTCTGACCCCGTGACAGTGCAGCACTCCCTCAGTACTGATCCTCTGACAGTGCAGCACTCCCTCAGAACTGACCCACTAACAGTGCAGCGCGCCCTCAGTACTGACCCTCTTACAGATCAGCGATCCCTCAGTAATGACCCTCTGACAGTGCAGCACTCCCTCAGAACTGACCCACTGACAGTGCAGCACTCCCCCAGTATTGGCCCCCTGACAGTGCAGCACTCCCTCAGTACTGACCCTCTGACAGTGCAGCACTCCCTCAGAACTGACCCTCTGACAGATCAGCGCTCCTTCAGTACTGACTCTCTGACAGTGCAGCACTCCCTCAGTACTGACCCTTTGACAGATCAGCGCTCCTTCAGTACTGACTCTCTGACAGTGCAACACTCCCCCTGTACTGACTCCCTGACAGTGCAGCCCTCCCTCAGTGCTGACCCCCTTACAGTGCAGCACTCCCTCAGTACTGACCCTCTGACAGTGCAGCACTCCCTCAGAACTGACCCACTAACAGTGCAGCGCGCCCTCAGTACTGACCCTCTTACAGATCAGCGATCCCTCAGTAATGACCCTCTGACAGTGCAGCACTCCCTCAGAACTGACCCACTGACAGTGCAGCACTCCCCCAGTATTGGCCCCCTGACAGTGCAGCACTCCCTCAGTACTGACCCTCTGACAGTGCAGCACTCCCTCAGAACTGACCCTCTGACAGATCAGCGCTCCTTCAGTACTGACTCTCTGACAGTGCAGCACTCCCTCAGTACTGACCCTTTGAGTGTGCAACGCTCCCTCAGTACTGACCCTCTGACAGTGCAGCACTCCCTCAGAACTGACCCTCTGACAGTGCAGCGCTCCCTCAGTACTGATCCTCTGACAGATCAGCGCTCCTTCAGTACTGACCCTCAGACAGTGCAGCACTCCCTCAGTACTGACCCTCTGACACTGCAACACTCCCTCAGTACTGACCCTCTGATAGTGCAGCATTCCCTCAAAACTGACTCTGTATTCAGTGCAGCACTCCCTCAGTACTGATCCTCTGACAGATCAGCGCCCCCTCTGTGCTGACCCCCTGACAGTGCAGCACTCCCTCAGTACTGACCCTCTGACAGTGCAGCACTCCCTCAGAACTGACCCTCTGATAGTGCAGCAGGCCCTCAGTACTGACCCTCTGACAGATCAGCGCTCCTTCAGTACTGACCCTCTGACAGATCAGCGCTCCTTCACTACTGACCCCTCTGACAGTGCAGCACTCCCTCAGTACTGATCGTCTGACAGTGCAGCACTCCCTGAGTACTGAACCTCTGACAGTGCAGCACTCGCTCAGTACTGACCCCCTGACCGTGCAGCACTCCCTGAGTACTGGTTCTCTGACAGTGCAGCGCTCCCTCAGTACTTACCCTATGACAGTGCAGCACTCCCTCAGCACTGGCTTTCCGACTGTGCAGCACTATCTAAGTACTGACCCTGTGACAGTGCAGCATTCCCTCAGTACTGACCCTCCGACAGTGCAGCACACCCTCAGGACTGACCCCGTGACAGTGCAGCACACCCTCAATTCTGACCCTCTGTCAGGGCAGCACTCTTTCAGTACTGACCCTCTGACAGATCAGCGCTCCTTCAGTACTGACCCTCTGACAGTGCAGCACTCCCTCAGTACTGACCATTTGAGTGTGCAATGCTCCCTCAGTACTGACCCTCTGACAGTGCAGCACTCCCTCAGAACTGACCCTGTGACAGTGCAGCATTCCCTCAGTACTGACCATCTGACAGTGCAGCACTCCCTCAGTACTGACCCTCTGACAGTGCAGCACTCCCTCAGAACTGGCTTTCCGACTGTGCAGCACTATCTCAGTACTGATCCTCTGACAGTGATGCACTCCCTCATTACTGGCCCTCTGACTGTGCAGCACTCACTGAGTACTGACCCTGTGACAGTGCAGCACTCCCTCAGTACTGACCCTCCGACAGTGCAGCACACCCTCAGGACTGACCCCGTGACAGTGCAGCACTCCCTCAGTACTGATCCTCTGACAGTGCAGCACACCCTCAGTACTGACCCTCTGACAGTGCAAAACCCCCTCAAATCTGACCCTCTGACAGGGCAGCACTCTTTCAGTACTGACCCTCTGACAGTGCAGCCCACCCTCAGTGCTGACCCCCTGACAGTGCAGCACTCCCTCAGTACGGACCCTCTGACAGTGCAGCACTCCCTCAGAACTGCCCACTGACAGTTCAGCGCTCCCTCAGTACTGACCCCCTGATAGATCAGCGCTCCTTCCGTACTGACCCTCTGATAGTGCAGCATTCCCTCAAAACTGACTCTGTATTCAGTGCAGCACTCCCTCAGTACTGACTCTCTGAAAGTGCAGCACTCCCTCAGTAATAACTGTCAGACAGTGCAGCACTCCCTCAGTACTGACCCTCTGACAGAGCAGCGCTCACTCAGCACTGACCCTTTGAGCGTGCAACGCTCCCTCAGTATTGAACCTCTGACAGTGCAGCACTCCCTCAGAGCTGTCGCTGTGACAGTGCAGCATTCCCTCAGTACTGACCGTCTGACAGTGCAGCACTCTCTCAGTACTGACCCTCTGACAGATCAGCGCTCCTTCAGTACTGACCCTCTGACAGTGCAGCACTCCCTCAGTACTGACCCTTTGAGTGTGCAACGCTCCCTCAGTACTGACCCTCTGACAGTGCAGCACTCCCTCAGAACTGACCCTCTGACAGTGCAGCGCTCCCTCAGTACTGATCCTCTGTCAGATCAGCGCTCCTTCAGTACTGACCCTCAGACAGTGCAGCACTCCCTCAGTACTGACCCTCTGACACTGCAACACTCCCTCAGTACTGACCCTCTGATAGTGCAGCATTCCCTCAAAACTGACTCTGTATTCAGTGCAGCACTCCCTCAGTACTGATCCTCTGACAGATCAGCGCCCCCTCTGTACTGACCCCCTGACAGTGCAGCACTCCCTCAGTACTGACCCTCTGACAGTGCAGCACTCACTCAGAACTGACCCTCTGATAGTGCAGCAGTCCCTCAGTACTGACCCTCTGACAGATCAGCGCTCCTTCAGTACTGACCCTCTGACAGATCAGCGCTACTTCACTACTGACCCTCTGACAGTGCAGCACTCCCTCAGTACTGACCGTCTGACAGTGCAGCACTCCCTGAGTACTGAACCTCTGACAGTGCAGCACTCGCTCAGTACTGACCCCCTGACCGTGCAGCACTCCCTGAGTACTGGTTCTCTGACAGTGCAGCGCTCCCTCAGTACTTACCCTATGACAGTGCAGCACTCCCTCAGCACTGGCTTTCCGACTGTGCAGCACTATCTAAGTACTGACCCTGTGACAGTGCAGCACTCCCTCAGTACTGACCCTCCGACAGTGCAGCACACCCTCAGGACTGACCCCGTGACAGTGCAGCACACCCTCAATTCTGACCCTCTGACAGGGCAGCACTCTTTCAGTACTGACCCTCTGACAGATCAGCGCTCCTTCAGTACTGACCCTCTGACAGTGCAGCACTCCCTCAGAACTGACCCTGTGACAGTGCAGCATTCCCTCAGTACTGACCGTCTGACAGTGCAGCACTCCCTCAGTACTGACCCTCTGACAGTGCAGCACTCCCTCAGAACTGGCTTTCCGACTGTGCAGCACTATCTCAGTACTGATCCTCTGACAGTGCAGCACTCCCTCATTACTGGCTCTCTGACTGTGCAGCACTCACTCAGTACTGACCCTGTGACAGTGCAGCACTCCCTCAGTACTGACCCTCCGACAGTGCAGCACACCCTCACGTCTGACCCCGTGACAGTGCAGCACTCCCTCAGTACTGATCCTCTGACAGTGCAGCACACCCTCAGTACTGACCCTCTGACAGTGTAAAACCCCCTCAATTCTGATCCTCTGACAGTGCAGCACTCCCTCAGTACTGGCCCTCTGACAGATCAGAGCTCCTTCAGTACTGACCCTCTGACAGGGCAGCAATCTTTCAGTACTGACCCTCTGACAGTGCAACACTCCCTCAGTACTGACCCTCTGACAGTGCAGCGCTCCCTCAGTACTGACCGTCTGACAGTGCAGCACTCCCTCTGTACTGACCCTCTGACAGTGCTGCCCTCCCTCAGAACTGACCCACTGACAGTGCAGCACTCCCTCAGTACTGACACTCTGACAGCGCAGCGCTCCCTCATTATTGACCCCCTGACAGATCAGCGCTCCTTCAGTACTGACCCTCTGACAGGGCAGCACTCCCTCAGTACTGACCCTCTGACAGTGCAACACTCCCTCTGTACTGACCCTCTGACACTGCAACACTCCCTTTACTGACCCTCTGATAGTGCAGCATTCCCTCAAAACTGACTGTATTCAGTGCAGTACTCCCTCAGTACTGACCGTCTGACAGTGCAGCACTCCCCTCAGTACTGATTCTCTGACAGTGCAGCACTCCCTCAGTACTGACCTTCTGACAGTGCAGCACTCCCTCAGTACTGACCCTCTGACAGATCAGCGCTCCCTCAGTACTTACCTCCTGACAGTGCAGGACTCTCTCAGTACTGACCCTCCGACAGTGCAGCGCTCCCTCAGTACTGACCCTCTGACAGTGCAGCACTCCCTTAGTATTGACCCCCAGACAGTGCAGCACTCCCTCAGTACTGACCCTCTGACAGTGCAGCACTCCCTCAGTACTGATCCTCTGACAGTGCAGCACACCCTCAGTACTGACCCTCTGACAGTGCAGCACTCCCTCTGTACTGACTCCCTGACAGTGCAGCCCTCCCTCAGTGCTGACCCCCTGACAGTGCAGCACTCCCTCAGTACTGACCCTCTGACCGTGCAGCACTTTTGAGTACTGGTTCTCTGACAGTGCAGCACTCCCTCAGCACTGGCCCTCCGACTGTGCAGCACTACCTCAGAACTGACCCTCTGACAGTGCAGCGCTCCCTCAGTACTGACCCTCTGACTGTGCAGTACTCACTCAGTACTGACCCTGTGACAGTGCAGCACTCCCTCAGTACTGACCCTCCGACAGTGCAGCACAACCTCAGGACTGAACCCGTGACAGTGCAGCACTCCTCAGTACTGATGCTCTGACAGTGCAACACTCCCCCTGTACTGACTCCCTGACAGTGCAGCCCTCCCTCAGTGCTGACCCCCTTACAGTGCAGCACTCCCTCAGTACTGACCCTCTGACAGTGCAGCACTCCCTCAGAACTGACCCACTAACAGTGCAGCGCGCCCTCAGTACTGACCCTCTTACAGATCAGCGATCCCTCAGTAATGACCCTCTGACAGTGCAGCACTCCCTCAGAACTGACCCACTGACAGTGCAGCACTCCCCCAGTACTGGCCCCCTGACAGTGCAGCACTCCCTCAGTACTGACCCTCTGACAGTGCAGCACTCCCTCAGAACTGACCCTCTGACAGATCAGCGCTCCTTCAGTACTGACTCTCTGACAGTGCAGCACTCCCTCAGTACTGACCCTTTGAGTGTGCAACGCTCCCTCAGTACTGACCCTCTGACAGTGCAGCACTCCCTCAGAACTGACCCTCTGACAGTGCAGCGCTCCCTCAGTACTGATCCTCTGACAGATCAGCGCTCCTTCAGTACTGACCCTCAGACAGTGCAGCACTCCCTCAGTACTGACCCTCTGACACTGCAACACTCCCTCAGTACTGACCCTCTGATAGTGCAGCATTCCCTCAAAACTGACTCTGTATTCAGTGCAGCACTCCCTCAGTACTGATCCTCTGACAGATCAGCGCCCCCTCTGTGCTGACCCCCTGACAGTGCAGCACTCCCTCAGTACTGACCCTCTGACAGTGCAGCACTCCCTCAGAACTGACCCTCTGATAGTGCAGCAGTCCCTCAGTACTGACCCTCTGACAGATCAGCGCTCCTTCAGTACTGACCCTCTGACAGATCAGCGCTCCTTCACTACTGACCCCTCTGACAGTGCAGCACTCCCTCAGTACTGATCGTCTGACAGTGCAGCACTCCCTGAGTACTGAACCTCTGACAGTGCAGCACTCGCTCAGTACTGACCCCCTGACCGTGCAGCACTCCCTGAGTACTGGTTCTCTGACAGTGCAGCGCTCCCTCAGTACTTACCCTATGACAGTGCAGCACTCCCTCAGCACTGGCTTTCCGACTGTGCAGCACTATCTAAGTACTGACCCTGTGACAGTGCAGCATTCCCTCAGTACTGACCCTCCGACAGTGCAGCACACCCTCAGGACTGACCCCGTGACAGTGCAGCACACCCTCAATTCTGACCCTCTGTCAGGGCAGCACTCTTTCAGTACTGACCCTCTGACAGATCAGCGCTCCTTCAGTACTGACCCTCTGACAGTGCAGCACTCCCTCAGTACTGACCATTTGAGTGTGCAATGCTCCCTCAGTACTGACCCTCTGACAGTGCAGCACTCCCTCAGAACTGACCCTGTGACAGTGCAGCATTCCCTCAGTACTGACCATCTGACAGTGCAGCACTCCCTCAGTACTGACCCTCTGACAGTGCAGCACTCCCTCAGAACTGGCTTTCCGACTGTGCAGCACTATCTCAGTACTGATCCTCTGACAGTGCAGCACTCCCTCATTACTGACCCTCTGACTGTGCAGCACTCACTCAGTACTGACCCTGTGACAGTGCAGCACTCCCTCAGTACTGACCCTCCGACAGTGCAGCACACCCTCAGGACTGACCCCGTGACAGTGCAGCACTCCCTCAGTACTGATCCTCTGACAGTGCAGCACACCCTCAGTACTGACCCTCTGACAGTGCAAAACCCCCTCAAATCTGACCCTCTGACAGGGCAGCACTCTTTCAGTACTGACCCTCTGACAGTGCAGCCCACCCTCAGTGCTGACCCCCTGACAGTGCAGCACTCCCTCAGTACGGACCCTCTGACAGTGCAGCACTCCCTCAGAACTGCCCACTGACAGTTCAGCGCTCCCTCAGTACTGACCCCCTGATAGATCAGCGCTCCTTCCGTACTGACCCTCTGATAGTGCAGCATTCCCTCAAAACTGACTCTGTATTCAGTGCAGCACTCCCTCAGTACTGACTCTCTGAAAGTGCAGCACTCCCTCAGTAATAACTGTCAGACAGTGCAGCACTCCCTCAGTACTGACCCTCTGACAGAGCAGCGCTCACTCAGCACTGACCCTTTGAGCGTGCAACGCTCCCTCAGTATTGAACCTCTGACAGTGCAGCACTCCCTCAGAGCTGTCGCTGTGACAGTGCAGCATTCCCTCAGTACTGACCGTCTGACAGTGCAGCACTCTCTCAGTACTGACCCTCTGACAGTGCAGCACTCCCTCAGTACTGACCCCCTGACCGTGCAGCCCTCCCTGAGTACTGGTTCTTTGACAGTGCAGCCCTCCCTCAGCACTGGCCCTCCGACTGTGCAGCCTTACCTCAGTACTGACCCTCTGACAGTGCAGCACTCCCTCAGTATTGACCCTCTTTCTGTGCAGCACACACTCAGTACTGACCCTTTGACAGTGCAGCACTCCCTCAGTACTGACCCTCTGACAGTGCAGCACACCCTCAGGACTGACCCCGTGACAGTGCAGCACTCCCTCAGTACTGATCCTCTGACAGTGCAGCACTCCCTCAGTACTGACCCTCTGACAGTGCAAAACCCCCTCAATTCTGACCCTCTGACAGTGTAGCACTCCCTCAGAACTGACCCTGTGACAGATCAGCGCTCCTTCAGTACCTACCCTCCGACTGTGCAGCACTATCTCAGTACTGATCCTCTGACAGTGCAGCACTCCCTCAGTACTGGCCCTCTGACAGTGCAATACTCCCTCAATTCTGAACCTCTGACAGTGCAGCACTCCCTCAGTGCTGACCCTCTGACAGATCAGAGCTCCTTCAGTACTGACCCTCTGACAGGGCAGCAATCTTTCAGTACTGACCCTCTGACAGTGCAACGCTCCCTCAGTACTGACCCTCTGACAGTGCAGCACTCCCTCAGAACTGACCCTCTGACAGTGCAGCGCTCCCTCAGTACTGATCCTCTGTCAGATCAGCGCTCCTTCAGTACTGACCCTCAGACAGTGCAGCACTCCCTCAGTACTGACCCTCTGACACTGCAACACTCCCTCAGTACTGACCCTCTGGTAGTGCAGCATTCCCTCAAAACTGACTCTGTATTCAGTGCAGCACTCCCTCAGTACTGATCCTCTGACAGATCAGCGCCCCCTCTGTACTGACCCCCTGACAGTGCAGCACTCCCTCAGTACTGACCCTCTGACAGTGCAGCACTCCCTCAGAACTGACCCTCTGATAGTGCAGCAGTCCCTCTGTACTGACCCTCTGACAGATCAGCGCTCCTTCAGTACTGACCCTCTGACAGATCAGCGCTACTTCACTACTGACCCTCTGACAGTGCAGCACTCCCTCAGTACTGACCGTCTGACAGTGCAGCACTCCCTGAGTACTGAACCTCTGACAGTGCAGCATTCGCTCAGTACTGACCCCCTGACCGTGCAGCACTCCCTGAGTACTGGTTCTCTGACAGTGCAGCGCTCCCTCAGTACTTACCCTATGACAGTGCAGCACTCCCTCAGCACTGGCTTTCCGACTGTGCAGCACTATCTAAGTACTGACCCTGTGACAGTGCAGCACTCCCTCAGTACTGACCCTCCGACAGTGCAGCACACCCTCAGGACTGACCCCGTGACAGTGCAGCACACCCTCAATTCTGACCCTCTGACAGGGCAGCACTCTTTCAGTACTGACCCTCTGACAGATCAGCGCTCCTTCAGTACTGACCCTCTGACAGTGCAGCACTCCCTCAGAACTGACCCTGTGACAGTGCAGCATTCCCTCAGTACTGACCGTCTGACAGTGCAGCACTCCCTCAGTACTGACCCTCTGACAGTGCAGCACTCCCTCAGAACTGGCTTTCCGACTGTGCAGCACTATCTCAGTACTGATCCTCTGACAGTGCAGCACTCCCTCAGTACTGACCCTCTGACAGATCAGCGCTCCTTCAGTACTGACCCTCTGACAGTGCAGCACTCCCTCAGAACTGGCTTTCCGACTGTGCAGCACTATCTCAGTACTGATCCTCTGACAGTGCAGCACTCCCTCAGTGCTGACCCTCTGACAGATCAGAGCTCCTTCAGTACTGACCCTCTGACAGGGCAGCAATCTTTCAGTACTGACCCTCTGACAGTGCAACGCTCCCTCAGTACTGACCCTCTGACAGTGCAGCACTCCCTCAGAACTGACCCTCTGACAGTGCAGCGCTCCCTCAGTACTGATCCTCTGTCAGATCAGCGCTCCTTCAGTACTGACCCTCAGACAGTGCAGCACTCCCTCAGTACTGACCCTCTGACACTGCAACACTCCCTCAGTACTGATCCTCTGACAGATCAGCGCCCCCTCTGTACTGACCCCCTGACAGTGCAGCACTCCCTCAGTACTGACCCTCTGACAGTGCAGCACTCACTCAGAACTGACCCTCTGATAGTGCAGCAGTCCCTCAGTACTGACCCTCTGACAGATCAGCGCTCCTTCAGTACTGACCCTCTGACAGATCAGCGCTACTTCACTACTGACCCTCTGACAGTGCAGCACTCCCTCAGTACTGACCGTCTGACAGTGCAGCACTCCCTGAGTACTGAACCTCTGACAGTGCAGCACTCGCTCAGTACTGACCCCCTGACCGTGCAGCACTCCCTGAGTACTGGTTCTCTGACAGTGCAGCGCTCCCTCAGTACTTACCCTATGACAGTGCAGCACTCCCTCAGCACTGGCTTTCCGACTGTGCAGCACTATCTAAGTACTGACCCTGTGACAGTGCAGCACTCCCTCAGTACTGACCCTCCGACAGTGCAGCACACCCTCAGGACTGACCCCGTGACAGTGCAGCACACCCTCAATTCTGACCCTCTGACAGGGCAGCACTCTTTCAGTACTGACCCTCTGACAGATCAGCGCTCCTTCAGTACTGACCCTCTGACAGTGCAGCACTCCCTCAGAACTGACCCTGTGACAGTGCAGCATTCCCTCAGTACTGACCGTCTGACAGTGCAGCACTCCCTCAGTACTGACCCTCTGACAGTGCAGCACTCCCTCAGAACTGGCTTTCCGACTGTGCAGCACTATCTCAGTACTGATCCTCTGACAGTGCAGCACTCCCTCATTACTGGCCCTCTGACTGTGCAGCACTCACTCAGTACTGACCCTGTGACAGTGCAGCACTCCCTCAGTACTGACCCTCCGACAGTGCAGCACACCCTCACGTCTGACCCCGTGACAGTGCAGCACTCCCTCAGTACTGATCCTCTGACAGTGCAGCACACCCTCAGTACTGACCCTCTGACAGTGTAAAACCCCCTCAATTCTGATCCTCTGACAGTGCAGCACTCCCTCAGTACTGGCCCTCTGACAGATCAGAGCTCCTTCATTACTGACCCTCTGACAGGGCAGCAATCTTTCAGTACTGACCCTCTGACAGTGCAACACTCCCTCAGTACTGACCCTCTGACAGTGCAGCGCTCCCTCAGTACTGACCGTCTGACAGTGCAGCACTCCCTCTGTACTGACCCTCTGACAGTGCAGCCCTGCCTCAGAACTGACCCACTGACAGTGCAGCGCTCCCTCAGTACTGACCCCCTGACAGTGCAGCACTCCCTCAGTACTGACACTCTGACAGCGCAGCGCTCCCTCATTATTGACCCCCTGACAGATCAGCGCTCCTTCAGTACTGACCCTCTGACAGGGCAGCACTCCCTCAGTACTGACCCTCTGACAGTGCAACACTCCCTCTGTACTGACCCTCTGACACTGCAACACTCCCTTTACTGACCCTCTGATAGTGCAGCATTCCCTCAAAACTGACTGTATTCAGTGCAGTACTCCCTCAGTACTGACCGTCTGACAGTGCAGCGCTCCCTCAGTACTGACCCCCTGACAGTGCAGCACTCCCTCAGTACTGACACTCTGACAGCGCAGCGCTCCCTCATTATTGACCCTCTGACAGATCAGCGCTCCTTCAGTACTGACCCTCTGACAGTGCAGCACTCCCTCAGTACTGACCCTTTGAGTGTGCAACGCTCCCTCAGTACTGACCCTCTGACAGTGCAGCACTCCCTCAGAACTGACCCTCTGACAGTGCAGCGCTCCCTCAGTACTGATCCTCTGTCAGATCAGCGCTCCTTCAGTACTGACCCTCAGACAGTGCAGCACTCCCTCAGTACTGACCCTCTGACACTGCAACACTCCCTCAGTACTGATCCTCTGACAGATCAGCGCCCCCTCTGTACTGACCCCCTGACAGTGCAGCACTCCCTCAGTACTGACCCTCTGACAGTGTAAAACCCCCTCAATTCTGATCCTCTGACAGTGCAGCACTCCCTCAGTACTGGCCCTCTGACAGATCAGAGCTCCTTCATTACTGACCCTCTGACAGGGCAGCAATCTTTCAGTACTGACCCTCTGACAGTGCAACACTCCCTCAGTACTGACCCTCTGACAGTGCAGCGCTCCCTCAGTACTGACCGTCTGACAGTGCAGCACTCCCTCTGTACTGACCCTCTGACAGTGCAGCCCTGCCTCAGAACTGACCCACTGACAGTGCAGCGCTCCCTCAGTACTGACCCCCTGACAGTGCAGCACTCCCTCAGTACTGACACTCTGACAGCGCAGCGCTCCCTCATTATTGACCCCCTGACAGATCAGCGCTCCTTCAGTACTGACCCTCTGACAGGGCAGCACTCCCTCAGTACTGACCCTCTGACAGTGCAACACTCCCTCTGTACTGACCCTCTGACACTGCAACACTCCCTTTACTGACCCTCTGATAGTGCAGCATTCCCTCAAAACTGACTGTATTCAGTGCAGTACTCCCTCAGTACTGACCGTCTGACAGTGCAGCGCTCCCTCAGTACTGACCCCCTGACAGTGCAGCACTCCCTCAGTACTGACACTCTGACAGCGCAGCGCTCCCTCATTATTGACCCTCTGACAGATCAGCGCTCCTTCAGTACTGACCCTCTGACAGTGCAGCACTCCCTCAGTACTGACCCTTTGAGTGTGCAACGCTCCCTCAGTACTGACCCTCTGACAGTGCAGCACTCCCTCAGAACTGACCCTCTGACAGTGCAGCGCTCCCTCAGTACTGATCCTCTGTCAGATCAGCGCTCCTTCAGTACTGACCCTCAGACAGTGCAGCACTCCCTCAGTACTGACCCTCTGACACTGCAACACTCCCTCAGTACTGATCCTCTGACAGATCAGCGCCCCCTCTGTACTGACCCCCTGACAGTGCAGCACTCCCTCAGTACTGACCCTCTGACAGTGCAGCACTCACTCAGAACTGACCCTCTGATAGTGCAGCAGTCCCTCAGTACTGACCCTCTGACAGATCAGCGCTCCTTCAGTACTGACCCTCTGACAGATCAGCGCTACTTCACTACTGACCCTCTGACAGTGCAGCACTCCCTCAGTACTGACCGTCTGACAGTGCAGCACTCCCTGAGTACTGAACCTCTGACAGTGCAGCACTCGCTCAGTACTGACCCCCTGACCGTGCAGCACTCCCTGAGTACTGGTTCTCTGACAGTGCAGCGCTCCCTCAGTACTTACCCTATGACAGTGCAGCACTCCCTCAGCACTGGCTTTCCGACTGTGCAGCACTATCTAAGTACTGACCCTGTGACAGTGCAGCACTCCCTCAGTACTGACCCTCCGACAGTGCAGCACACCCTCAGGACTGACCCCGTGACAGTGCAGCACACCCTCAATTCTGACCCTCTGACAGGGCAGCACTCTTTCAGTACTGACCCTCTGACAGATCAGCGCTCCTTCAGTACTGACCCTCTGACAGTGCAGCACTCCCTCAGAACTGACCCTGTGACAGTGCAGCATTCCCTCAGTACTGACCGTCTGACAGTGCAGCACTCCCTCAGTACTGACCCTCTGACAGTGCAGCACTCCCTCAGAACTGGCTTTCCGACTGTGCAGCACTATCTCAGTACTGATCCTCTGACAGTGCAGCACTCCCTCATTACTGGCCCTCTGACTGTGCAGCACTCACTCAGTACTGACCCTGTGACAGTGCAGCACTCCCTCAGTACTGACCCTCCGACAGTGCAGCACACCCTCACGTCTGACCCCGTGACAGTGCAGCACTCCCTCAGTACTGATCCTCTGACAGTGCAGCACACCCTCAGTACTGACCCTCTGACAGTGTAAAACCCCCTCAATTCTGATCCTCTGACAGTGCAGCACTCCCTCAGTACTGGCCCTCTGACAGATCAGAGCTCCTTCAGTACTGACCCTCTGACAGGGCAGCAATCTTTCAGTACTGACCCTCTGACAGTGCAACACTCCCTCAGTACTGACCCTCTGACAGTGCAGCGCTCCCTCAGTACTGACCGTCTGACAGTGCAGCACTCCCTCTGTACTGACCCTCTGACAGTGCAGCCCTCCCTCAGAACTGACCCACTGACAGTGCAGCGCTCCCTCAGTACTGACCCCCTGACAGTGCAGCACTCCCTCAGTACTGACACTCTGACAGCGCAGCGCTCCCTCATTATTGACCCCCTGACAGATCAGCGCTCCTTCAGTACTGACCCTCTGACAGGGCAGCACTCCCTCAGTACTGACCCTCTGACAGTGCAACACTCCCTCTGTACTGACCCTCTGACACTGCAACACTCCCTTTACTGACCCTCTGATAGTGCAGCATTCCCTCAAAACTGACTGTATTCAGTGCAGTACTCCCTCAGTACTGACCGTCTGACAGTGCAGCACTCCCCTCAGTACTGATTCTCTGACAGTGCAGCACTCCCTCAGTACTGACCTTCTGACAGTGCAGCACTCCCTCAGTACTGACCCTCTGACAGATCAGCGCTCCCTCAGTACTTACCTCCTGACAGTGCAGGACTCTCTCAGTACTGACCCTCCGACAGTGCAGCGCTCCCTCAGTACTGACCCTCTGACAGTGCAGCACTCCCTTAGTATTGACCCCCAGACAGTGCAGCACTCCCTCAGTACTGACCCTCTGACAGTGCAGCACTCCCTCAGTACTGATCCTCTGACAGTGCAGCACACCCTCAGTACTGACCCTCTGACAGTGCAGCACTCCCTCTGTACTGACTCCCTGACAGTGCAGCCCTCCCTCAGTGCTGACCCCCTGACAGTGCAGCACTCCCTCAGTACTGACCCTCTGACCGTGCAGCACTTTTGAGTACTGGTTCTCTGACAGTGCAGCACTCCCTCAGCACTGGCCCTCCGACTGTGCAGCACTACCTCAGAACTGACCCTCTGACAGTGCAGCGCTCCCTCAGTACTGACCCTCTGACTGTGCAGTACTCACTCAGTACTGACCCTGTGACAGTGCAGCACTCCCTCAGTACTGACCCTCCGACAGTGCAGCACAACCTCAGGACTGACCCCGTGACAGTGCAGCACTCCTCAGTACTGATGCTCTGACAGTGCAACACTCCCCCTGTACTGACTCCCTGACAGTGCAGCCCTCCCTCAGTGCTGACCCCCTTACAGTGCAGCACTCCCTCAGTACTGACCCTCTGACAGTGCAGCACTCCCTCAGAACTGACCCACTAACAGTGCAGCGCGCCCTCAGTACTGACCCTCTTACAGATCAGCGATCCCTCAGTAATGACCCTCTGACAGTGCAGCACTCCCTCAGAACTGACCCACTGACAGTGCAGCACTCCCCCAGTACTGGCCCCCTGACAGTGCAGCACTCCCTCAGTACTGACCCTCTGACAGTGCAGCACTCCCTCAGAACTGACCCTCTGACAGATCAGCGCTCCTTCAGTGCTGACTCTCTGACAGTGCAGCACTCCCTCAGTACTGACCCTTTGAGTGTGCAACGCTCCCTCAGTACTGACCCTCTGACAGTGCAGCACTCCCTCAGAACTGACCCTCTGACAGTGCAGCGCTCCCTCAGTACTGATCCTCTGACAGATCAGCGCTCCTTCAGTACTGACCCTCAGACAGTGCAGCACTCCCTCAGTACTGACCCTCTGACACTGCAACACTCCCTCAGTACTGACCCTCTGATAGTGCAGCATTCCCTCAAAACTGACTCTGTATTCAGTGCAGCACTCCCTCAGTACTGATCCTCTGACAGATCAGCGCCCCCTCTGTGCTGACCCCCTGACAGTGCAGCACTCCCTCAGTACTGACCCTCTGACAGTGCAGCACTCCCTCAGAACTGACCCTCTGATAGTACAGCAGTCCCTCAGTACTGACCCTCTGACAGATCAGCGCTCCTTCAGTACTGACCCTCTGACAGATCAGCGCTCCTTCACTACTGACCCCTCTGACAGTGCAGCACTCCCTCAGTACTGATCGTCTGACAGTGCAGCACTCCCTGAGTACTGAACCTCTGACAGTGCAGCACTCTTTCAGTACTGACCCTCTGACAGATCAGCGCTCCTTCAGTACTGACCCTCTGACAGTGCAGCACTCCCTCAGTACTGACCATTTGAGTGTGCAATGCTCCCTCAGTACTGACCCTCTGACAGTGCAGCACTCCCTCAGAACTGACCCTGTGACAGTGCAGCATTCCCTCAGTACTGACCATCTGACAGTGCAGCACTCCCTCAGCACTGGCCCTCCGACTGTGCAGCACTACCTCAGAACTGACCCTCTGACAGTGCAGCGCTCCCTCAGTACTGACCCTCTGACTGTGCAGTACTCACTCAGTACTGACCCTGTGACAGTGCAGCACTCCCTCAGTACTGACCCTCCGACAGTGCAGCACAACCTCAGGACTGACCCCGTGACAGTGCAGCACTCCTCAGTACTGATGCTCTGACAGTGCAACACTCCCCCTGTACTGACTCCCTGACAGTGCAGCCCTCCCTCAGTGCTGACCCCCTTACAGTGCAGCACTCCCTCAGTACTGACCCTCTGACAGTGCAGCACTCCCTCAGAACTGACCCACTAACAGTGCAGCGCGCCCTCAGTACTGACCCTCTTACAGATCAGCGATCCCTCAGTAATGACCCTCTGACAGTGCAGCACTCCCTCAGAACTGACCCACTGACAGTGCAGCACTCCCCCAGTACTGGCCCCCTGACAGTGCAGCACTCCCTCAGTACTGACCCTCTGACAGTGCAGCACTCCCTCAGAACTGACCCTCTGACCGTGCAGCACTCCCTGAGTACTGGTTCTCTGACAGTGCAGCGCTCCCTCAGTACTTACCCTATGACAGTGCAGCACTCCCTCAGCACTGGCTTTCCGACTGTGCAGCACTATCTAAGTACTGACCCTGTGACAGTGCAGCACTCCCTCAGTACTGACCCTCCGACAGTGCAGCACACCCTCAGGACTGACCCCGTGACAGTGCAGCACACCCTCAATTCTGACCCTCTGACAGGGCAGCACTCTTTCAGTACTGACCCTCTGACAGATCAGCGCTCCTTCAGTACTGACCCTCTGACAGTGCAGCACTCCCTCAGAACTGACCCTGTGACAGTGCAGCATTCCCTCAGTACTGACCGTCTGACAGTGCAGCACTCCCTCAGTACTGACCCTCTGACAGTGCAGCACTCCCTCAGAACTGGCTTTCCGACTGTGCAGCACTATCTCAGTACTGATCCTCTGACAGTGCAGCACTCCCTCATTACTGGCCCTCTGACTGTGCAGCACTCACTCAGTACTGACCCTGTGACAGTGCAGCACTCCCTCAGTACTGACCCTCCGACAGTGCAGCACACCCTCACGTCTGACCCCGTGACAGTGCAGCACTCCCTCAGTACTGATCCTCTGACAGTGCAGCACACCCTCAGTACTGACCCTCTGACAGTGTAAAACCCCCTCAATTCTGATCCTCTGACAGTGCAGCACTCCCTCAGTACTGGCCCTCTGACAGATCAGAGCTCCTTCAGTACTGACCCTCTGACAGGGCAGCAATCTTTCAGTACTGACCCTCTGACAGTGCAACACTCCCTCAGTACTGACCCTCTGACAGTGCAGCGCTCCCTCAGTACTGACCGTCTGACAGTGCAGCACTCCCTCTGTACTGACCCTCTGACAGTGCAGCCCTCCCTCAGAACTGACCCACTGACAGTGCAGCGCTCCCTCAGTACTGACCCCCTGACAGTGCAGCACTCCCTCAGTACTGACACTCTGACAGCGCAGCGCTCCCTCATTATTGACCCCCTGACAGATCAGCGCTCCTTCAGTACTGACCCTCTGACAGGGCAGCACTCCCTCAGTACTGACCCTCTGACAGTGCAACACTCCCTCTGTACTGACCCTCTGACACTGCAACACTCCCTTTACTGACCCTCTGATAGTGCAGCATTCCCTCAAAACTGACTGTATTCAGTGCAGTACTCCCTCAGTACTGACCGTCTGACAGTGCAGCACTCCCCTCAGTACTGATTCTCTGACAGTGCAGCACTCCCTCAGTACTGACCTTCTGACAGTGCAGCACTCCCTCAGTACTGACCCTCTGACAGATCAGCGCTCCCTCAGTACTTACCTCCTGACAGTGCAGGACTCTCTCAGTACTGACCCTCCGACAGTGCAGCGCTCCCTCAGTACTGACCCTCTGACAGTGCAGCACTCCCTTAGTATTGACCCCCAGACAGTGCAGCACTCCCTCAGTACTGACCCTCTGACAGTGCAGCACTCCCTCAGTACTGATCCTCTGACAGTGCAGCACACCCTCAGTACTGACCCTCTGACAGTGCAGCACTCCCTCTGTACTGACTCCCTGACAGTGCAGCCCTCCCTCAGTGCTGACCCCCTGACAGTGCAGCACTCCCTCAGTACTGACCCTCTGACCGTGCAGCACTTTTGAGTACTGGTTCTCTGACAGTGCAGCACTCCCTCAGCACTGGCCCTCCGACTGTGCAGCACTACCTCAGAACTGACCCTCTGACAGTGCAGCGCTCCCTCAGTACTGACCCTCTGACTGTGCAGTACTCACTCAGTACTGACCCTGTGACAGTGCAGCACTCCCTCAGTACTGACCCTCCGACAGTGCAGCACAACCTCAGGACTGACCCCGTGACAGTGCAGCACTCCTCAGTACTGATGCTCTGACAGTGCAACACTCCCCCTGTACTGACTCCCTGACAGTGCAGCCCTCCCTCAGTGCTGACCCCCTTACAGTGCAGCACTCCCTCAGTACTGACCCTCTGACAGTGCAGCACTCCCTCAGAACTGACCCACTAACAGTGCAGCGCGCCCTCAGTACTGACCCTCTTACAGATCAGCGATCCCTCAGTAATGACCCTCTGACAGTGCAGCACTCCCTCAGAACTGACCCACTGACAGTGCAGCACTCCCCCAGTACTGGCCCCCTGACAGTGCAGCACTCCCTCAGTACTGACCCTCTGACAGTGCAGCACTCCCTCAGAACTGACCCTCTGACAGATCAGCGCTCCTTCAGTGCTGACTCTCTGACAGTGCAGCACTCCCTCAGTACTGACCCTTTGAGTGTGCAACGCTCCCTCAGTACTGACCCTCTGACAGTGCAGCACTCCCTCAGAACTGACCCTCTGACAGTGCAGCGCTCCCTCAGTACTGATCCTCTGACAGATCAGCGCTCCTTCAGTACTGACCCTCAGACAGTGCAGCACTCCCTCAGTACTGACCCTCTGACACTGCAACACTCCCTCAGTACTGACCCTCTGATAGTGCAGCATTCCCTCAAAACTGACTCTGTATTCAGTGCAGCACTCCCTCAGTACTGATCCTCTGACAGATCAGCGCCCCCTCTGTGCTGACCCCCTGACAGTGCAGCACTCCCTCAGTACTGACCCTCTGACAGTGCAGCACTCCCTCAGAACTGACCCTCTGATAGTACAGCAGTCCCTCAGTACTGACCCTCTGACAGATCAGCGCTCCTTCAGTACTGACCCTCTGACAGATCAGCGCTCCTTCACTACTGACCCCTCTGACAGTGCAGCACTCCCTCAGTACTGATCGTCTGACAGTGCAGCACTCCCTGAGTACTGAACCTCTGACAGTGCAGCACTCTTTCAGTACTGACCCTCTGACAGATCAGCGCTCCTTCAGTACTGACCCTCTGACAGTGCAGCACTCCCTCAGTACTGACCATTTGAGTGTGCAATGCTCCCTCAGTACTGACCCTCTGACAGTGCAGCACTCCCTCAGAACTGACCCTGTGACAGTGCAGCATTCCCTCAGTACTGACCATCTGACAGTGCAGCACTCCCTCAGCACTGGCCCTCCGACTGTGCAGCACTACCTCAGAACTGACCCTCTGACAGTGCAGCGCTCCCTCAGTACTGACCCTCTGACTGTGCAGTACTCACTCAGTACTGACCCTGTGACAGTGCAGCACTCCCTCAGTACTGACCCTCCGACAGTGCAGCACAACCTCAGGACTGACCCCGTGACAGTGCAGCACTCCTCAGTACTGATGCTCTGACAGTGCAACACTCCCCCTGTACTGACTCCCTGACAGTGCAGCCCTCCCTCAGTGCTGACCCCCTTACAGTGCAGCACTCCCTCAGTACTGACCCTCTGACAGTGCAGCACTCCCTCAGAACTGACCCACTAACAGTGCAGCGCGCCCTCAGTACTGACCCTCTTACAGATCAGCGATCCCTCAGTAATGACCCTCTGACAGTGCAGCACTCCCTCAGAACTGACCCACTGACAGTGCAGCACTCCCCCAGTACTGGCCCCCTGACAGTGCAGCACTCCCTCAGTACTGACCCTCTGACAGTGCAGCACTCCCTCAGAACTGACCCTCTGACAGATCAGCGCTCCTTCAGTACTGACTCTCTGACAGTGCAGCACTCCCTCAGTACTGACCCTTTGAGTGTGCAACGCTCCCTCAGTACTGACCCTCTGACAGTGCAGCACTCCCTCAGAACTGACCCTCTGACAGTGCAGCGCTCCCTCAGTACTGATCCTCTGACAGATCAGCGCTCCTTCAGTACTGACCCTCAGACAGTGCAGCACTCCCTCAGTACTGACCCTCTGACACTGCAACACTCCCTCAGTACTGACCCTCTGATAGTGCAGCATTCCCTCAAAACTGACTCTGTATTCAGTGCAGCACTCCCTCAGTACTGATCCTCTGACAGATCAGCGCCCCCTCTGTGCTGACCCCCTGACAGTGCAGCACTCCCTCAGTACTGACCCTCTGACAGTGCAGCACTCCCTCAGAACTGACCCTCTGATAGTACAGCAGTCCCTCAGTACTGACCCTCTGACAGATCAGCGCTCCTTCAGTACTGACCCTCTGACAGATCAGCGCTCCTTCACTACTGACCCCTCTGACAGTGCAGCACTCCCTCAGTACTGATCGTCTGACAGTGCAGCACTCCCTGAGTACTGAACCTCTGACAGTGCAGCACTCGCTCAGTACTGACCCCCTGACCGTGCAGCACTCCCTGAGTACTGGTTCTCTGACAGTGCAGCGCTCCCTCAGTACTTACCCTATGACAGTGCAGCACTCCCTCAGCACTGGCTTTCCGACTGTGCAGCACTATCTAAGTACTGACCCTGTGACAGTGCAGCATTCCCTCAGTACTGCCCCTCCGACAGTGCAGCACACCCTCAGGACTGACCCCGTGACAGTGCAGCACACCCTCAATTCTGACCCTCTGTCAGGGCAGCACTCTTTCAGTACTGACCCTCTGACAGATCAGCGCTCCTTCAGTACTGACCCTCTGACAGTGCAGCACTCCCTCAGTACTGACCATTTGAGTGTGCAATGCTCCCTCAGTACTGACCCTCTGACAGTGCAGCACTCCCTCAGAACTGACCCTGTGACAGTGCAGCATTCCCTCAGTACTGACCATCTGACAGTGCAGCACTCCCTCAGTACTGACCCTCTGACAGTGCAGCACTCCCTCAGAACTGGCTTTCCGACTGTGCAGCACTATCTCAGTACTGATCCTCTGACAGTGCAGCACTCCCTCATTACTGACCCTCTGACTGTGCAGCACTCACTCAGTACTGACCCTGTGACAGTGCAGCACTCCCTCAGTACTGACCCTCCGACAGTGCAGCACACCCTCAGGACTGACCCCGTGACAGTGCAGCACTCCCTCAGTACTGATCCTCTGACAGTGCAGCACACCCTCAGTACTGACCCTCTGACAGTGCAAAACCCCCTCAAATCTGACCCTCTGACAGGGCAGCACTCTTTCAGTACTGACCCTCTGACAGTGCAGCCCACCCTCAGTGCTGACCCCCTGACAGTGCAGCACTCCCTCAGTACGGACCCTCTGACAGTGCAGCACTCCCTCAGAACTGCCCACTGACAGTTCAGCGCTCCCTCAGTACTGACCCCCTGATAGATCAGCGCTCCTTCCGTACTGACCCTCTGATAGTGCAGCATTCCCTCAAAACTGACTCTGTATTCAGTGCAGCACTCCCTCAGTACTGACTCTCTGAAAGTGCAGCACTCCCTCAGTAATAACTGTCAGACAGTGCAGCACTCCCTCAGTACTGACCCTCTGACAGAGCAGCGCTCACTCAGCACTGACCCTTTGAGCGTGCAACGCTCCCTCAGTATTGAACCTCTGACAGTGCAGCACTCCCTCAGAGCTGTCGCTGTGACAGTGCAGCATTCCCTCAGTACTGACCGTCTGACAGTGCAGCACTCTCTCAGTACTGACCCTCTGACAGTGCAGCACTCCCTCAGTACTGACCCCCTGACCGTGCAGCCCTCCCTGAGTACTGGTTCTTTGACAGTGCAGCCCTCCCTCAGCACTGGCCCTCCGATTGTGCAGCCTTACCTCAGTACTGACCCTCTGACAGTGCAGCACTCCCTCAGTATTGACCCTCTATCTGTGCAGCACACACTCAGTACTGACCCTTTGACAGTGCAGCACTCCCTCAGTACTGACCCTCTGACAGTGCAGCACACCCTCAGGACTGACCCCGTGACAGTGCAGCACTCCCTCAGTACTGATCCTCTGACAGTGCAGCACTCCCTCAGTACTGACCCTCTGACAGTGCAAAACCCCCTCAATTCTGACCCTCTGACAGTGTAGCACTCCCTCAGAACTGACCCTGTGACAGATCAGCGCTCCTTCAGTACCTACCCTCCGACTGTGCAGCACTATCTCAGTACTGATCCTCTGACAGTGCAGCACTCCCTCAGTACTGGCCCTCTGACAGTGCAATACTCCCTCAATTCTGAACCTCTGACAGTGCAGCACTCCCTCAGTGCTGACCCTCTGACAGATCAGAGCTCCTTCAGTACTGACCCTCTGACAGGGCAGCAATCTTTCAGTACTGACCCTCTGACAGTGCAACGCTCCCTCAGTACTGACCCTCTGACAGTGCAGCACTCCCTCAGAACTGACCCTCTGACAGTGCAGCGCTCCCTCAGTACTGATCCTCTGTCAGATCAGCGCTCCTTCAGTACTGACCCTCAGACAGTGCAGCACTCCCTCAGTACTGACCCTCTGACACTGCAACACTCCCTCAGTACTGACCCTCTGGTAGTGCAGCATTCCCTCAAAACTGACTCTGTATTCAGTGCAGCACTCCCTCAGTACTGATCCTCTGACAGATCAGCGCCCCCTCTGTACTGACCCCCTGACAGTGCAGCACTCCCTCAGTACTGACCCTCTGACAGTGCAGCACTCCCTCAGAACTGACCCTCTGATAGTGCATCAGTCCCTCAGTACTGACCCTCTGACAGATCAGCGCTCCTTCAGTACTGACCCTCTGACAGATCAGCGCTACTTCACTACTGACCCTCTGACAGTGCAGCACTCCCTCAGTACTGACCGTCTGACAGTGCAGCACTCCCTGAGTACTGAACCTCTGACAGTGCAGCATTCGCTCAGTACTGACCCCCTGACCGTGCAGCACTCCCTGAGTACTGGTTCTCTGACAGTGCAGCGCTCCCTCAGTACTTACCCTATGACAGTGCAGCACTCCCTAAGCACTGGCTTTCCGACTGTGCAGCACTATCTAAGTACTGACCCTGTGACAGTGCAGCACTCCCTCAGTACTGACCCTCCGACAGTGCAGCACACCCTCAGGACTGACCCCGTGACAGTGCAGCACACCCTCAATTCTGACCCTCTGACAGGGCAGCACTCTTTCAGTACTGACCCTCTGACAGATCAGCGCTCCTTCAGTACTGACCCTCTGACAGTGCAGCACTCCCTCAGAACTGACCCTGTGACAGTGCAGCATTCCCTCAGTACTGACCGTCTGACAGTGCAGCACTCCCTCAGTACTGACCCTCTGACAGTGCAGCACTCCCTCAGAACTGGCTTTCCGACTGTGCAGCACTATCTCAGTACTGATCCTCTGACAGTGCAGCACTCCCTCATTACTGGCCCTCTGACTGTGCAGCACTCACTCAGTACTGACCCTGTGACAGTGCAGCACTCCCTCAGTACTGACCCTTCGACAGTGCAGCACACCCTCACGACTGACCCCGTGACAGTGCAGCACTCCCTCAGTACTGATCCTCTGACAGTGCAGCACACCCTCAGTACTGACCCTCTGACAGTGTAAAACCCCCTCAATTCTGACCCTCTGACAGGGCAGCACTCTTTCAGTACTGACCCTCTGACAGATCAGCGCTCCTTCAGTACTGACCCTCTGACTGTGCAGCACTCACTCAGTACTGACCCTGTGACAGTGCAGCACTCCCTCAGTACTGACCCTCCGACAGTGCAGCACACCCTCACGACTGACCCCGTGACAGTGCAGCACTCCCTCAGTACTGATCCTCTGACAGTGCAGCACTCCCCCAGTACTGGCCCCCTGACAGTGCAGCACTCCCTCAGTACTGACCCTCTGACAGTGCAGCACTCCCTCAGAACTGACCCTCTGACAGTGCAGCGCTCCCTCAGTACTGACCCTCTGACCGATCAGCGCTCCTTCAGTACTGACCCTCTGACAGTGCAGCACTCCCTCAGTACTGACCCTTTGAGTGTGCAACGCTCCCTCAGTACTGACCCTCTGACAGTGCAGCACTCCCTCAGAACTGACCCTCTGACAGTGCAGCGCTCCCTCAGTACTGATCCTCTGTCAGATCAGCGCTCCTTCAGTACTGACCCTCAGACAGTGCAGCACTCCCTCAGTACTGACCCTCTGACACTGCAACACTCCCTCAGTACTGATCCTCTGACAGATCAGCGCCCCCTCTGTACTGACCCCCTGACAGTGCAGCACTCCCTCAGTACTGACCCTCTGACAGTGCAGCACTCACTCAGAACTGACCCTCTGATAGTGCAGCAGTCCCTCAGTACTGACCCTCTGACAGATCAGCGCTCCTTCAGTACTGACCCTCTGACAGATCAGCGCTACTTCACTACTGACCCTCTGACAGTGCAGCACTCCCTCAGTACTGACCGTCTGACAGTGCAGCACTCCCTGAGTACTGAACCTCTGACAGTGCAGCACTCGCTCAGTACTGACCCCCTGACCGTGCAGCACTCCCTGAGTACTGGTTCTCTGACAGTGCAGCGCTCCCTCAGTACTTACCCTATGACAGTGCAGCACTCCCTCAGCACTGGCTTTCCGACTGTGCAGCACTATCTAAGTACTGACCCTGTGACAGTGCAGCACTCCCTCAGTACTGACCCTCCGACAGTGCAGCACACCCTCAGGACTGACCCCGTGACAGTGCAGCACACCCTCAATTCTGACCCTCTGACAGGGCAGCACTCTTTCAGTACTGACCCTCTGACAGATCAGCGCTGCTTCAGTACTGACCCTCTGACAGTGCAGCACTCCCTCAGAACTGACCCTGTGACAGTGCAGCATTCCCTCAGTACTGACCGTCTGACAGTGCAGCACTCCCTCAGTACTGACCCTCTGACAGTGCAGCACTCCCTCAGAACTGGCTTTCCGACTGTGCAGCACTATCTCAGTACTGATCCTCTGACAGTGCAGCACTCCCTCATTACTGGCCCTCTGACTGTGCAGCACTCACTCAGTACTGACCCTGTGACAGTGCAGCACTCCCTCAGTACTGACCCTCCGACAGTGCAGCACACCCTCACGTCTGACCCCGTGACAGTGCAGCACTCCCTCAGTACTGATCCTCTGACAGTGCAGCACACCCTCAGTACTGACCCTCTGACAGTGTAAAACCCCCTCAATTCTGATCCTCTGACAGTGCAGCACTCCCTCAGTACTGGCCCTCTGACAGATCAGAGCTCCTTCAGTACTGACCCTCTGACAGGGCAGCAATCTTTCAGTACTGACCCTCTGACAGTGCAACACTCCCTCAGTACTGACCCTCTGACAGTGCAGCGCTCCCTCAGTACTGACCGTCTGACAGTGCAGCACTCCCTCTGTACTGACCCTCTGACAGTGCAGCCCTCCCTCAGAACTGACCCACTGACAGTGCAGCGCTCCCTCAGTACTGACCGTCTGACAGTGCAGCACTCCCTCTGTACTGACCCTCTGACAGTGCAGCCCTCCCTCAGAACTGACCCACTGACAGTGCAGCGCTCCCTCAGTACTGACCCCCTGACAGTGCAGCCCACCCTCAGTACTGACACTCTGACAGCGCAGCGCTCCCTCATTATTGACCCCCTGACAGATCAGCGCTCCTTCAGTACTGACCCTCTGACAGGGCAGCACTCCCTCAGTACTGACCCTCTGACAGTGCAACACTCCCTCTGTACTGACCCTCTGACACTGCAACACTCCCTTTACTGACCCTCTGATAGTGCAGCATTCCCTCAAAACTGACTGTATTCAGTGCAGTACTCCCTCAGTACTGACCGTCTGACAGTGCAGCACTCCCCTCAGTACTGATTCTCTGACAGTGCAGCACTCCCTCAGTACTGACCTTCTGACAGTGCAGCACTCCCTCAGTACTGACCCTCTGACAGATCAGCGCTCCCTCAGTACTTACCTCCTGACAGTGCAGGACTCTCTCAGTACTGACCCTCCGACAGTGCAGCGCTCCCTCAGTACTGACCCTCTGACAGTGCAGCACTCCCTTAGTATTGACCCCCAGACAGTGCAGCACTCCCTCAGTACTGACCCTCTGACAGTGCAGCACTCCCTCAGTACTGATCCTCTGACAGTGCAGCACACCCTCAGTACTGACCCTCTGACAGTGCAGCACTCCCTCTGTACTGACTCCCTGACAGTGCAGCCCTCCCTCAGTGCTGACCCCCTGACAGTGCAGCACTCCCTCAGTACTGACCCTCTGACCGTGCAGCACTTTTGAGTACTGGTTCTCTGACAGTGCAGCACTCCCTCAGCACTGGCCCTCTGACTGTGCAGCACTACCTCAGAACTGACCCTCTGACAGTGCAGCGCTCCGTCAGTACTGACCCTCTGACTGTGCAGTACTCACTCAGTACTGACCCTGTGACAGTGCAGCACTCCCTCAGTACTGACCCTCCGACAGTGCAGCACAACCTCAGGACTGACCCCGTGACAGTGCAGCACTCCTCAGTACTGATGCTCTGACAGTGCAACACTCCCCCTGTACTGACTCCCTGACAGTGCAGCCCTCCCTCAGTGCTGACCCCCTTACAGTGCAGCACTCCCTCAGTACTGACCCTCTGACAGTGCAGCACTCCCTCAGAACTGACCCACTAACAGTGCAGCGCGCCCTCAGTACTGACCCTCTTACAGATCAGCGATCCCTCAGTAATGACCCTCTGACAGTGCAGCACTCCCTCAGAACTGACCCACTGACAGTGCAGCACTCCCCCAGTACTGGCCCCCTGACAGTGCAGCACTCCCTCAGTACTGACCCTCTGACAGTGCAGCACTCCCTCAGAACTGACCCTCTGACAGATCAGCGCTCCTTCAGTACTGACTCTCTGACAGTGCAGCACTCCCTCAGTACTGACCCTTTGAGTGTGCAACGCTCCCTCAGTACTGACCCTCTGACAGTGCAGCACTCCCTCAGAACTGACCCTCTGACAGTGCAGCGCTCCCTCAGTACTGATCCTCTGACAGATCAGCGCTCCTTCAGTACTGACCCTCAGACAGTGCAGCACTCCCTCAGTACTGACCCTCTGACACTGCAACACTCCCTCAGTACTGACCCTCTGATAGTGCAGCATTCCCTCAAAACTGACTCTGTATTCAGTGCAGCACTCCCTCAGTACTGATCCTCTGACAGATCAGCGCCCCCTCTGTGCTGACCCCCTGACAGTGCAGCACTCCCTCAGTACTGACCCTCTGACAGTGCAGCACTCCCTCAGAACTGACCCTCTGATAGTGCAGCAGTCCCTCAGTACTGACCCTCTGACAGATCAGCGCTCCTTCAGTACTGACCATCTGACAGATCAGCGCTCCTTCACTACTGACCCCTCTGACAGTGCAGCACTCCCTCAGTACTGATCGTCTGACCGTGCAGCACTCCCTGAGTACTGGTTCTCTGACAGTGCAGCGCTCCCTCAGTACTTACCCTATGACAGTGCAGCACTCCCTCAGCACTGGCTTTCCGACTGTGCAGCACTATCTAAGTACTGACCCTGTGACAGTGCAGCATTCCCTCAGTACTGACCCTCCGACAGTGCAGCACACCCTCAGGACTGACCCCGTGACAGTGCAGCACACCCTCAATTCTGACCCTCTGTCAGGGCAGCACTCTTTCAGTACTGACCCTCTGACAGATCAGCGCTCCTTCAGTACTGACCCTCTGACAGTGCAGCACTCCCTCAGTACTGACCATTTGAGTGTGCAATGCTCCCTCAGTACTGACCCTCTGACAGTGCAGCACTCCCTCAGAACTGACCCTGTGACAGTGCAGCATTCCCTCAGTACTGACCATCTGACAGTGCAGCACTCCCTCAGTACTGACCCTCTGACAGTGCAGCACTCCCTCAGAACTGGCTTTCCGACTGTGCAGCACTATCTCAGTACTGATCCTCTGACAGTGCAGCACTCCCTCATTACTGGCCCTCTGACTGTGCAGCACTCACTCAGTACTGACCCTGTGACAGTGCAGCACTCCCTCAGTACTGACCCTCCGACAGTGCAGCACACCCTCAATTCTGACCCTCTGACAGGGCAGCACTCTTTCAGTACTGACCCTCTGACAGATCAGCGCTCCTTCAGTACTGACCCTCTGACAGTGCAGCACTCCCTCAGAACTGACCCTGTGACAGTGCAGCATTCCCTCAGTACTGACCGTCTGACAGTGCAGCACTCCCTCAGTACTGACCCTCTGACAGTGCAGCACTCCCTCAGAACTGGCTTTCCGACTGTGCAGCACTATCTCAGTACTGATCCTCTGACAGTGCAGCACTCCCTCATTACTGGCCCTCTGACTGTGCAGCACTCACTCAGTACTGACCCTGTGACAGTGCAGCACTCCCTCAGTACTGACCCTTCGACAGTGCAGCACACCCTCACGACTGACCCCGTGACAGTGCAGCACTCCCTCAGTACTGATCCTCTGACAGTGCAGCACACCCTCAGTACTGACCCTCTGACAGTGTAAAACCCCCTCAATTCTGACCCTCTGACAGGGCAGCACTCTTTCAGTACTGACCCTCTGACAGATCAGCGCTCCTTCAGTACTGACCCTCTGACTGTGCAGCACTCACTCAGTACTGACCCTGTGACAGTGCAGCACTCCCTCAGTACTGACCCTCCGACAGTGCAGCACACCCTCACGACTGACCCCGTGACAGTGCAGCACTCCCTCAGTACTGATCCTCTGACAGTGCAGCACTCCCCCAGTACTGGCCCCCTGACAGTGCAGCACTCCCTCAGTACTGACCCTCTGACAGTGCAGCACACCCTCAGTACTGACCCTCTGACAGTGTAAAACCCCCTCAATTCTGACCCTCTGACAGGGCAGCACTCTTTCAGTACTGACCCTCTGACAGATCAGCGCTCCTTCAGTACTGACCCTCTGACTGTGCAGCACTCACTCAGTACTGACCCTGTGACAGTGCAGCACTCCCTCAGTACTGACCCTCCGACAGTGCAGCACACCCTCACGACTGACCCCGTGACAGTGCAGCACTCCCTCAGTACTGATCCTCTGACAGTGCAGCACTCCCCCAGTACTGGCCCCCTGACAGTGCAGCACTCCCTCAGTACTGACCCTCTGACAGTGCAGCACTCCCTCAGAACTGACCCTCTGACAGTGCAGCGCTCCCTCAGTCCTGACCCTCTGACAGATCAGCGCTCCTTCAGTACTGACCCTCTGACAGTGCAGCACTCCCTCAGTACTGACCCTTTGAGTGTGCAACGCTCCCTCAGTACTGACCCTCTGACAGTGCAGCACTCCCTCAGAACTGGCCCTCTGACAGTGCAGCGCTCCCTCAGTACTGATCCTCTGTCAGATCAGCGCTCCTTCAGTACTGACCCTCAGACAGTGCAGCACTCCCTCAGTACTGACCCTCTGACACTGCAACACTCCCTCAGTACTGACCCTCTGGTAGTGCAGCATTCCCTCAAAACTGACTCTGTATTCAGTGCAGCACTCCCTCAGTACTGATCCTCTGACAGATCAGCGCCCCCTCTGTACTGACCCCCTGACAGTGCAGCACTCCCTCAGTACTGACCCTCTGACAGTGCAGCACTCACTCAGAACTGACCCTCTGATAGTGCAGCAGTCCCTCAGTACTGACCCTCTGACAGATCAGCGCTCCTTCAGTACTGACCCTCTGACAGATCAGCGCTACTTCACTACTGACCCTCTGACAGTGCAGCACTCCCTCAGTACTGACCGTCTGACAGTGCAGCACTCCCTGAGTACTGAACCTCTGACAGTGCAGCACTCGCTCAGTACTGACCCCCTGACCGTGCAGCACTCCCTGAGTACTGGTTCTCTGACAGTGCAGCGCTCCCTCAGTACTTACCCTATGACAGTGCAGCACTCCCTCAGCACTGGCTTTCCGACTGTGCAGCACTATCTAAGTACTGACCCTGTGACAGTGCAGCACTCCCTCAGTACTGACCCTCCGACAGTGCAGCACACCCTCAGGACTGACCCCGTGACAGTGCAGCACACCCTCAATTCTGACCCTCTGACAGGGCAGCACTCTTTCAGTACTGACCCTCTGACAGATCAGCGCTCCTTCAGTACTGACCCTCTGACAGTGCAGCACTCCCTCAGAACTGACCCTGTGACAGTGCAGCATTCCCTCAGTACTGACCGTCTGACAGTGCAGCACTCCCTCAGTACTGACCCTCTGACAGTGCAGCACTCCCTCAGAACTGGCTTTCCGACTGTGCAGCACTATCTCAGTACTGATCCTCTGACAGTGCAGCACTCCCTCATTACTGGCCCTCTGACTGTGCAGCACTCACTCAGTACTGACCCTGTGACAGTGCAGCACTCCCTCAGTACTGACCCACCGACAGTGCAGCACACCCTCACGTCTGACCCCGTGACAGTGCAGCACTCCCTCAGTACTGATCCTCTGACAGTGCAGCACACCCTCAGTACTGACCCTCTGACAGTGTAAAACCCCCTCAATTCTGATCCTCTGACAGTGCAGCACTCCCTCAGTACTGGCCCTCTGACAGATCAGAGCTCCTTCAGTACTGACCCTCTGACAGGGCAGCAATCTTTCAGTACTGACCCTCTGACAGTGCAACACTCCCTCAGTACTGACCCTCTGACAGTGCAGCGCTCCCTCAGTACTGACCGTCTGACAGTGCAGCACTCCCTCTGTACTGACCCTCTGACAGTGCAGCCCTCCCTCAGAACTGACCCACTGACAGTGCAGCGCTCCCTCAGTACTGACCCCCTGACAGTGCAGCACTCCCTCAGTACTGACACTCTGACAGCGCAGCGCTCCCTCATTATTGACCCCCTGACAGATCAGCGCTCCTTCAGTACTGACCCTCTGACAGGGCAGCACTCCCTCAGTACTGACCCTCTGACAGTGCAACACTCCCTCTGTACTGACCCTCTGACACTGCAACACTCCCTTTACTGACCCTCTGATAGTGCAGCATTCCCTCAAAACTGACTGTATTCAGTGCAGTACTCCCTCAGTACTGACCGTCTGACAGTGCAGCACTCCCCTCAGTACTGATTCTCTGACAGTGCAGCACTCCCTCAGTACTGACCTTCTGACAGTGCAGCACTCCCTCAGTACTGACCCTCTGACAGATCAGCGCTCCCTCAGTACTTACCTCCTGACAGTGCAGGACTCTCTCAGTACTGACCCTCCGACAGTGCAGCGCTCCCTCAGTACTGACCCTCTGACAGTGCAGCACTCCCTTAGTATTGACCCCCAGACAGTGCAGCACTCCCTCAGTACTGACCCTCTGACAGTGCAGCACTCCCTCAGTACTGATCCTCTGACAGTGCAGCACACCCTCAGTACTGACCCTCTGACAGTGCAGCACTCCCTCTGTACTGACTCCCTGACAGTGCAGCCCTCCCTCAGTGCTGACCCCCTGACAGTGCAGCACTCCCTCAGTACTGACCCTCTGACCGTGCAGCACTTTTGAGTACTGGTTCTCTGACAGTGCAGCACTCCCTCAGCACTGGCCCTCCGACTGTGCAGCACTACCTCAGAACTGACCCTCTGACAGTGCAGCGCTCCCTCAGTACTGACCCTCTGACTGTGCAGTACTCACTCAGTACTGACCCTGTGACAGTGCAGCACTCCCTCAGTACTGACCCTCCGACAGTGCAGCACAACCTCAGGACTGACCCCGTGACAGTGCAGCACTCCTCAGTACTGATGCTCTGACAGTGCAACACTCCCCCTGTACTGACTCCCTGACAGTGCAGCCCTCCCTCAGTGCTGACCCCCTTACAGTGCAGCACTCCCTCAGTACTGACCCTCTGACAGTGCAGCACTCCCTCAGAACTGACCCACTAACAGTGCAGCGCGCCCTCAGTACTGACCCTCTTACAGATCAGCGATCCCTCAGTAATGACCCTCTGACAGTGCAGCACTCCCTCAGAACTGACCCACTGACAGTGCAGCACTCCCCCAGTACTGGCCCCCTGACAGTGCAGCACTCCCTCAGTACTGACCCTCTGACAGTGCAGCACTCCCTCAGAACTGACCCTCTGACAGATCAGCGCTCCTTCAGTACTGACTCTCTGACAGTGCAGCACTCCCTCAGTACTGACCCTTTGAGTGTGCAACGCTCCCTCAGTACTGACCCTCTGACAGTGCAGCACTCCCTCAGAACTGACCCTCTGACAGTGCAGCGCTCCCTCAGTACTGATCCTCTGACAGATCAGCGCTCCTTCAGTACTGACCCTCAGACAGTGCAGCACTCCCTCAGTACTGACCCTCTGACACTGCAACACTCCCTCAGTACTGACCCTCTGATAGTGCAGCATTCCCTCAAAACTGACTCTGTATTCAGTGCAGCACTCCCTCAGTACTGATCCTCTGACAGATCAGCGCCCCCTCTGTGCTGACCCCCTGACAGTGCAGCACTCCCTCAGTACTGACCCTCTGACAGTGCAGCACTCCCTCAGAACTGACCCTCTGATAGTGCAGCAGTCCCTCAGTACTGACCCTCTGACAGATCAGCGCTCCTTCAGTACTGACCCTCTGACAGATCAGCGCTCCTTCACTACTGACCCCTCTGACAGTGCAGCACTCCCTCAGTACTGATCGTCTGACCGTGCAGCACTCCCTGAGTACTGGTTCTCTGACAGTGCAGCGCTCCCTCAGTACTTACCCTATGACAGTGCAGCACTCCCTCAGCACTGGCTTTCCGACTGTGCAGCACTATCTAAGTACTGACCCTGTGACAGTGCAGCATTCCCTCAGTACTGACCCTCCGACAGTGCAGCACACCCTCAGGACTGACCCCGTGACAGTGCAGCACACCCTCAATTCTGACCCTCTGTCAGGGCAGCACTCTTTCAGTACTGACCCTCTGACAGATCAGCGCTCCTTCAGTACTGACCCTCTGACAGTGCAGCACTCCCTCAGTACTGACCATTTGAGTGTGCAATGCTCCCTCAGTACTGACCCTCTGACAGTGCAGCACTCCCTCAGAACTGACCCTGTGACAGTGCAGCATTCCCTCAGTACTGACCATCTGACAGTGCAGCACTCCCTCAGTACTGACCCTCTGACAGTGCAGCACTCCCTCAGAACTGGCTTTCCGACTGTGCAGCACTATCTCAGTACTGATCCTCTGACAGTGCAGCACTCCCTCATTACTGGCCCTCTGACTGTGCAGCACTCACTCAGTACTGACCCTGTGACAGTGCAGCACTCCCTCAGTACTGACCCTCCGACAGTGCAGCACACCCTCAATTCTGACCCTCTGACAGGGCAGCACTCTTTCAGTACTGACCCTCTGACAGATCAGCGCTCCTTCAGTACTGACCCTCTGACAGTGCAGCACTCCCTCAGAACTGACCCTGTGACAGTGCAGCATTCCCTCAGTACTGACCGTCTGACAGTGCAGCACTCCCTCAGTACTGACCCTCTGACAGTGCAGCACTCCCTCAGAACTGGCTTTCCGACTGTGCAGCACTATCTCAGTACTGATCCTCTGACAGTGCAGCACTCCCTCATTACTGGCCCTCTGACTGTGCAGCACTCACTCAGTACTGACCCTGTGACAGTGCAGCACTCCCTCAGTACTGACCCTTCGACAGTGCAGCACACCCTCACGACTGACCCCGTGACAGTGCAGCACTCCCTCAGTACTGATCCTCTGACAGTGCAGCACACCCTCAGTACTGACCCTCTGACAGTGTAAAACCCCCTCAATTCTGACCCTCTGACAGGGCAGCACTCTTTCAGTACTGACCCTCTGACAGATCAGCGCTCCTTCAGTACTGACCCTCTGACTGTGCAGCACTCACTCAGTACTGACCCTGTGACAGTGCAGCACTCCCTCAGTATTGACACTCCGACAGTGCAGCACACCCTCACGACTGACCCCGAGACAGTGCAGCACTCCCTCAGTACTGATCCTCTGACAGTGCAGCACTCCCGCAGTACTCGCCCCCTGACAGTGCAGCACTCCCTCAGTACTGACCCTCTGACAGTGCAGCACTCCCTCAGAACTGACCCTCTGACAGTGCAGCGCTCCCTCAGTACTGACCCTCTGACAGATCAGCGCTCCTTCAGTACTGACCCTCTGACAGTGCAGCACTCCCTCAGTACTGACCCTTTGAGTGTGCAACGCTCCCTCAGTACTGACCCTCTGACAGTGCAGCACTCCCTCAGAACTGACCCTCTGACAGTGCAGCGCTCCCTCAGTACTGATCCTCTGTCAGATCAGCGCTCCTTCAGTACTGACCCTCAGACAGTGCAGCACTCCCTCAGTACTGACCCTCTGACACTGCAACACTCCCTCAGTACTGACCCTCTGGTAGTGCAGCATTCCCTCAAAACTGACTCTGTATTCAGTGCAGCACTCCCTCAGTACTGATCCTCTGACAGATCAGCGCCCCCTCTGTACTGACCCCCTGACAGTGCAGCACTCCCTCAGTACTGACCCTCTGACAGTGCAGCACTCACTCAGAACTGACCCTCTGATAGTGCAGCAGTCCCTCAGTACTGACCCTCTGACAGATCAGCGCTCCTTCAGTACTGACCCTCTGACAGATCAGCGCTACTTCACTACTGACCCTCTGACAGTGCAGCACTCCCTCAGTACTGACCGTCTGACAGTGCAGCACTCCCTGAGTACTGAACCTCTGACAGTGCAGCACTCGCTCAGTACTGACCCCCTGACCGTGCAGCACTCCCTGAGTACTGGTTCTCTGACAGTGCAGCGCTCCCTCAGTACTTACCCTATGACAGTGCAGCACTCCCTCAGCACTGGCTTTCCGACTGTGCAGCACTATCTAAGTACTGACCCTCTGACAGATCAGCGCTCCTTCAGTACTGACCCTCTGACAGTGCAGCACTCCCTCAGAACTGACCCTGTGACAGTGCAGCATTCCCTCAGTACTGACCGTCTGACAGTGCAGCACTCCCTCAGTACTGACCCTCTGACAGTGCAGCACTCCCTCAGAACTGGCTTTCCGACTGTGCAGCACTATCTCAGTACTGATCCTCTGTCAGTGCAGCACTCCCTCATTACTGGCCCTCTGACTGTGCAGCACTCACTCAGTACTGACCCTGTGACAGTGCAGCACTCCCTCAGTACTGACCCTCCGACAGTGCAGCACACCCTCACGTCTGACCCCGTGACAGTGCAGCACTCCCTCAGTACTGATCCTCTGACAGTGCAGCACACCCTCAGTACTGACCCTCTGACAGTGTAAAACCCCCTCAATTCTGATCCTCTGACAGTGCAGCACTCCCTCAGTACTGGCCCTCTGACAGATCAGAGCTCCTTCAGTACTGACCCTCTGACAGGGCAGCAATCTTTCAGTACTGACCCTCTGACAGTGCAACACTCCCTCAGTACTGACCCTCTGACAGTGCAGCGCTCCCTCAGTACTGACCGTCTGACAGTGCAGCACTCCCTCTGTACTGACCCTCTGACAGTGCAGCCCTCCCTCAGAACTGACCCACTGACAGTGCAGCGCTCCCTCAGTACTGACCCCCTGACAGTGCAGCACTCCCTCAGTACTGACACTCTGACAGCGCAGCGCTCCCTCATTATTGACCCCCTGACAGATCAGCGCTCCTTCAGTACTGACCCTCTGACAGGGCAGCACTCCCTCAGTACTGACCCTCTGACAGTGCAACACTCCCTCTGTACTGACCCTCTGACACTGCAACACTCCCTTTACTGACCCTCTGATAGTGCAGCATTCCCTCAAAACTGACTGTATTCAGTGCAGTACTCCCTCAGTACTGACCGTCTGACAGTGCAGCACTCCCCTCAGTACTGATTCTCTGACAGTGCAGCACTCCCTCAGTACTGACCTTCTGACAGTGCAGCACTCCCTCAGTACTGACCCTCTGACAGATCAGCGCTCCCTCAGTACTTACCTCCTGACAGTGCAGGACTCTCTCAGTACTGACCCTCCGACAGTGCAGCGCTCCCTCAGTACTGACCCTCTGACAGTGCAGCACTCCCTTAGTATTGACCCCCAGACAGTGCAGCACTCCCTCAGTACTGACCCTCTGACAGTGCAGCACTCCCTCAGTACTGATCCTCTGACAGTGCAGCACACCCTCAGTACTGACCCTCTGACAGTGCAGCACTCCCTCTACTGACTCCCTGACAGTGCAGCCCTCCCTCAGTGCTGACCCCCTGACAGTGCAGCACTCCCTCAGTACTGACCCTCTGACCGTGCAGCACTTTTGAGTACTGGTTCTCTGACAGTGCAGCACTCCCTCAGCACTGGCCCTCCGACTGTGCAGCACTACCTCAGAACTGACCCTCTGACAGTGCAGCGCTCCCTCAGTACTGACCCTCTGACTGTGCAGTACTCACTCAGTACTGACCCTGTGACAGTGCAGCACTCCCTCAGTACTGACCCTCCGACAGTGCAGCACAACCTCAGGACTGACCCCGTGACAGTGCAGCACTCCTCAGTACTGATGCTCTGACAGTGCAACACTCCCCCTGTACTGACTCCCTGACAGTGCAGCCCTCCCTCAGTGCTGACCCCCTTACAGTGCAGCACTCCCTCAGTACTGACCCTCTGACAGTGCAGCACTCCCTCAGAACTGACCCACTAACAGTGCAGCGCGCCCTCAGTACTGACCCTCTTACAGATCAGCGATCCCTCAGTAATGACCCTCTGACAGTGCAGCACTCCCTCAGAACTGACCCACTGACAGTGCAGCACTCCCCCAGTACTGGCCCCCTGACAGTGCAGCACTCCCTCAGTACTGACCCTCTGACAGTGCAGCACTCCCTCAGAACTGACCCTCTGACAGATCAGCGCTCCTTCAGTACTGACTCTCTGACAGTGCAGCACTCCCTCAGTACTGACCCTTTGAGTGTGCAACGCTCCCTCAGTACTGACCCTCTGACAGTGCAGCACTCCCTCAGAACTGACCCTCTGACAGTGCAGCGCTCCCTCAGTACTGATCCTCTGACAGATCAGCGCTCCTTCAGTACTGACCCTCAGACAGTGCAGCACTCCCTCAGTACTGACCCTCTGACACTGCAACACTCCCTCAGTACTGACCCTCTGATAGTGCAGCATTCCCTCAAAACTGACTCTGTATTCAGTGCAGCACTCCCTCAGTACTGATCCTCTGACAGATCAGCGCCCCCTCTGTGCTGACCCCCTGACAGTGCAGCACTCCCTCAGTACTGACCCTCTGACAGTGCAGCACTCCCTCAGAACTGACCCTCTGATAGTGCAGCAGTCCCTCAGTACTGACCCTCTGACAGATCAGCGCTCCTTCAGTACTGACCCTCTGACAGATCAGCGCTCCTTCACTACTGACCCCTCTGACAGTGCAGCACTCCCTCAGTACTGATCGTCTGACAGTGCAGCACTCCCTGAGTACTGAACCTCTGACAGTGCAGCACTCGCTCAGTACTGACCCCCTGACCGTGCAGCACTCCCTGAGTACTGGTTCTCTGACAGTGCAGCGCTCCCTCAGTACTTACCCTATGACAGTGCAGCACTCCCTCAGCACTGGCTTTCCGACTGTGCAGCACTATCTAAGTACTGACCCTGTGACAGTGCAGCATTCCCTCAGTACTGACCCTCCGACAGTGCAGCACACCCTCAGGACTGACCCCGTGACAGTGCAGCACACCCTCAATTCTGACCCTCTGTCAGGGCAGCACTCTTTCAGTACTGACCCTCTGACAGATCAGCGCTCCTTCAGTACTGACCCTCTGACAGTGCAGCACTCCCTCAGTACTGACCATTTGAGTGTGCAATGCTCCCTCAGTACTGACCCTCTGACAGTGCAGCACTCCCTCAGAACTGACCCTGTGACAGTGCAGCATTCCCTCAGTACTGACCATCTGACAGTGCAGCACTCCCTCAGTACTGACCCTCTGACAGTGCAGCACTCCCTCAGAACTGGCTTTCCGACTGTGCAGCACTATCTCAGTACTGATCCTCTGACAGTGCAGCACTCCCTCATTACTGGCCCTCTGACTGTGCAGCACTCACTCAGTACTGACCCTGTGACAGTGCAGCACTCCCTCAGTACTGACCCTCCGACAGTGCAGCACACCCTCAGGACTGACCCCGTGACAGTGCAGCACTCCCTCAGTACTGATCCTCTGACAGTGCAGCACACCCTCAGTACTGACCCTCTGACAGTGCAAAACCCCCTCAAATCTGACCCTCTGACAGGGCAGCACTCTTTCAGTACTGACCCTCTGACAGTGCAGCCCACCCTCAGTGCTGACCCCCTGACAGTGCAGCACTCCCTCAGTACGGACCCTCTGACAGTGCAGCACTCCCTCAGAACTGCCCACTGACAGTTCAGCGCTCCCTCAGTACTGACCCCCTGATAGATCAGCGCTCCTTCCGTACTGACCCTCTGATAGTGCAGCATTCCCTCAAAACTGACTCTGTATTCAGTGCAGCACTCCCTCAGTACTGACTCTCTGAAAGTGCAGCACTCCCTCAGTAATAACTGTCAGACAGTGCAGCACTCCCTCAGTACTGACCCTCTGACAGAGCAGCGCTCACTCAGCACTGACCCTTTGAGCGTGCAACGCTCCCTCAGTATTGAACCTCTGACAGTGCAGCACTCCCTCAGAGCTGTCGCTGTGACAGTGCAGCATTCCCTCAGTACTGACCGTCTGACAGTGCAGCACTCTCTCAGTACTGACCCTCTGACAGTGCAGCACTCCCTCAGTACTGACCCCCTGACCGTGCAGCCCTCCCTGAGTACTGGTTCTTTGACAGTGCAGCCCTCCCTCAGCACTGGCCCTCCGACTGTGCAGCCTTACCTCAGTACTGACCCTCTGACAGTGCAGCACTCCCTCAGTATTGACCCTCTTTCTGTGCAGCACACACTCAGTACTGACCCTTTGACAGTGCAGCACTCCCTCAGTACTGACCCTCTGACAGTGCAGCACACCCTCAGGACTGACCCCGTGACAGTGCAGCACTCCCTCAGTACTGATCCTCTGACAGTGCAGCACTCCCTCAGTACTGACCCTCTGACAGTGCAAAACCCCCTCAATTCTGACCCTCTGACAGTGTAGCACTCCCTCAGAACTGACCCTGTGACAGATCAGCGCTCCTTCAGTACCTACCCTCCGATAGTGCAGCACACCCTCAGGACTGACCCCGTGACAGTGCATCACTCCCTCAGTACTGATCCTCTGACAGTGCAGCACTCCCTCAGTACTGGCCCTCTGACAGTGCAATACTCCCTCAATTCTGAACCTCTGACAGTGCAGCACTCCCTCAGTGCTGACCCTCTGACAGATCAGAGCTCCTTCAGTACTGACCCTCTGACAGGGCAGCAATCTTTCAGTACTGACCCTCTGACAGTGCAACACTCCCTCAGTACTGACCCTCTGACAGTGCAGCGCTCCCTCAGTACTGACCGTCTGACAGTGCAGCACTCCCTCTGTACTGACCCTCTGACAGTGCAGCCCTCCCTCAGAACTGACCCACTGACAGTGCAGCGCTCCCTCAGTACTGACCCCCTGACAGTGCAGCACTCCCTCAGTACTGACACTCTGACAGCGCAGCGCTCCCTCATCACTGACCCCCTGACAGATCAGCGCTCCTTCAGTACTGACCCTCTGAGAGGGCAGCACTCCCTCAGTACTGACCCTCTGACAGTGCAACACTCCCTCTGTACTGACCCTCTGACACTGCAACACTCCCTTTACTGACCCTCTGATAGTGCAGCATTCCCTCAAAACTGATTGTATTCAGTGCAGTACTCCCTCAGTACTGACCGTCTGACAGTGCAGCACTCCCCTCAGTACTGATTCTCTGACAGTGCAGCACTCCCTCAGTACTGACCTTCTGACAGTGCAGCACTCCCTCAGTACTGACCCTCTGACAGATCAGCGCTCCCTCAGTACTTACCTCCTGACAGTGCAGCACTCCCTCAGTACTGACCTTCTGACAGTGCAGCTCTCCCTCAGTACTGACCCTCTGACAGATCAGCGCTCCCTCAGTACTTACCTCCTAACAGTGCAGGACTCTCTCAGTACTGACCCTCTGACAGTGCAGCGCTCCCTCAGTACTGACCCTCTGACAGTGCAGCACTCCCTTAGTATTGACCCCCAGACAGTGCAGCACTCCCTCAGTACTGACCCTCTGACAGTGCAGCACTCCCTCAATACTGACCCTCTAGAGGCCGGCATTCTGGCCTTTGCGTCCCTAGTAGCCCGGCGAAGGATCTTGCTAATGTGGAAGGGGTCGAAGCCCCCCAGCCTGGAGGCCTGGATAAATGATATGGCTTGGTTCATAAAGTTGGAGAGGATTAAATTCGCCTTGAGAGGGTCTGCGCAGGGGTTCTACAGGCGGTGGCAACCGTTCCTAGACTATCACGCGGATCGTTAGGGGAAGGTCGGTCAGCAGCAGCAGTAACCTTGGGGGGGGCGGGGGGGGCAAAAGGGGGGACTGCCTGGGAGGGTGGATGAGCAAGAGATAACATGAAGATTTGGGGAAACTGGCACGTATGGGTGAGGGCCAGTGTACAAAGCTGTGTAAATATATCATTTTGCCACGTATATATCTTGCTCTGCGCAATTTCTCGTTTTTATTTGTTATGAGGGGGGGGTTATTGTTTGCAAGGGAGAAAAATTGTGTGAAAAATCTTGAATAAATATATATATTTTTAAAAAATACTGACCCTCTGACAGTGTCGCACTCCCTCAGAACTGACCCTGTGACAGTGCAGCATTCCCTCAGTACTGACCCTCTGTCAATGCAGCGCTCCCTCAGTACTGACCCTCTGACAGTGCAGCACTCCCTTAGTACTGACCCTCTGACAGTGCAGCACTCCCTCAGTACTGACCCCCTGACAGTGCAGCGCTCCCTCAGTACTGACCCCCCAGACAGTGCAGCACTCCCTCAGTACTGACCCTCTGACAGTGCAACACTCCCTCAATACTGACACTCTTTCAATGTCGCACTCCCTCAGAACTGACCCTGTGACAGTGCAGCACTCCCTCAGTACTGACCCTCTGACAGTGCAGCACTCCCTCAGTACTGACCCCCTGACCGTGCAGCGCTCCCTCAGTACTGACCCTCTGACAGTGCAGCACTACCTCATTACTGACCCTCCGACTGTGCCGCACTACCTCAGTACTGACCCACTGACAGTGCAGCGCTCCCTCAGTACTGACCCCCTGACAGTGCAGCACTCCCTCAGTACTGACACTCTGACAGCGCAGCGCTCCCTCATTATTGACCCCCTGACAGATCAGCGCTCCTTCAGTACTGACCCTCTGACAGGGCAGCACTCCCTCAGTACTGACCCTCTGACAGTGCAACACTCCCTCTGTACTGACCCTCTGACACTGCAACACTCCCTTTACTGACCCTCTGATAGTGCAGCATTCCCTCAAAACTGACTGTATTCAGTGCAGTACTCCCTCAGTACTGACCGTCTGACAGTGCAGCACTCCCCTCAGTACTGATTCTCTGACAGTGCAGCACTCCCTCAGTACTGACCTTCTGACAGTGCAGCACTCCCTCAGTACTGACCCTCTGACAGATCAGCGCTCCCTCAGTACTTACCTCCTGACAGTGCAGGACTCTCTCAGTACTGACCCTCCGACAGTGCAGCGCTCCCTCAGTACTGACCCTCTGACAGTGCAGCACTCCCTTAGTATTGACCCCCAGACAGTGCAGCACTCCCTCAGTACTGACCCTCTGACAGTGCAGCACTCCCTCAGTACTGATCCTCTGACAGTGCAGCACACCCTCAGTACTGACCCTCTGACAGTGCAGCACTCCCTCTGTACTAACTCCCTGACAGTGCAGCCCTCCCTCAGTGCTGACCCCCTGACAGTGCAGCACTCCCTCAGTACTGACCCTCTGACCGTGCAGCACTTTTGAGTACTGGTTCTCTGACAGTGCAGCACTCCCTCAGCACTGGCCCTCCGACTGTGCAGCACTACCTCAGAACTGACCCTCTGACAGTGCAGCGCTCCCTCAGTACTGACCCTCTGACTGTGCAGTACTCACTCAGTACTGACCCTGTGACAGTGCAGCACTCCCTCAGTACTGACCCTCCGACAGTGCAGCACAACCTCAGGACTGACCCCGTGACAGTGCAGCACTCCTCAGTACTGATGCTCTGACAGTGCAACACTCCCCCTGTACTGACTCCCTGACAGTGCAGCCCTCCCTCAGTGCTGACCCCCTTACAGTGCAGCACTCCCTCAGTACTGACCCTCTGACAGTGCAGCACTCCCTCAGAACTGACCCACTAACAGTGCAGCGCGCCCTCAGTACTGACCCTCTTACAGATCAGCGATCCCTCAGTAATGACCCTCTGACAGTGCAGCACTCCCTCAGAACTGACCCACTGACAGTGCAGCACTCCCCCAGTACTGGCCCCCTGACAGTGCAGCACTCCCTCAGTACTGACCCTCTGACAGTGCAGCACTCCCTCAGAACTGACCCTCTGACAGATCAGCGCTCCTTCAGTACTGACTCTCTGACAGTGCAGCACTCCCTCAGTACTGACCCTTTGAGTGTGCAACGCTCCCTCAGTACTGACCCTCTGACAGTGCAGCACTCCCTCAGAACTGACCCTCTGACAGTGCAGCGCTCCCTCAGTACTGATCCTCTGACAGATCAGCGCTCCTTCAGTACTGACCCTCAGACAGTGCAGCACTCCCTCAGTACTGACCCTCTGACACTGCAACACTCCCTCAGTACTGACCCTCTGATAGTGCAGCATTCCCTCAAAACTGACTCTGTATTCAGTGCAGCACTCCCTCAGTACTGATCCTCTGACAGATCAGCGCCCCCTCTGTGCTGACCCCCTGACAGTGCAGCACTCCCTCAGTACTGACCCTCTGACAGTGCAGCACTCCCTCAGAACTGACCCTCTGATAGTGCAGCAGTCCCTCAGTACTGACCCTCTGACAGATCAGCGCTCCTTCAGTACTGACCCTCTGACAGATCAGCGCTCCTTCACTACTGACCCCTCTGACAGTGCAGCACTCCCTCAGTACTGATCGTCTGACCGTGCAGCACTCCCTGAGTACTGGTTCTCTGACAGTGCAGCGCTCCCTCAGTACTTACCCTATGACAGTGCAGCACTCCCTCAGCACTGGCTTTCCGACTGTGCAGCACTATCTAAGTACTGACCCTGTGACAGTGCAGCATTCCCTCAGTACTGACCCTCCGACAGTGCAGCACACCCTCAGGACTGACCCCGTGACAGTGCAGCACACCCTCAATTCTGACCCTCTGTCAGGGCAGCACTCTTTCAGTACTGACCCTCTGACAGATCAGCGCTCCTTCAGTACTGACCCTCTGACAGTGCAGCACTCCCTCAGTACTGACCATTTGAGTGTGCAATGCTCCCTCAGTACTGACCCTCTGACAGTGCAGCACTCCCTCAGAACTGACCCTGTGACAGTGCAGCATTCCCTCAGTACTGACCATCTGACAGTGCAGCACTCCCTCAGTACTGACCCTCTGACAGTGCAGCACTCCCTCAGAACTGGCTTTCCGACTGTGCAGCACTATCTCAGTACTGATCCTCTGACAGTGCAGCACTCCCTCATTACTGGCCCTCTGACTGTGCAGCACTCACTCAGTACTGACCCTGTGACAGTGCAGCACTCCCTCAGTACTGACCCTCCGACAGTGCAGCACACCCTCAATTCTGACCCTCTGACAGGGCAGCACTCTTTCAGTACTGACCCTCTGACAGATCAGCGCTCCTTCAGTACTGACCCTCTGACAGTGCAGCACTCCCTCAGAACTGACCCTGTGACAGTGCAGCATTCCCTCAGTACTGACCGTCTGACAGTGCAGCACTCCCTCAGTACTGACCCTCTGACAGTGCAGCACTCCCTCAGAACTGGCTTTCCGACTGTGCAGCACTATCTCAGTACTGATCCTCTGACAGTGCAGCACTCCCTCATTACTGGCCCTCTGACTGTGCAGCACTCACTCAGTACTGACCCTGTGACAGTGCAGCACTCCCTCAGTACTGACCCTTCGACAGTGCAGCACACCCTCACGACTGACCCCGTGACAGTGCAGCACTCCCTCAGTACTGATCCTCTGACAGTGCAGCACACCCTCAGTACTGACCCTCTGACAGTGTAAAACCCCCTCAATTCTGACCCTCTGACAGGGCAGCACTCTTTCAGTACTGACCCTCTGACAGATCAGCGCTCCTTCAGTACTGACCCTCTGACTGTGCAGCACTCACTCAGTACTGACCCTGTGACAGTGCAGCACTCCCTCAGTACTGACCCTCCGACAGTGCAGCACACCCTCACGACTGACCCCGTGACAGTGCAGCACTCCCTCAGTACTGATCCTCTGACAGTGCAGCACTCCCCCAGTACTGGCCCCCTGACAGTGCAGCACTCCCTCAGTACTGACCCTCTGACAGTGCAGCACTCCCTCAGAACTGACCCTCTGACAGTGCAGCGCTCCCTCAGTACTGACCCTCTGACAGATCAGCGCTCCTTCAGTACTGACCCTCTGACAGTCCAGCACTCCCTCAGTACTGACCCTTTGAGTGTGCAACGCTCCCTCAGTACTGACCCTCTGACAGTGCAGCACTCCCTCAGAACTGACCCTCTGACAGTGCAGCGCTCCCTCAGTACTGATCCTCTGTCAGATCAGCGCTCCTTCAGTACTGACCCTCAGACAGTGCAGCACTCCCTCAGTACTGACCCTCTGACACTGCAACACTCCCTCAGTACTGACCCTCTGGTAGTGCAGCATTCCCTCAAAACTGACTCTGTATTCAGTGCAGCACTCCCTCAGTACTGATCCTCTGACAGATCAGCGCCCCCTCTGTACTGACCCCCTGACAGTGCAGCACTCCCTCAGTACTGACCCTCTGACAGTGCAGCACTCACTCAGCACTGGCTTTCCGACTGTGCAGCACTATCTAAGTACTGACCCTGTGACAGTGCAGCATTCCCTCAGTACTGACCCTCCGACAGTGCAGCACACCCTCAGGACTGACCCCGTGACAGTGCAGCACACCCTCAATTCTGACCCTCTGTCAGGGCAGCACTCTTTCAGTACTGACCCTCTGACAGATCAGCGCTCCTTCAGTACTGACCCTCTGACAGTGCAGCACTCCCTCAGTACTGACCATTTGAGTGTGCAATGCTCCCTCAGTACTGACCCTCTGACAGTGCAGCACTCCCTCAGAACTGACCCTGTGACAGTGCAGCATTCCCTCAGTACTGACCATCTGACAGTGCAGCACTCCCTCAGTACTGACCCTCTGACAGTGCAGCACTCCCTCAGAACTGGCTTTCCGACTGTGCAGCACTATCTCAGTACTGATCCTCTGACAGTGCAGCACTCCCTCATTACTGGCCCTCTGACTGTGCAGCACTCACTCAGTACTGACCCTGTGACAGTGCAGCACTCCCTCAGTACTGACCCTCCGACAGTGCAGCACACCCTCAATTCTGACCCTCTGACAGGGCAGCACTCTTTCAGTACTGACCCTCTGACAGATCAGCGCTCCTTCAGTACTGACCCTCTGACAGTGCAGCACTCCCTCAGAACTGACCCTGTGACAGTGCAGCATTCCCTCAGTACTGACCGTCTGACAGTGCAGCACTCCCTCAGTACTGACCCTCTGACAGTGCAGCACTCCCTCAGAACTGGCTTTCCGACTGTGCAGCACTATCTCAGTACTGATCCTCTGACAGTGCAGCACTCCCTCATTACTGGCCCTCTGACTGTGCAGCACTCACTCAGTACTGACCCTGTGACAGTGCAGCACTCCCTCAGTACTGACCCTTCGACAGTGCAGCACACCCTCACGACTGACCCCGTGACAGTGCAGCACTCCCTCAGTACTGATCCTCTGACAGTGCAGCACACCCTCAGTACTGACCCTCTGACAGTGTAAAACCCCCTCAATTCTGACCCTCTGACAGGGCAGCACTCTTTCAGTACTGACCCTCTGACAGATCAGCGCTCCTTCAGTACTGACCCTCTGACTGTGCAGCACTCACTCAGTACTGACCCTGTGACAGTGCAGCACTCCCTCAGTACTGACCCTCCGACAGTGCAGCACACCCTCACGACTGACCCCGTGACAGTGCAGCACTCCCTCAGTACTGATCCTCTGACAGTGCAGCACTCCCCCAGTACTGGCCCCCTGACAGTGCAGCACTCCCTCAGTACTGACCCTCTGACAGTGCAGCACTCCCTCAGAACTGACCCTCTGACAGTGCAGCGCTCCCTCAGTACTGACCCTCTGACAGATCAGCGCTCCTTCAGTACTGACCCTCTGACAGTCCAGCACTCCCTCAGTACTGACCCTTTGAGTGTGCAACGCTCCCTCAGTACTGACCCTCTGACAGTGCAGCACTCCCTCAGAACTGACCCTCTGACAGTGCAGCGCTCCCTCAGTACTGATCCTCTGTCAGATCAGCGCTCCTTCAGTACTGACCCTCAGACAGTGCAGCACTCCCTCAGTACTGACCCTCTGACACTGCAACACTCCCTCAGTACTGACCCTCTGGTAGTGCAGCATTCCCTCAAAACTGACTCTGTATTCAGTGCAGCACTCCCTCAGTACTGATCCTCTGACAGATCAGCGCCCCCTCTGTACTGACCCCCTGACAGTGCAGCACTCCCTCAGTACTGACCCTCTGACAGTGCAGCACTCACTCAGAACTGACCCTCTGATAGTGCAGCAGTCCCTCAGTACTGACCCTCTGACAGATCAGCGCTCCTTCAGTACTGACCCTCTGACAGATCAGCGCTCCTTCACTACTGACCCCTCTGACAGTGCAGCACTCCCTCAGTACTGATCGTCTGACAGTGCAGCACTCCCTGAGTACTGAACCTCTGACAGTGCAGCACTCGCTCAGTACTGACCCCCTGACCGTGCAGCACTCCCTGAGTACTGGTTCTCTGACAGTGCAGCGCTCCCTCAGTACTTACCCTATGACAGTGCAGCACTCCCTCAGCACTGGCTTTCCGACTGTGCAGCACTATCTAAGTACTGACCCTGTGACAGTGCAGCATTCCCTCAGTACTGACCCTCCGACAGTGCAGCACACCCTCAGGACTGACCCCGTGACAGTGCAGCACACCCTCAATTCTGACCCTCTGTCAGGGCAGCACTCTTTCAGTACTGACCCTCTGACAGATCAGCGCTCCTTCAGTACTGACCCTCTGACAGTGCAGCACTCCCTCAGTACTGACCATTTGAGTGTGCAATGCTCCCTCAGTACTGACCCTCTGACAGTGCAGCACTCCCTCAGAACTGACCCTGTGACAGTGCAGCATTCCCTCAGTACTGACCATCTGACAGTGCAGCACTCCCTCAGTACTGACCCTCTGACAGTGCAGCACTCCCTCAGAACTTGCTTTCCGACTGTGCAGCACTATCTCAGTACTGATCCTCTGACAGTGCAGCACTCCCTCATTACTGGCCCTCTGACTGTGCAGCACTCACTCAGTACTGACCCTGTGACAGTGCAGCACTCCCTCAGTACTGACCCTCCGACAGTGCAGCACACCCTCAGGACTGACCCCGTGACAGTGCAGCACTCCCTCAGTACTGATCCTCTGACAGTGCAGCACACCCTCAGTACTGACCCTCTGACAGTGCAAAACCCCCTCAAATCTGACCCTCTGACAGGGCAGCACTCTTTCAGTACTGACCCTCTGACAGTGCAGCCCACCCTCAGTGCTGACCCCCTGACAGTGCAGCACTCCCTCAGTACGGACCCTCTGACAGTGCAGCACTCCCTCAGAACTGCCCACTGACAGTTCAGCGCTCCCTCAGTACTGACCCCCTGATAGATCAGCGCTCCTTCCGTACTGACCCTCTGATAGTGCAGCATTCCCTCAAAACTGACTCTGTATTCAGTGCAGCACTCCCTCAGTACTGACTCTCTGAAAGTGCAGCACTCCCTCAGTAATAACTGTCAGACAGTGCAGCACTCCCTCAGTACTGACCCTCTGACAGTGCAGCACTCCCTCAGAACTGACCCTCTGACAGTGCAGCGCTCCCTCAGTACTGACCCTCTGACAGATCAGCGCTCCTTCAGTACTGACCCTCTGACAGTCCAGCACTCCCTCAGTACTGACCCTTTGAGTGTGCAACGCTCCCTCAGTACTGACCCTCTGACAGTGCAGCACTCCCTCAGAACTGACCCTCTGACAGTGCAGCGCTCCCTCAGTACTGATCCTCTGTCAGATCAGCGCTCCTTCAGTACTGACCCTCAGACAGTGCAGCACTCCCTCAGTACTGACCCTCTGACACTGCAACACTCCCTCAGTACTGACCCTCTGGTAGTGCAGCATTCCCTCAAAACTGACTCTGTATTCAGTGCAGCACTCCCTCAGTACTGACCCTCTGACAGTGCAGCACTCACTCAGAACTGACCCTCTGATAGTGCAGCAGTCCCTCAGTACTGACCCTCTGACAGATCAGCGCTCCTTCAGTACTGACCCTCTGACAGATCAGCGCTCCTTCACTACTGACCCCTCTGACAGTGCAGCACTCCCTCAGTACTGATCGTCTGACAGTGCAGCACTCCCTGAGTACTGAACCTCTGACAGTGCAGCACTCGCTCAGTACTGACCCCCTGACCGTGCAGCACTCCCTGAGTACTGGTTCTCTGACAGTGCAGCGCTCCCTCAGTACTTACCCTATGACAGTGCAGCACTCCCTCAGCACTGGCTTTCCGACTGTGCAGCACTATCTAAGTACTGACCCTGTGACAGTGCAGCATTCCCTCAGTACTGACCCTCCGACAGTGCAGCACACCCTCAGGACTGACCCCGTGACAGTGCAGCACACCCTCAATTCTGACCCTCTGTCAGGGCAGCACTCTTTCAGTACTGACCCTCTGACAGATCAGCGCTCCTTCAGTACTGACCCTCTGACAGTGCAGCACTCCCTCAGTACTGACCATTTGAGTGTGCAATGCTCCCTCAGTACTGACCCTCTGACAGTGCAGCACTCCCTCAGAACTGACCCTGTGACAGTGCAGCATTCCCTCAGTACTGACCATCTGACAGTGCAGCACTCCCTCAGAACTGACCCTCTGACAGTGCAGCGCTCCCTCAGTACTGACCCTCTGACAGATCAGCGCTCCTTCAGTACTGACCCTCTGACAGTCCAGCACTCCCTCAGTACTGACCCTTTGAGTGTGCAACGCTCCCTCAGTACTGACCCTCTGACAGTGCAGCACTCCCTCAGAACTGACCCTCTGACAGTGCAGCGCTCCCTCAGTACTGATCCTCTGTCAGATCAGCGCTCCTTCAGTACTGACCCTCAGACAGTGCAGCACTCCCTCAGTACTGACCCTCTGACACTGCAACACTCCCTCAGTACTGACCCTCTGGTAGTGCAGCATTCCCTCAAAACTGACTCTGTATTCAGTGCAGCACTCCCTCAGTACTGATCCTCTGACAGATCAGCGCCCCCTCTGTACTGACCCCCTGACAGTGCAGCACTCCCTCAGTACTGACCCTCTGACAGTGCAGCACTCACTCAGCACTGGCTTTCCGACTGTGCAGCACTATCTAAGTACTGACCCTGTGACAGTGCAGCATTCCCTCAGTACTGACCCTCCGACAGTGCAGCACACCCTCAGGACTGACCCCGTGACAGTGCAGCACACCCTCAATTCTGACCCTCTGTCAGGGCAGCACTCTTTCAGTACTGACCCTCTGACAGATCAGCGCTCCTTCAGTACTGACCCTCTGACAGTGCAGCACTCCCTCAGTACTGACCATTTGAGTGTGCAATGCTCCCTCAGTACTGACCCTCTGACAGTGCAGCACTCCCTCAGAACTGACCCTGTGACAGTGCAGCATTCCCTCAGTACTGACCATCTGACAGTGCAGCACTCCCTCAGTACTGACCCTCTGACAGTGCAGCACTCCCTCAGAACTTGCTTTCCGACTGTGCAGCACTATCTCAGTACTGATCCTCTGACAGTGCAGCACTCCCTCATTACTGGCCCTCTGACTGTGCAGCACTCACTCAGTACTGACCCTGTGACAGTGCAGCACTCCCTCAGTACTGACCCTCCGACAGTGCAGCACACCCTCAGGACTGACCCCGTGACAGTGCAGCACTCCCTCAGTACTGATCCTCTGACAGTGCAGCACACCCTCAGTACTGACCCTCTGACAGTGCAAAACCCCCTCAAATCTGACCCTCTGACAGGGCAGCACTCTTTCAGTACTGACCCTCTGACAGTGCAGCCCACCCTCAGTGCTGACCCCCTGACAGTGCAGCACTCCCTCAGTACGGACCCTCTGACAGTGCAGCACTCCCTCAGAACTGCCCACTGACAGTTCAGCGCTCCCTCAGTACTGACCCCCTGATAGATCAGCGCTCCTTCCGTACTGACCCTCTGATAGTGCAGCATTCCCTCAAAACTGACTCTGTATTCAGTGCAGCACTCCCTCAGTACTGACTCTCTGAAAGTGCAGCACTCCCTCAGTAATAACTGTCAGACAGTGCAGCACTCCCTCAGTACTGACCCTCTGACAGTGCAGCACTCCCTCAGAACTGACCCTCTGACAGTGCAGCGCTCCCTCAGTACTGACCCTCTGACAGATCAGCGCTCCTTCAGTACTGACCCTCTGACAGTCCAGCACTCCCTCAGTACTGACCCTTTGAGTGTGCAACGCTCCCTCAGTACTGACCCTCTGACAGTGCAGCACTCCCTCAGAACTGACCCTCTGACAGTGCAGCGCTCCCTCAGTACTGATCCTCTGTCAGATCAGCGCTCCTTCAGTACTGACCCTCAGACAGTGCAGCACTCCCTCAGTACTGACCCTCTGACACTGCAACACTCCCTCAGTACTGACCCTCTGGTAGTGCAGCATTCCCTCAAAACTGACTCTGTATTCAGTGCAGCACTCCCTCAGTACTGATCCTCTGACAGATCAGCGCCCCCTCTGTACTGACCCCCTGACAGTGCAGCACTCCCTCAGTACTGACCCTCTGACAGTGCAGCACTCCCTCAGAACTGACCCTCTGATAGTGCAGCAGTCCCTCAGTACTGACCCTCTGACAGATCAGCGCTCCTTCAGTACTGACCCTCTGACAGATCAGCGCTCCTTCACTACTGACCCCTCTGACAGTGCAGCACTCCCTCAGTACTGATCGTCTGACAGTGCAGCACTCCCTGAGTACTGAACCTCTGACAGTGCAGCACTCGCTCAGTACTGACCCCCTGACCGTGCAGCACTCCCTGAGTACTGGTTCTCTGACAGTGCAGCGCTCCCTCAGTACTTACCCTATGACAGTGCAGCACTCCCTCAGCACTGGCTTTCCGACTGTGCAGCACTATCTAAGTACTGACCCTGTGACAGTGCAGCATTCCCTCAGTACTGACCCTCCGACAGTGCAGCACACCCTCAGGACTGACCCCGTGACAGTGCAGCACACCCTCAATTCTGACCCTCTGTCAGGGCAGCACTCTTTCAGTACTGACCCTCTGACAGATCAGCGCTCCTTCAGTACTGACCCTCTGACAGTGCAGCACTCCCTCAGTACTGACCATTTGAGTGTGCAATGCTCCCTCAGTACTGACCCTCTGACAGTGCAGCACTCCCTCAGAACTGACCCTGTGACAGTGCAGCATTCCCTCAGTACTGACCATCTGACAGTGCAGCACTCCCTCAGTACTGACCCTCTGACAGTGCAGCACTCCCTCAGAACTTGCTTTCCGACTGTGCAGCACTATCTCAGTACTGATCCTCTGACAGTGCAGCACTCCCTCATTACTGGCCCTCTGACTGTGCAGCACTCACTCAGTACTGACCCTGTGACAGTGCAGCACTCCCTCAGTACTGACCCTCCGACAGTGCAGCACACCCTCAGGACTGACCCCGTGACAGTGCAGCACTCCCTCAGTACTGATCCTCTGACAGTGCAGCACACCCTCAGTACTGACCCTCTGACAGTGCAAAACCCCCTCAAATCTGACCCTCTGACAGGGCAGCACTCTTTCAGTACTGACCCTCTGACAGTGCAGCCCACCCTCAGTGCTGACCCCCTGACAGTGCAGCACTCCCTCAGTACGGACCCTCTGACAGTGCAGCACTCCCTCAGAACTGCCCACTGACAGTTCAGCGCTCCCTCAGTACTGACCCCCTGATAGATCAGCGCTCCTTCCGTACTGACCCTCTGATAGTGCAGCATTCCCTCAAAACTGACTCTGTATTCAGTGCAGCACTCCCTCAGTACTGACTCTCTGAAAGTGCAGCACTCCCCCAGTACTGGCCCCCTGACAGTGCAGCACTCCCTCAGTACTGACCCTCTGACAGTGCAGCACTCCCTCAGAACTGACCCTCTGACAGTGCAGCGCTCCCTCAGTACTTACCTCCTGACAGTGCAGGACTCTCTCAGTACTGACCCTCCGACAGTGCAGCGCTCCCTCAGTACTGACCCTCTGACAGTGCAGCACTCCCTTAGTATTGACCCCCAGACAGTGCAGCACTCCCTCAGTACTGACCCTCTGACAGTGCAGCACTCCCTCAGTACTGATCCTCTGACAGTGCAGCACACCCTCAGTACTGACCCTCTGACAGTGCAGCACTCCCTCTGTACTAACTCCCTGACAGTGCAGCCCTCCCTCAGTGCTGACCCCCTGACAGTGCAGCACTCCCTCAGTACTGACCCTCTGACCGTGCAGCACTTTTGAGTACTGGTTCTCTGACAGTGCAGCACTCCCTCAGCACTGGCCCTCCGACTGTGCAGCACTACCTCAGAACTGACCCTCTGACAGTGCAGCGCTCCCTCAGTACTGACCCTCTGACTGTGCAGTACTCACTCAGTACTGACCCTGTGACAGTGCAGCACTCCCTCAGTACTGACCCTCCGACAGTGCAGCACAACCTCAGGACTGACCCCGTGACAGTGCAGCACTCCTCAGTACTGATGCTCTGACAGTGCAACACTCCCCCTGTACTGACTCCCTGACAGTGCAGCCCTCCCTCAGTGCTGACCCCCTTACAGTGCAGCACTCCCTCAGTACTGACCCTCTGACAGTGCAGCACTCCCTCAGAACTGACCCACTAACAGTGCAGCGCGCCCTCAGTACTGACCCTCTTACAGATCAGCGATCCCTCAGTAATGACCCTCTGACAGTGCAGCACTCCCTCAGAACTGACCCACTGACAGTGCAGCACTCCCCCAGTACTGGCCCCCTGACAGTGCAGCACTCCCTCAGTACTGACCCTCTGACAGTGCAGCACTCCCTCAGAACTGACCCTCTGACAGATCAGCGCTCCTTCAGTACTGACTCTCTGACAGTGCAGCACTCCCTCAGTACTGACCCTTTGAGTGTGCAACGCTCCCTCAGTACTGACCCTCTGACAGTGCAGCACTCCCTCAGAACTGACCCTCTGACAGTGCAGCGCTCCCTCAGTACTGATCCTCTGACAGATCAGCGCTCCTTCAGTACTGACCCTCAGACAGTGCAGCACTCCCTCAGTACTGACCCTCTGACACTGCAACACTCCCTCAGTACTGACCCTCTGATAGTGCAGCATTCCCTCAAAACTGACTCTGTATTCAGTGCAGCACTCCCTCAGTACTGATCCTCTGACAGATCAGCGCCCCCTCTGTGCTGACCCCCTGACAGTGCAGCACTCCCTCAGTACTGACCCTCTGACAGTGCAGCACTCCCTCAGAACTGACCCTCTGATAGTGCAGCAGTCCCTCAGTACTGACCCTCTGACAGATCAGCGCTCCTTCAGTACTGACCCTCTGACAGATCAGCGCTCCTTCACTACTGACCCCTCTGACAGTGCAGCACTCCCTCAGTACTGATCGTCTGACCGTGCAGCACTCCCTGAGTACTGGTTCTCTGACAGTGCAGCGCTCCCTCAGTACTTACCCTATGACAGTGCAGCACTCCCTCAGCACTGGCTTTCCGACTGTGCAGCACTATCTAAGTACTGACCCTGTGACAGTGCAGCATTCCCTCAGTACTGACCCTCCGACAGTGCAGCACACCCTCAGGACTGACCCCGTGACACTGCAGCACACCCTCAATTCTGACCCTCTGTCAGGGCAGCACTCTTTCAGTACTGACCCTCTGACAGATCAGCGCTCCTTCAGTACTGACCCTCTGACAGTGCAGCACTCCCTCAGTACTGACCATTTGAGTGTGCAATGCTCCCTCAGTACTGACCCTCTGACAGTGCAGCACTCCCTCAGAACTGACCCTGTGACAGTGCAGCATTCCCTCAGTACTGACCATCTGACAGTGCAGCACTCCCTCAGTACTGACCCTCTGACAGTGCAGCACTCCCTCAGAACTGGCTTTCCGACTGTGCAGCACTATCTCAGTACTGATCCTCTGACAGTGCAGCACTCCCTCATTACTGGCCCTCTGACTGTGCAGCACTCACTCAGTACTGACCCTGTGACAGTGCAGCACTCCCTCAGTACTGACCCTCCGACAGTGCAGCACACCCTCAATTCTGACCCTCTGACAGGGCAGCACTCTTTCAGTACTGACCCTCTGACAGATCAGCGCTCCTTCAGTACTGACCCTCTGACAGTGCAGCACTCCCTCAGAACTGACCCTGTGACAGTGCAGCATTCCCTCAGTACTGACCGTCTGACAGTGCAGCACTCCCTCAGTACTGACCCTCTGACAGTGCAGCACTCCCTCAGAACTGGCTTTCCGACTGTGCAGCACTATCTCAGTACTGATCCTCTGACAGTGCAGCACTCCCTCATTACTGGCCCTCTGACTGTGCAGCACTCACTCAGTACTGACCCTGTGACAGTGCAGCACTCCCTCAGTACTGACCCTTCGACAGTGCAGCACACCCTCACGACTGACCCCGTGACAGTGCAGCACTCCCTCAGTACTGATCCTCTGACAGTGCAGCACACCCTCAGTACTGACCCTCTGACAGTGTAAAACCCCCTCAATTCTGACCCTCTGACAGGGCAGCACTCTTTCAGTACTGACCCTCTGACAGATCAGCGCTCCTTCAGTACTGACCCTCTGACTGTGCAGCACTCACTCAGTACTGACCCTGTGACAGTGCAGCACTCCCTCAGTACTGACCCTCCGACAGTGCAGCACACCCTCACGACTGACCCCGTGACAGTGCAGCACTCCCTCAGTACTGATCCTCTGACAGTGCAGCACTCCCCCAGTACTGGCCCCCTGACAGTGCAGCACTCCCTCAGTACTGACCCTCTGACAGTGCAGCACTCCCTCAGAACTGACCCTCTGACAGTGCAGCGCTCCCTCAGTACTGACCCTCTGACAGATCAGCGCTCCTTCAGTACTGACCCTCTGACAGTCCAGCACTCCCTCAGTACTGACCCTTTGAGTGTGCAACGCTCCCTCAGTACTGACCCTCTGACAGTGCAGCACTCCCTCAGAACTGACCCTCTGACAGTGCAGCGCTCCCTCAGTACTGATCCTCTGTCAGATCAGCGCTCCTTCAGTACTGACCCTCAGACAGTGCAGCACTCCCTCAGTACTGACCCTCTGACACTGCAACACTCCCTCAGTACTGACCCTCTGGTAGTGCAGCATTCCCTCAAAACTGACTCTGTATTCAGTGCAGCACTCCCTCAGTACTGATCCTCTGACAGATCAGCGCCCCCTCTGTACTGACCCCCTGACAGTGCAGCACTCCCTCAGTACTGACCCTCTGACAGTGCAGCACTCACTCAGCACTGGCTTTCCGACTGTGCAGCACTATCTAAGTACTGACCCTGTGACAGTGCAGCATTCCCTCAGTACTGACCCTCCGACAGTGCAGCACACCCTCAGGACTGACCCCGTGACAGTGCAGCACACCCTCAATTCTGACCCTCTGTCAGGGCAGCACTCTTTCAGTACTGACCCTCTGACAGATCAGCGCTCCTTCAGTACTGACCCTCTGACAGTGCAGCACTCCCTCAGTACTGACCATTTGAGTGTGCAATGCTCCCTCAGTACTGACCCTCTGACAGTGCAGCACTCCCTCAGAACTGGCTTTCCGACTGTGCAGCACTATCTCAGTACTGATCCTCTGACAGTGCAGCACTCCCTCATTACTGGCCCTCTGACTGTGCAGCACTCACTCAGTACTGACCCTGTGACAGTGCAGCACTCCCTCAGTACTGACCCTCCGACAGTGCAGCACACCCTCAATTCTGACCCTCTGACAGGGCAGCACTCTTTCAGTACTGACCCTCTGACAGATCAGCGCTCCTTCAGTACTGACCCTCTGACAGTGCAGCACTCCCTCAGAACTGACCCTGTGACAGTGCAGCATTCCCTCAGTACTGACCGTCTGACAGTGCAGCACTCCCTCAGTACTGACCCTCTGACAGTGCAGCACTCCCTCAGAACTGGCTTTCCGACTGTGCAGCACTATCTCAGTACTGATCCTCTGACAGTGCAGCACTCCCTCATTACTGGCCCTCTGACTGTGCAGCACTCACTCAGTACTGACCCTGTGACAGTGCAGCACTCCCTCAGTACTGACCCTTCGACAGTGCAGCACACCCTCACGACTGACCCCGTGACAGTGCAGCACTCCCTCAGTACTGATCCTCTGACAGTGCAGCACACCCTCAGTACTGACCCTCTGACAGTGTAAAACCCCCTCAATTCTGACCCTCTGACAGGGCAGCACTCTTTCAGTACTGACCCTCTGACAGATCAGCGCTCCTTCAGTACTGACCCTCTGACTGTGCAGCACTCACTCAGTACTGACCCTGTGACAGTGCAGCACTCCCTCAGTACTGACCCTCCGACAGTGCAGCACACCCTCACGACTGACCCCGTGACAGTGCAGCACTCCCTCAGTACTGATCCTCTGACAGTGCAGCACTCCCCCAGTACTGGCCCCCTGACAGTGCAGCACTCCCTCAGTACTGACCCTCTGACAGTGCAGCACTCCCTCAGAACTGACCCTCTGACAGTGCAGCGCTCCCTCAGTACTGACCCTCTGACAGATCAGCGCTCCTTCAGTACTGACCCTCTGACAGTCCAGCACTCCCTCAGTACTGACCCTTTGAGTGTGCAACGCTCCCTCAGTACTGACCCTCTGACAGTGCAGCACTCCCTCAGAACTGACCCTCTGACAGTGCAGCGCTCCCTCAGTACTGATCCTCTGTCAGATCAGCGCTCCTTCAGTACTGACCCTCAGACAGTGCAGCACTCCCTCAGTACTGACCCTCTGACACTGCAACACTCCCTCAGTACTGACCCTCTGGTAGTGCAGCATTCCCTCAAAACTGACTCTGTATTCAGTGCAGCACTCCCTCAGTACTGATCCTCTGACAGATCAGCGCCCCCTCTGTACTGACCCCCTGACAGTGCAGCACTCCCTCAGTACTGACCCTCTGACAGTGCAGCACTCACTCAGAACTGACCCTCTGATAGTGCAGCAGTCCCTCAGTACTGACCCTCTGACAGATCAGCGCTCCTTCAGTACTGACCCTCTGACAGATCAGCGCTACTTCACTACTGACCCTCTGACAGTGCAGCACTCCCTCAGTACTGACCGTCTGACAGTGCAGCACTCCCTGAGTACTGAACCTCTGACAGTGCAGCACTCGCTCAGTACTGACCCCCTGACCGTGCAGCACTCCCTGAGTACTGGTTCTCTGACAGTGCAGCGCTCCCTCAGTACTTACCCTATGACAGTGCAGCACTCCCTCAGCACTGGCTTTCCGACTGTGCAGCACTATCTAAGTACTGACCCTGTGACAGTGCAGCACTCCCTCAGAACTGACCCACTGACAGTGCAGCACTCCCCCAGTACTGGCCCCCTGACAGTGCAGCACTCCCTCAGTACTGACCCTCTGACAGTGCAGCACTCCCTCAGAACTGACCCTCTGACAGATCAGCGCTCCTTCAGTACTGACTCTCTGACAGTGCAGCACTCCCTCAGTACTGACCCTTTGAGTGTGCAACGCTCCCTCAGTACTGACCCTCTGACAGTGCAGCACTCCCTCAGAACTGACCCTCTGACAGTGCAGCGCTCCCTCAGTACTGATCCTCTGACAGATCAGCGCTCCTTCAGTACTGACCCTCAGACAGTGCAGCACTCCCTCAGTACTGACCCTCTGACACTGCAACACTCCCTCAGTACTGACCCTCTGATAGTGCAGCATTCCCTCAAAACTGACTCTGTATTCAGTGCAGCACTCCCTCAGTACTGATCCTCTGACAGATCAGCGCCCCCTCTGTGCTGACCCCCTGACAGTGCAGCACTCCCTCAGTACTGACCCTCTGACAGTGCAGCACTCCCTCAGAACTGACCCTCTGATAGTGCAGCAGTCCCTCAGTACTGACCCTCTGACAGATCAGAGCTCCTTCAGTACTGACCCTCTGACAGGGCAGCAATCTTTCAGTACTGACCCTCTGACAGTGCAACACTCCCTCAGTACTGACCCTCTGACAGTGCAGCGCTCCCTCAGTACTGACCGTCTGACAGTGCAGCACTCCCTCTGTACTGACCCTCTGACAGTGCAGCCCTCCCTCAGAACTGACCCACTGACAGTGCAGCGCTCCCTCAGTACTGACCCCCTGACAGTGCAGCACTCCCTCAGTACTGACACTCTGACAGCGCAGCGCTCCCTCATTATTGACCCGCTGACAGATCAGCGCTCCTTCAGTACTGACCCTCTGACAGGGCAGCACTCCCTCAGTACTGACCCTCTGACAGTGCAACACTCCCTCTGTACTGACCCTCTGACACTGCAACACTCCCTTTACTGACCCTCTGATAGTGCAGCATTCCCTCAAAACTGACTGTATTCAGTGCAGTACTCCCTCAGTACTGACCGTCTGACAGTGCAGCACTCCCCTCAGTACTGATTCTCTGACAGTGCAGCACTCCCTCAGTACTGACCTTCTGACAGTGCAGCACTCCCTCAGTACTGACCCTCTGACAGATCAGCGCTCCCTCAGTACTTACCTCCTGACAGTGCAGGACTCTCTCAGTACTGACCCTCCGACAGTGCAGCGCTCCCTCAGTACTGACCCTCTGACAGTGCAGCACTCCCTTAGTATTGACCCCCAGACAGTGCAGCACTCCCTCAGTACTGACCCTCTGACAGTGCAGCACTCCCTCAGTACTGATCCTCTGACAGTGCAGCACACCCTCAGTACTGACCCTCTGACAGTGCAGCACTCCCTCTCTACTGACTCCCTGACAGTGCAGCCCTCCCTCAGTGCTGACCCCCTGACAGTGCAGCACTCCCTCAGTACTGACCCTCTGACCGTGCAGCACTTTTGAGTACTGGTTCTCTGACAGTGCAGCACTCCCTCAGCACTGGCCCTCCGACTGTGCAGCACTACCTCAGAACTGACCCTCTGACAGTGCAGCGCTCCCTCAGTACTGACCCTCTGACTGTGCAGTACTCACTCAGTACTGACCCTGTGACAGTGCAGCACTCCCTCAGTACTGACCCTCCGACAGTGCAGCACAACCTCAGGACTGACCCCGTGACAGTGCAGCACTCCTCAGTACTGATGCTCTGACAGTGCAACACTCCCCCTGTACTGACTCCCTGACAGTGCAGCCCTCCCTCAGTGCTGACCCCCTTACAGTGCAGCACTCCCTCAGTACTGACCCTCTGACAGTGCAGCACTCCCTCAGAACTGACCCACTAACAGTGCAGCGCGCCCTCAGTACTGACCCTCTTACAGATCAGCGATCCCTCAGTAATGACCCTCTGACAGTGCAGCACTCCCTCAGAACTGACCCACTGACAGTGCAGCACTCCCCCAGTACTGGCCCCCTGACAGTGCAGCACTCCCTCAGTACTGACCCTCTGACAGTGCAGCACTCCCTCAGAACTGACCCTCTGACAGATCAGCGCTCCTTCAGTACTGACTCTCTGACAGTGCAGCACTCCCTCAGTACTGACCCTTTGAGTGTGCAACGCTCCCTCAGTACTGACCCTCTGACAGTGCAGCACTCCCTCAGAACTGACCCTCTGACAGTGCAGCGCTCCCTCAGTACTGATCCTCTGACAGATCAGCGCTCCTTCAGTACTGACCCTCAGACAGTGCAGCACTCCCTCAGTACTGACCCTCTGACACTGCAACACTCCCTCAGTACTGACCCTCTGATAGTGCAGCATTCCCTCAAAACTGACTCTGTATTCAGTGCAGCACTCCCTCAGTACTGATCCTCTGACAGATCAGCGCCCCCTCTGTGCTGACCCCCTGACAGTGCAGCACTCCCTCAGTACTGACCCTCTGACAGTGCAGCACTCCCTCAGAACTGACCCTCTGATAGTGCAGCAGTCCCTCAGTACTGACCCTCTGACAGATCAGCGCTCCTTCAGTACTGACCCTCTGACAGATCAGCGCTCCTTCACTACTGACCCCTCTGACAGTGCAGCACTCCCTCAGTACTGATCGTCTGACAGTGCAGCACTCCCTGAGTACTGAACCTCTGACAGTGCAGCACTCGCTCAGTACTGACCCCCTGACCGTGCAGCACTCCCTGAGTACTGGTTCTCTGACAGTGCAGCGCTCCCTCAGTACTTACCCTATGACAGTGCAGCACTCCCTCAGCACTGGCTTTCCGACTGTGCAGCACTATCTAAGTACTGACCCTGTGACAGTGCAGCACTCCCTCAGAACTGACCCACTGACAGTGCAGCACTCCCCCAGTACTGGCCCCCTGACAGTGCAGCACTCCCTCAGTACTGACCCTCTGACAGTGCAGCACTCCCTCAGAACTGACCCTCTGACAGATCAGCGCTCCTTCAGTACTGACTCTCTGACAGTGCAGCACTCCCTCAGTACTGACCCTTTGAGTGTGCAACGCTCCCTCAGTACTGACCCTCTGACAGTGCAGCACTCCCTCAGAACTGACCCTCTGACAGTGCAGCGCTCCCTCAGTACTGATCCTCTGACAGATCAGCGCTCCTTCAGTACTGACCCTCAGACAGTGCAGCACTCCCTCAGTACTGACCCTCTGACACTGCAACACTCCCTCAGTACTGACCCTCTGATAGTGCAGCATTCCCTCAAAACTGACTCTGTATTCAGTGCAGCACTCCCTCAGTACTGATCCTCTGACAGATCAGCGCCCCCTCTGTGCTGACCCCCTGACAGTGCAGCACTCCCTCAGTACTGACCCTCTGACAGTGCAGCACTCCCTCAGAACTGACCCTCTGATAGTGCAGCAGTCCCTCAGTACTGACCCTCTGACAGATCAGAGCTCCTTCAGTACTGACCCTCTGACAGGGCAGCAATCTTTCAGTACTGACCCTCTGACAGTGCAACACTCCCTCAGTACTGACCCTCTGACAGTGCAGCGCTCCCTCAGTACTGACCGTCTGACAGTGCAGCACTCCCTCTGTACTGACCCTCTGACAGTGCAGCCCTCCCTCAGAACTGACCCACTGACAGTGCAGCGCTCCCTCAGTACTGACCCCCTGACAGTGCAGCACTCCCTCAGTACTGACACTCTGACAGCGCAGCGCTCCCTCATTATTGACCCGCTGACAGATCAGCGCTCCTTCAGTACTGACCCTCTGACAGGGCAGCACTCCCTCAGTACTGACCCTCTGACAGTGCAACACTCCCTCTGTACTGACCCTCTGACACTGCAACACTCCCTTTACTGACCCTCTGATAGTGCAGCATTCCCTCAAAACTGACTGTATTCAGTGCAGTACTCCCTCAGTACTGACCGTCTGACAGTGCAGCACTCCCCTCAGTACTGATTCTCTGACAGTGCAGCACTCCCTCAGTACTGACCTTCTGACAGTGCAGCACTCCCTCAGTACTGACCCTCTGACAGATCAGCGCTCCCTCAGTACTTACCTCCTGACAGTGCAGGACTCTCTCAGTACTGACCCTCCGACAGTGCAGCGCTCCCTCAGTACTGACCCTCTGACAGTGCAGCACTCCCTTAGTATTGACCCCCAGACAGTGCAGCACTCCCTCAGTACTGACCCTCTGACAGTGCAGCACTCCCTCAGTACTGATCCTCTGACAGTGCAGCACACCCTCAGTACTGACCCTCTGACAGTGCAGCACTCCCTCTCTACTGACTCCCTGACAGTGCAGCCCTCCCTCAGTGCTGACCCCCTGACAGTGCAGCACTCCCTCAGTACTGACCCTCTGACCGTGCAGCACTTTTGAGTACTGGTTCTCTGACAGTGCAGCACTCCCTCAGCACTGGCCCTCCGACTGTGCAGCACTACCTCAGAACTGACCCTCTGACAGTGCAGCGCTCCCTCAGTACTGACCCTCTGACTGTGCAGTACTCACTCAGTACTGACCCTGTGACAGTGCAGCACTCCCTCAGTACTGACCCTCCGACAGTGCAGCACAACCTCAGGACTGACCCCGTGACAGTGCAGCACTCCTCAGTACTGATGCTCTGACAGTGCAACACTCCCCCTGTACTGACTCCCTGACAGTGCAGCCCTCCCTCAGTGCTGACCCCCTTACAGTGCAGCACTCCCTCAGTACTGACCCTCTGACAGTGCAGCACTCCCTCAGAACTGACCCACTAACAGTGCAGCGCGCCCTCAGTACTGACCCTCTTACAGATCAGCGATCCCTCAGTAATGACCCTCTGACAGTGCAGCACTCCCTCAGAACTGACCCACTGACAGTGCAGCACTCCCCCAGTACTGGCCCCCTGACAGTGCAGCACTCCCTCAGTACTGACCCTCTGACAGTGCAGCACTCCCTCAGAACTGACCCTCTGACAGATCAGCGCTCCTTCAGTACTGACTCTCTGACAGTGCAGCACTCCCTCAGTACTGACCCTTTGAGTGTGCAACGCTCCCTCAGTACTGACCCTCTGACAGTGCAGCACTCCCTCAGAACTGACCCTCTGACAGTGCAGCGCTCCCTCAGTACTGATCCTCTGACAGATCAGCGCTCCTTCAGTACTGACCCTCAGACAGTGCAGCACTCCCTCAGTACTGACCCTCTGACACTGCAACACTCCCTCAGTACTGACCCTCTGATAGTGCAGCATTCCCTCAAAACTGACTCTGTATTCAGTGCAGCACTCCCTCAGTACTGATCCTCTGACAGATCAGCGCCCCCTCTGTGCTGACCCCCTGACAGTGCAGCACTCCCTCAGTACTGACCCTCTGACAGTGCAGCACTCCCTCAGAACTGACCCTCTGATAGTGCAGCAGTCCCTCAGTACTGACCCTCTGACAGATCAGCGCTCCTTCAGTACTGACCCTCTGACAGATCAGCGCTCCTTCACTACTGACCCCTCTGACAGTGCAGCACTCCCTCAGTACTGATCGTCTGACAGTGCAGCACTCCCTGAGTACTGAACCTCTGACAGTGCAGCACTCGCTCAGTACTGACCCCCTGACCGTGCAGCACTCCCTGAGTACTGGTTCTCTGACAGTGCAGCGCTCCCTCAGTACTTACCCTATGACAGTGCAGCACTCCCTCAGCACTGGCTTTCCGACTGTGCAGCACTATCTAAGTACTGACCCTGTGACAGTGCAGCATTCCCTCAGTACTGACCCTCCGACAGTGCAGCACACCCTCAGGACTGACCCCGTGACAGTGCAGCACACCCTCAATTCTGACCCTCTGTCAGGGCAGCACTCTTTCAGTACTGACCCTCTGACAGATCAGCGCTCCTTCAGTACTGACCCTCTGACAGTGCAGCACTCCCTCAGTACTGACCATTTGAGTGTGCAATGCTCCCTCAGTACTGACCCTCTGACAGTGCAGCACTCCCTCAGAACTGACCCTGTGACAGTGCAGCATTCCCTCAGTACTGACCATCTGACAGTGCAGCACTCCCTCAGTACTGACCCTCTGACAGTGCAGCACTCCCTCAGAACTGGCTTTCCGACTGTGCAGCACTATCTCAGTACTGATCCTCTGACAGTGCAGCACTCCCTCATTACTGGCCCTCTGACTGTGCAGCACTCACTCAGTACTGACCCTGTGACAGTGCAGCACTCCCTCAGTACTGACCCTCCGACAGTGCAGCACACCCTCAGGACTGACCCCGTGACAGTGCAGCACTCCCTCAGTACTGATCCTCTGACAGTGCAGCACACCCTCAGTACTGACCCTCTGACAGTGCAAAACCCCCTCAAATCTGACCCTCTGACAGGGCAGCACTCTTTCAGTACTGACCCTCTGACAGTGCAGCCCACCCTCAGTGCTGACCCCCTGACAGTGCAGCACTCCCTCAGTACGGACCCTCTGACAGTGCAGCACTCCCTCAGAACTGCCCACTGACAGTTCAGCGCTCCCTCAGTACTGACCCCCTGATAGATCAGCGCTCCTTCCGTACTGACCCTCTGATAGTGCAGCATTCCCTCAAAACTGACTCTGTATTCAGTGCAGCACTCCCTCAGTACTGACTCTCTGAAAGTGCAGCACTCCCTCAGTAATAACTGTCAGACAGTGCAGCACTCCCTCAGTACTGACCCTCTGACAGAGCAGCGCTCACTCAGCACTGACCCTTTGAGCGTGCAACGCTCCCTCAGTATTGAACCTCTGACAGTGCAGCACTCCCTCAGAGCTGTCGCTGTGACAGTGCAGCATTCCCTCAGTACTGACCGTCTGACAGTGCAGCACTCTCTCAGTACTGACCCTCTGACAGTGCAGCACTCCCTCAGTACTGACCCCCTGACCGTGCAGCCCTCCCTGAGTACTGGTTCTTTGACAGTGCAGCCCTCCCTCAGCACTGGCCCTCCGACTGTGCAGCCTTACCTCAGTACTGACCCTCTGACAGTGCAGCACTCCCTCAGTATTGACCCTCTTTCTGTGCAGCACACACTCAGTACTGACCCTTTGACAGTGCAGCACTCCCTCAGTACTGACCCTCTGACAGTGCAGCACACCCTCAGGACTGACCCCGTGACAGTGCAGCACTCCCTCAGTACTGATCCTCTGACAGTGCAGCACTCCCTCAGTACTGACCCTCTGACAGTGCAAAACCCCCTCAATTCTGACCCTCTGACAGTGTAGCACTCCCTCAGAACTGACCCTGTGACAGATCAGCGCTCCTTCAGTACCTACCCTCCGATAGTGCAGCACACCCTCAGGACTGACCCCGTGACAGTGCATCACTCCCTCAGTACTGATCCTCTGACAGTGCAGCACTCCCTCAGTACTGGCCCTCTGACAGTGCAATACTCCCTCAATTCTGAACCTCTGACAGTGCAGCACTCCCTCAGTGCTGACCCTCTGACAGATCAGAGCTCCTTCAGTACTGACCCTCTGACAGGGCAGCAATCTTTCAGTACTGACCCTCTGACAGTGCAACACTCACTCAGTACTGACCCTCTGACAGTGCAGCGCTCCCTCAGTACTGACCGTCTGACAGTGCAGCACTCCCTCTGTACTGACCCTCTGACAGTGCAGCCCTCCCTCAGAACTGACCCACTGACAGTGCAGCGCTCCCTCAGTACTGACCCCCTGACAGTGCAGCACTCCCTCAGTACTGACACTCTGACAGCGCAGCGCTCCCTCATCACTGACCCCCTGACAGATCAGCGCTCCTTCAGTACTGACCCTCTGAGAGGGCAGCACTCCCTCAGTACTGACCCTCTGACAGTGCAACACTCCCTCTGTACTGACCCTCTGACACTGCAACACTCCCTTTACTGACCCTCTGATAGTGCAGCATTCCCTCAAAACTGACTGTATTCAGTGCAGTACTCCCTCAGTACTGACCGTCTGACAGTGCAGCACTCCCCTCAGTACTGATTCTCTGACAGTGCAGCACTCCCTCAGTACTGACCTTCTGACAGTGCAGCACTCCCTCAGTACTGACCCTCTGACAGATCAGCGCTCCCTCAGTACTTACCTCCTGACAGTGCAGCACTCCCTCAGTACTGACCTTCTGACAGTGCAGCTCTCCCTCAGTACTGACCCTCTGACAGATCAGCGCTCCCTCAGTACTTACCTCCTAACAGTGCAGGACTCTCTCAGTACTGACCCTCTGACAGTGCAGCGCTCCCTCAGTACTGACCCTCTGACAGTGCAGCACTCCCTTAGTATTGGCCCCGCAGACAGTGCAGCACTCCCTCAGTACTGACCCTCTGACAGTGCAGCACTCCCTCAATACTGACCCTCTAGAGGCCGGCATTCTGGCCTTTGCGTCCCTAGTAGCCCGGCGAAGGATCTTGCTAATGTGGAAGGGGTCGAAGCCCCCCAGCCTGGAGGCCTGGATAAATGATATGGCTTGGTTCATAAAGTTGGAGAGGATTAAATTCGCCTTGAGAGGGTCTGCGCAGGGGTTCTACAGGCGGTGGCAACCGTTCCTAGACTATCACGCGGATCGTTAGGGGAAGGTCGGTCAGCAGCAGCAGTAACCTTGGGGGGGGCGGGGGGGGCAAAAGGGGGGACTGCCTGGGAGGGTGGATGAGCAAGAGATAACATGAAGATTTGGGGAAACTGGCACGTATGGGTGAGGGCCAGTGTACAAAGCTGTGTAAATATATCATTTTGCCACGTATATATCTTGCTCTGCGCAATTTCTCGTTTTTATTTGTTATGAGGGGGGGGTTATTGTTTGCAAGGGAGAAAAATTGTGTGAAAAATCTTGAATAAATATATATATTTTTAAAAAATACTGACCCTCTGACAGTGTCGCACTCCCTCAGAACTGACCCTGTGACAGTGCAGCATTCCCTCAGTACTGACCCTCTGTCAATGCAGCGCTCCCTCAGTACTGACCCTCTGACAGTGCAGCACTCCCTTAGTACTGACCCTCTGACAGTGCAGCACTCCCTCAGTACTGACCCCCTGACAGTGCAGCGCTCCCTCAGTACTGACCCCCCAGACAGTGCAGCACTCCCTCAGTACTGACCCTCTGACAGTGCAACACTCCCTCAATACTGACACTCTTTCAATGTCGCACTCCCTCAGAACTGACCCTGTGACAGTGCAGCACTCCCTCAGTACTGACCCTCTGACAGGGCAGCACTCCCTCAGTACTGACCCCCTGACCGTGCAGCGCTCCCTCAGTACTGACCCTCTGACAGTGCAGCACTACCTCATTACTGACCCTCCGACTGTGCCGCACTACCTCAGTACTGACCCTCTGACAGTGCAGCGCTCCCTCAGTACTGACCCTCCGACTGTGCCGCACTACCTCAGTACTGACCCTTTGACAGTGCAGCACTCCCTCAGTACTGACCCTCTGACAGTGCAGCACACACTCAGTACTGACCTTGTGACAGTGCAGCACTCCCTCAGTACTGCCCCGCTGACAGTGCAACGCTCCCTCAATACTGACCCTCTGACAGTTCAACACTCCCTCAGTACTGACCCTCTGACAGTGCAGCACTCCCTCAATACATTATTAGTATCGTTCAGTATTCTGGGGTAGATCCCATCAGGCCCTGGGGACTTATCTACCTTAATATTTTTTAAGACACCCAACACCTCGTCTTTTTGGATCTCAATGTGACCCAGGCTATCTACACACCCTTCTCCAGACTCAACATCTACCAATTTCTTCTCTTTGGTGAATACTGATGCAAAGTATTCATTTAGTACCTCGCCCATTTCCTCTGGCTCCACACATAGGTTCCCTTGCCTTTCCTTCAGTGGGCCAACCATTTCCCTGGCTACCCTCTTGCTTTTTATGTACAAAGAACAAAGAAATGTACAGCACAGGAACAGGCCCTTCGGCCCTCCAAGCCCGTGCCGACCATGCTGCCCGACTAAACTACAATCTTCTACACTTCCTGGGTCAATATCCCTCTATTCCCATCCTATTCATGTACTTGTCAAGATGCCCCTTAAATGTCACTATCGTCCCTGGTTCCACCACCTCCTCCGGTAGCGAGTTCCAGGCACCCACTACCCTCTGCGTAAAAAACTTGCCTTGTACATCTACTCTAAACCTTGCCCCTCTCATCTTAAACCTATGCCCACTAGTAATTGACCTCTCTACCCCGGGGAAAAGCCTCTGACTATCAACTCTGTCTATGCCCCTCATAATTTTGTAGACCTCTATCAGGTCGCCCCTCAACCTCCTTCGTTCCAGTGAGAACAAACCGAGTTTATTCAACCGCTCCTCATAGCTAATGCCCTCCATACTAGGCAACATTCTGGTAAATCTCTTCTGCACCCTCTCTAAAGCCTCCACATCCTTCTGGTAGTGTGGCAACCAGAATTGAACACTATACTCCAAGTGTGGCCTAACTAAGGTTCTATACAGCTGCAACATGACTTGCCAACTCTTATACTCAATGCCCCGGCCAATGAAGGCAAGTATGCCGTATGCCTTCTTGACTACCTTCTCCACCTGTGTTGCCGCTTTCAGTGACCTGTGGACCTGTACTCCTAGATCTCTTTGACTTTCAATACTCTTGAGGGTTCTACCATTCACTGTACACAGCGGGAGCAGTGCGCAAGTGATTTCTGGGAGGTAAGTTTCTCCTTTAAAAACACTTGTCTTTGCAGGAGCAGGCCAGCCGATTTCAGCGGGAGCGGAGCAGGTTAGTCAATTTCAGCGGGAGCAGTGCGCAAGTGATTTCTGGGAGGTAAGTTTCTCCTTTAAAAACACTTGTCTTTGCAGGAGCAGGCCAGTCGATTTCAGCGGGAGCGGAGCAGGTTAGTCAATTTCAGCGGGAGCAGTGCGCAAGTGATTTCTGGGAGGTAAGTTTCTCCTTTAAAAACACTTGTCTTTGCAGGAGCAGGTCAGTCGATTTCAGCGGGAGCGGAGCAGGTTAGTCAATTTCAGCGGGAGCAGTGAGCAAGTGATTTCTGGGAGGTAAGTTTCTCCTTTAAAAACACTTGTCTTTGCAGGAGCAGACCAGTCGATATCAGCGGGAGCGGTGCGTTAGTGATTCCTGGGAGACCTTCACAGGAGCAGGCTAGTCAATTTCAGCAGTAAACACTTACCTGGTCCCGTTTTCGGTCCCTCTTTGCTGTTTTAAAAAAAATTTTTAGTGTTTAAGGCGGGAACAGGAAGTTCGACCCGCGGACTTCTGGGAAGACCCTCACCAATAAATTCTGGTGGAGAGGAAACCCGAGACACTACACGTGTAGTGTCTCCCACCTGCCCTCCTCCTCTAACCGAATAATAAGTACCATATTTTATTATTATTATTATTTTTTTGTTTAATTTAATTTAGTTGTTAGCCAGATCTTGGTAGAAAGTTAGAGGGATGGCAGGGAAGGGAGTGCAATGTTCCTCCTGCAGGATGTTTGAGGTGAGGGATGCCGTTAGTGTCCCTGCTGATTTTACCTGCAGGAAGTGCCGCCATCTCCAGCTCCTCCAAGACCGAGTTAGGGAACTGGAGCTGGAGTTGGAAGAACTTCGGATCATTCGGGAGGCAGAGGGGGTCATAGATAGCAGCTTCAGGGAATTAGTTACACCAAAGATTGGAGATAGCTGGGTAACTGTAAGAGGGACTGGGAAGAAGCAGTCAGTGCAGGGATCCCCTGCGGTCGTTCCCCTGAGAAACAAGTATACCGCTTTGGATACTTGTGGGGGGGGGGGGGGCTTACCAGGGGTAAGCCATGGGGCACGGGCCTCTGGCACGGAGTCTGTCCCTGCTGCTCAGAAGGGAAGGGGGGAAGAGGAGCAGAGCGTTAGTAATTGGGGACTCGATAGTCAGGGGCACAGATAGGAGATTTTGTGGGAGCGTGAGAGACTCACGTTTGGTATGTTGCCTCCCAGGTGCAAGGGTACGTCATGTCTCGGATCGTGTTTTCCGGGTCCTTAGGGGGGAGGGTGAGCAGCCCCAAGTCGTGGTCCACATTGGCACTAACGACATAGGTAGGAAAGGGGACAAGGATGTCAGGCAGGCTTTCAGGGAGCTCGGATGGAAGCTCAGAACTAGAACAAACAGAGTTATTATCTCTGGGTTGTTGCCCGTGCCACGTGATAGTGAGATGAGGAATAGGGAGAGAGAGCAATTAAACACGTGGCTACAGGGATGGTGCAGGCGGGAGGGATTCAGATTTCTGGATAACTGGGGCTCTTTCTGGGGAAGGTGGGACCTCTACAGACAGGATGGTCTACATCTGAACCTGAGCGGCACAAATATCCTGGGGGGGAGATTTGTTAGTGCTCTTTGGGGGGGTTTAAACTAATGCAGCAGGGGCATGGGAACCTGGATTGTAGTTTTAGGGTAAGGGAGAATGAGAGTATAGAGGTCAGGAGCACAGATTTGACGTCGCAGGAGGGGGCCAGTGTTCAGGTAGGTGGTTTGAAGTGTGTCTACTTCAATGCCAGGAGTATACAAAATAAGGTAGGGGAACTGGCAGCATGGGTTGGTACCTGGGACATCGATGTTGTGGCCATTTCGGAGACATGGATAGAGCAGGGACAGGAATGGATGTTGCAGGTTCCGGGGTTTAGGTGTTTTAGTAAGCTCAGAGAAGGAGGCAAAATAGGGGGAGGTGTGGCGCTGCTAGTCAAGAGCAGTATTACGGTGGCGGAGAGGATGCTAGATGGGGACTCATCTTCCGAGGTAGTATGGGCTGAGGTTAGAAACGTGAAAGGAGAGGTCACCCTGTTGGGAGTCTTCTATAGACCTCCAAATAGTTCTAGGGATGTAGAGGAAAGGTTGGCGAGGATGATCCTGGATAAGAGCGGAAGTAACAGGGTAGTTATTAGGGGAGACTTTAACTTTCCAAATATTGACTGGAAAAGATATAGTTCGAGTACATTAGATGGGTCGTTTTTTGTACAGTGTGTGCAGGAGGGTTTCCTGACACAATATGTTGACAGGCCAACAAGAGGCGAGGCCACGTTGGATTTGGTTTTGGGTAATGAACCAGGCCAGGCGTTGGATTTGGAGGTAGGAGAGCACTTTGGGGACAGTGACCACAATTCGGTGACGTTTACGTTAATGATGGAAAGGGATAAGTATACACCGCAGGGCAAGAGTTATAGCTGGGGGAAGGGCAATTATGATGCCATTAGACGTGACTTGGGGGGGATAAGGTGGAGAAGTAGGCTGCAAGTGTTGGGCACACTGGATAAGTGGAGCTTGTTCAAGGATCAGCTACTGCGTGTTCTTGATAAGTATGTTCCGGTCAGGCAAGGAGGAAGGCGTCGAGCGAGGGAACCGTGGTTTACCAAGGAAGTGGAATCTCTTGTTAATAGGAAGAAGGAGGCCTACGTGAAGATGAGGTCTGAAGTTTCAGTTGGGGCGATGGATAGTTACAAGGTAGCGAGGAAGGATCTAAAGAGAGAGCTAAGATGAGCAAGGAGGGGACATGAGAAGTATTTGGCAGGTAGGATCAAGGAAAACCCAAAAGCTTTCTATAGGTATGTCAGGAATAAGCGAATGACTAGGGACCAGTCAAGGACAGGGATGGGAAGTTGTGTGTGGAGTCTGAAGAGATAGGCGAGATACTAAATGAATATTTTTCGTCAGTATTCACTCAGGAAAAAGATAATGTTGTGGAGGAGAATGCTGAGACCCAGGCTAATAGAATAGATGGCATTGAGGTACGTAGGGAAGAGGTGTTGGCAATTCTGGACAGGCTGAAAATAGATAAGTCCCCGGGTCCTGATGGGATTTATCCTAGGATTCTCTGGGAGGCCAGGGAAGAGATTGCTGGACCTTTGGCTTTGATTTTTATGTCATCATTGGCTACAGGAATAGTGCCAGAGGACTGGAGGATAGCAAATGTGGTCCCTTTGTTCAAAAAGTGGAGCAGAGACAACCCCGGCAACTATAGACCGGTGAGCCTCACGTCTGTAGTGGGTAAAGTCTTGGAGGGGATTATAAGAGACAAGATTTATAATCATCTAGATAGGAATAATATGATCAGGGATAGTCAGCATGGCTTTGTGAAGGGTAGGTCATGCCTCACAAACCTTATCGAGTTCTTTGAGAAGGTGACTGAACAGGTAGACGAGGGTAGAACAGTTGATGTGGTGTATATGGATTTCAGCAAAGTGTTTGATAAGGTTCCCCACGGTAGGCTATTGCAGAAAATACGGAGGCTGGGGATTGAGGGTGATTTAGAGATGTGGATCAGAAATTGGCTAGCTGAAAGAAGACAGAGGTTGGTGGTTGATGGGAAATGTTCAGAATGGAGTTCAGTTACATGTGGAGTACCACAAGGATCTGTTCTGGGGCCGTTGCTGTTTGTCATTTTTATCAATGACCTAGAGGAAGGCGCAGAAGGGTGGGTGAGTAAATTTGCAGACGATACGAAAGTCGGTGGTGTTGTCGATAGTGTGGAAGGATGTAGCAGGTTACAGAAGGATATAGATAAGCTGCAGAGCTGGGCTGAGAGGTGGCAAATGGAATTTAATGTAGAGAAGTGTGAGGTGATTCACTTTGGAAGGAATAACAGGAATGCGGAATATTTGGCTAATGGTAAAGTTCTTGGAAGTGTGGATGAGCAGAGGGATCTAGGTGTCCATGTACATAGATCCCTGAAAGTTGCCACCCAGGTTGATAGGGTTGTGAAGAAGGCCTATGGAGTGTTGGCCTTTATTGGTAGAGGGATTGAGTTCCGGAGTCAGGAGGTCATGTTGCAGCTGTACAGAACTTTGGTACGGCCGCATTTGGAGTATTGCGTACAGTTCTGGTCACCGCATTATAGGAAGGACGTGGAGGCTTTGGAGCGGGTGCAGAGGAGATTTACCAGGATGTTGCCTGGTATGGAGGGAAAATCTTATGAGGAAAGGCTGCTGGACTTGAGGTTGTTTTCGTTGGAGAGAAGAAGGTTAAGAGGAGACTTAATAGAGGCATACAAAATGATCAGGGGGTTATATAGGGTGGACAGTGAGAACCTTCTCCCGCGGATGGAAATGGCTGGCACGAGGGGACATAGCTTTAAACTGAGGGGTAATAGATATAGGACAGAGGTCAGAGGTAGGTTCTTTACGCAAAAGTAGTGAGGCCGTGGAATGCCCTACCTGCTACAGTAGTGAACTCGCCAACATTGAGGGCATTTAAAGGTTTATTGGATAAACATATGGATGATAATGGCATAGTGTAGGTTAGATGGCTTTTGTTTCGGTGCAACATCGTGGGCCGAAGGGCCTGTACTGCGCTGTATCGTTCTATGTTCTATGTATATTCCCTACCTGCATTAGACCTTCCAAAATGCATTACCTCACATTTCTCCGGATTAAACTCCACCTGCCATCTCTCCGCCCAAGTCTCCAAACAATCTAAATTCTGCTGTATCCTCTGACAGTCCTCATCGCTATCCGCAATTCCACCAACCTTTGTGTCATCTGCAAACTTACTAATCAGACCAGTTACATTTTCCTCCAAATCATTTATATATACTACAAAGAGCAAAGGTCCCAGCACTGATTCCTGTGGAACACCACTGGTCACAGCCCTCCAATTAGAAAAGCATCCTTCCATTGCTACTCTCTGCCTTCTATGACCTAGCCAGTTCTGTATCCACCTTGCCAGCTCACCCCTGATCCCGTGTGACTTCACCTTTTGTACTAGTCTACCATGAGGGACCTTGTCAAAGGCCTTACTGAAGTCCATATGGACAGCATCCACTACCCTACCTGCATCAATCATCTTAGTGACCTCGAAAAACTCGATCAAGTTAGTGAGACACGACCTCCCCTTCACAAAACCATGCTGCCTCTCACTAATACGTCCATTTGCTTGCAAATGGGAGTAGATCCTGTCTCGAAGAATTCTCTCCAGTAATTTCCCTACCACTGAAGTAAGGCTCACCGGCCTGTAGTTCCCTGGATTATCCTTGCTACCCTTCTTAAACAGAGGAACAACATTGGCTATTCTCCAGTCCTCCAGGACATCACCTGAAGACAGTGAGGATCCAAAGATTTCTGTCAAGGCCTCAGCAATTTCCTCTCCAGCCTCCTTCAGTATTCTGGGGCAGATCCCATCAGGCCCTGGGGACGTATCTACCTTAATATTTTTTAAGACATCCAACACCTCGTCTTTTTGGATCTCAATGTGACCAAGGCTATCTACACCCCCTTCTCTAGACTCAACATCTACCAATTTCTTCTCTTTGGTGAATGCTGATGCAAAGTATTCATTTAGTACCTCGCCCATTTCCTCTGGCTCCACACATAGATTCCCTTGCCTATCCTTCAGTGGGCCAACCCTTTCCCTGGCTACCCTCTTGCTTTTTATGTACATGTAAAAAGCCTTGGGATTTTCCTTAACCCTATTTGCCAGTGACTTTTCGTGACCCCTTCTAGCCCTCCTGACTCCTTGCTTAAGTTCCTTCCTACTTTCCTTATATTCCACACAGACTTCGTCTGTTCCCAGCCTTTTAGCCTTGACAAATGCCTCCTTTTTCTTTTTGACGAGGCCTACAATATCTCTCGTTATCCAAGGTTCCCGAAAATTGCCGTATTTATCCTTCTTCCTCACAGGAACATGCCGGTCCTGAATTCCTTTCAACTGCCACTTGAAAGCCTCCCACATGTCAGATGTTGATTTGCCCTCAAACATCCGCCCCCAATCTATGTTCTTCAGTTCCCGCCTAATATTGTTATAATTAGCCTTCCCCCAATTTAGCACATTCATCCTAGGACCACTCTTATCCTTGTCCACCAGGACTTTCAAACTTACTGAATTGTGGTCACTATTCTCGAAATGCTCCCCTACTGAAACACCTACCACCTAGCCGGGCTCATTCCCCAATACCAGGTCCAGTACCGCCCCTTCCCTAGTTGGACTGTCCACATATTGTTTTAAGAAGCCCTCCTGGATGCTCCTTACAAACTCCGCCCCGTCTAAGCCCCTGGCACTAAGTGAGTCCCAGTCAATATTGGGGAAGTTGAAGTCTCGCATCACCACAACCCTGTTGTTTTTACTCTTTTCCAAAATCTGTCTACCTATCTGCTCCTCTATCTCCCGCTGGCTGTTGGGAGGCCTGTAGTAAACCCCCAACATTGTGACTGCAACCTTCTTATTCCTGATCTCTACCCATATAGCCTCACTGCCCTCTGAGGTGTCCTCCCGCAGTACAGCTGTGATATTCTCCCTAACCAGTAGCGCAACTCCGCCACCCCTTTTACATCCCCCTCTATCCCACCTGAAACATCTAAATCCTGGAACGTTTAACTGCCAATCCTGCCCTTCCCTCAACCAGATCTCTGTAATGGCAACAACATTCCAACGTTCCAAGTACTAATCCAAGCTCTAAGTTCATCTGCCTTACCCGTAATACTTCTTGCATTAAAACATATGCACTTCAGGCCACCAGACCCGCTGTGTTCAGCAACTTCTCCCTGTCTGCTCTGCCTCAGAGCCACACTGTCCCTATTCCCTAGTTCTCCCTCAATGCTCTCACCTTCTGACCTATTGCTCCCGTGCCCACCCCCCTGCCATACTAGTTTAAACCCTCCCGTGTGACACTAGCAAACCTCGCGGCCAGGATATTTATGCCTCTCCGGTTTAGATGCAACCCGTCCTTCTTATACAGGTCACACCTGCCCCGGAAGAGGTCCCAGTGGTCCAGATAATGGAAACCCTCCCTCCTACACCAGCTGTTTAGCCACGTGTTTAGCTGCTCTATCTTCCTATTTCTAGCCTCACTGGCGCGTGGCACAGGGAGTAATCCCGAGATTACAACCCTAGAGGTCCTGTCTTTTAACTTACTGCCTAGCTCCCTGAACTCCTGCTGCAGGACCTCATGCCCCTTCCTGCCTATGTCGTTAGTACCAATATGTACAACGACCTCTGCCTGTTTGCCCTCCCCCTTCAGGATGCCCTCTACCCGTTCGGAGACATCCTGGACCCTGGCACCAGGGAGGCAACATACCATCTCTTTCACGTCCACAGAAGCGCCTATCTGTGCCCCTAACTATAGAGTCCCCTATTACTATTGCTCTTCTGCGCTTTGCCCCTCCCTTCTGAACATCAGAGCCAGCCGTGGTGGCTCTGGCTGCTGCTGTTTTCCCCTGATAGGCTATACCCCGACAGTATCCAAAGGGGTATACCTGTTCGAGAGGGGGACAACCACAGGGGATTCCTGCACTGACTGCGTGCCCTTTCTGGTGGTCACCCATTTCTCTGCCTGCACCTTGGGTGTGACCACATTTATATAACTGCGATCTATGGCGCTTTCCGCCACCTGCATGCTCCTAAGTGCATCCAATTGCTGCTCCAACCGAACCATGCGGTCTGTGAGGAGCTCCAGTTGGGTGCACTTTCTGCAGATGAAGCCATTCGGGACGCTGGAAGCCTCCCGGACCTGCCACATCTCACAGTCAGAGCACTGCACCCCTCTAACTGACATTGCGTCAATTAATTAAAATTAAAAGTTAAAAAACATTAAAAAAAAAATTTTTCAAAGTTACTGTTAACTATCTGTTTCCTAGCACTAGATTTCTAATATAAATGCGAAAGCCAAATATAGTACTCTCCGATCTCTGGCTTAGATACCCCTCTAAATTATAATTAAGTAATTCTGTTTAATTAGTTACCAATGCTTAATTTTTTTAATTTAGTGTAGATTCCCAACCAGCCACTCAGGTCACAGCTTTTCTGTGATGTCACTTCAGTTTCCCCCTGACACACACACTTTGAAAAAGGTATAAAAGTAAAAATGAGTAAAAATCACTTACTTACCTTCTTACCTTCTGAGTGTCTTAGATGTTCTCAAGTTCTCTCCCTGACAGAGACTGCTCCTCCTCCTCCGAACGGCTCCCGAAACTAGGCCGCGATCTTTTTAAATCTCCGCTCTGACTCGCAGCTCCTGCTCTTTTTAAATCTCCCGCGCTTTTAAAATCTCCTGGCTCTCTCTCCTCCCGCGCGTTTAGAATCTCCCGCTCTCTCACCACTCGCGCTGTTTTCAATGTCCCGGCTCACTCTCCTCTCGCGCTGTTTTCAATGTCTCGGCTCACTCTCCTCTTGCGCTGTTTTCAATGTCCCGGCTCACTCTCCACTCGCGTTGTTTTCAATGTCCCGGCTCACTCTCCACTCGCGCTGTTTTCAATGTCTCGGCTCACTCTCCTCTCGCGCTGTTTTCAATGTCCCGTCTCTCTCACCACTCGCGCTGTTTTCAATGTCTCGGCTCTCTCTCCTCTCGCGCTGTTTTCAATGTCCCGGCTCTCTCTCCACTCGCGCTGTTTTCAATGTCCCGGCTCTCTCACCACTCGCGCTGTTTTCAATGTCCCGGCTCACTCTCCACTCGTGCTGTTTCCAATGTCCCGGCTCACTCTCCACTCGCGCTGTTTTCAATGTCCCGGCTCTCTCACCACTCGCGCTGTTTTCAATGTCCCGGCTCACTCTCCACTCGTGCTGTTTTCAATGTCCCGGCTCACTCTCCACTCGCGCTGTTTTCAATGTCCCGGCTCACTCTCCACTCGCGCTGTTTTCAATGTCCCGGCTCACTCTCCACTCGCGCTGTTTTCAATGTCCCGGCTCACTCTCCACTCGCGCTGTTTTCAATGTCCCGGCTTTCTCTTTCGCGCTGTTTTCACTGTCCCGGCTCACTCTCCACTCGCGCTGTTTTCAATGTCCAGGCTCAACTCTCCACTTGCGCTGTTTTCAATGTCCCGGCTCACTCTCCACTCGCGCTGTTTTCAATGTCCCGGCTCACTCACCTGTCGCGCTGTTTTCAATGTCCCGGCTCACTCTCCACTCGCGCTGTTTTCAATGTCCCGGCTCACTCTCCACTCGCGCTGTTTTCAATGTCCCGGCTCACTCTCCACTCGCGCTGTTTTCAATGTCCCTGCTCACTCTCCACTCGCGCTGTTTTCAATGCCCCGGCTCACTCTCCGGGACATTGAAAACAGCGCGGGAGGAGAGAAGGCGCCTGTATTTTAAATTACACCAAGGGGCGAGGCAAGGGTGCCTCCTCTCCCCGTTATTGTTTGCTCTAGCTATAGAGCCACTGGTCATGGTGCTAAGAGCTTTGAGGAACTGGCAGGGGCTGGTTCGGGGGGATGTGGATCATTGGGTCTCGCTCTAACCCACTTCGAACCCACTGGAGGGGATGGGAGAGGTCATGCGGATCTTGGGGGAATTTGGCAGTTTTTCGGGGTATACATTGAACATGGGGAAGAGCGAAATGTTTGTGATTCAGGTTGGAGGGCAGGAGGAAAGACTGTGGGAGCTGCCGCTTAGAATGGTAGGGAAGAGCTTTCGCTATCTGGGAATCCAGGTGGCTCAGAAATGGGAGGCACTGCATAAGCTTAATCTATTCTAGTTTGTAGAGCAAATGGAAGGGGACTTTAAGAGATGGGACATGCTCCCGTTGTCACTGGCGGGGAGGGTACAGACCGTGAAAATGACGGTCCTCCCCAGACTTTGTGTGAGTACCTTTAAGACATGGATGTTTAAGCAATGTACCTTTAAGAAAACAGTGATGTCAGAGAGTGGGTGGAGCTGGGCTTCAGATCAGCCATTTTTGAAGTTTTAGTTGGAAAACCTGTTTGTGTGTGTTTCCAGAGAGCTGCAATTTGGAGGAAAAAAGCTTGGGGAGTGTCTGTGTTTTGCAGTGAGCTGGATTTGCTGTGATCTCTGCCATGAAAGATTATCTCTGGATCATTTGGGTGATTTAAACTCATAATAGTAAAGTCTTTAACCTGATGTGATTCTGTTTAAAGGTGTAAAGTGTCTTGGAAGTTTGAAGGAACATTTTGAGGAATTATTTACTGTTGTAATATTTTCTGAGTTATCTTTGAAGTAAGGGGTGTTAAGTGATCCAATATTTATTTAAGATGTTAAGTTGATTTCATGAAATAAACATTGTTTTGTGTTTAAAAACCCACGTGTCCATAATTGTAATCCACACACCTAGGGAAAAAGCCGTGTGCTAGGAAAAGCAACAAATACATTAAAGGGGGAGGTTGGTTGAACTCCATGATACATTTTGGGGTTCTGAAAATGCCTCGCCCATAACAGTCTTTCAGTGCCTCCCCATCTTCATCCCTAAGGCCTTTTTCAAGCGGGTGAACAAGATCTCTCGGGCTTTGTATGGGCAAATAAAACCCCGCGGGTGAAGAGAATGTGGTTGGAGCGTAGTCGGGGAGGGTGGGTTGGCGCTGCCGAACTTCAGCAACTACTACTGGGCGGCTAACATCACCATGATTCAGAAGTGGGTAATGGGGGAGGGGTCGGCATGGGAGCGGCTGGAGGCGGCGTCTTGTAAAGGCACCAGTCTGGGGGCATTGGTAACAGCACCTCTGCCGTTCTCGCTGGCCCGGTACTCCACAAGTCTGGTGGTAGTGGCGGCTCTGAAAATCTGGGGGCAATGGAGGAGGCATAAGAAGGTGGAGGGTGCATCGGTCTGGACCCCGATTTGTAACAACCACAGGTTTGCACCGGGCAGGCTGGATGGTGGGTTGCAGAGCTGGCAGAGGGCAGGAATTCGAAGGATGGGGGATCTATTTATAGACGGGAGCTTTCCCGGCTTGAAGGCGCTGGAAGATAAATTTAAACTACCGCCAGGGAATGGGTTTAGATATTTGCAGGTGCAAGACTTCCTGAGAAAGCAGGTTCCGGCCTTTCCGCTGCTGCAGCCACGGGGGTTACAGGATAGAGTTGTATACGATACCTGGGTGGGGGAGGGGAAAGTGTCGGATATCTACCAGGAGCTTTCGGAGGCAGAGGAAACTCCGGTGGAGGAGCTTAAGGGCAAGTGGGAGGACGAGCTAGGTGGAGAGATAGAGGCAGGTCGATGGGCGGATGCCCTAAGCAGGGTCAATTCCTCATCTTCATGTGCCAGGCTTAGCCTAATACAATTCAAGGTAGTCCACCGGGCACATATAACAGCGGCGAGGATGAGCAAGTTTTTCGGGGTAGAGGATAGATGTGTGAGGTGCGCGGGAACCCCAGCAAACCATGTCCACATGTTCTGGGCATGCCCGAAGCTCAGAGAGTTTTGGCAGGAGTTTGCAAAGGCAATGTCCACGGTGCTAGGAACTCGGGTGGTGCCGGGTCCAGAGGTAGCGACCTTTGGAGTGTCAGAAGATCCGGGAGTTCAGGGAGTGAAAGAGGCCGATGTCCTGGCCTTTGCCTCCCTAGTAGCCCGGAGACGGATTTTGTTATTGTGGAGGGACTCGAAGCCCCCGAGTGTCGAGACCTGGGTTAGTGACATGGCTGGGTTTCTCAAGCTGGAGAAAATAAAGTTTGCCTTAAGAGGGTCAATGTTGGGGTTCTCTCGGAGGTGGCAGCCGTTCGTCGATTTTCTCGGGGAAAATTAAAATGTCAGCAGATGCAGTATTCCAAGGAGGGGGGGGGGGGGGGGGCGGATAGGTGCTAGAGGGTTGTGGTGTGTGAAGATTGGGTCGGGTGGGGAAATGTTTATTTTACTATGTCAATGTCATTGTTATTATTTTTGTTGTTGTTATAAAAATTTGCAAATACTTTAATAAAAATATTTTCCCCAAAAAAAGGTCACCGTTTCATTGCTGCTTCAGAGAGAGATTCTGGGGTGGCGCAGCACCTTTTAACTTCACTGATTTTGCACCGTTTTGGGCGTTCCTGGGATGCTATCAATCAATCGATCAGGGTTCGATCACCCTGATCGATCAAGTCCATTCAGGGCCTGCCACCTTGTTTGTGGGGCGTGCACTCATCGGCCATGTCTGTAGGTGTCAGGGGCACGTAGGCCCTTCCAAATAAGGAATGCAGGTGCTGTTGTGTCTGATAGATGAGTATGTTTGACATGATAGTTCTATTGTCCTTGGGATGGCCTGGAGATGGCCATTTTCCAGTGTATTGCAGAGCCTGGGCTGCTTCAATATTCATTTGAGCTGCAGCCTGCATGTCCTTAAACTTAGCCAGTTCTCCCAGCATCCTATGCAGGACACCATCTTGGGTGGCCGTTCGGCCACAACCTGAAGCATGCTGGGGCGGGTGCTCTGCCGAGTAACGTAACTAAGGCAGTAGAGTGGGCTTTCAACTAAATGGGGGAAGACGGTGTGGTGATATGCATCATTGTAAATACACAAGGGGTTAACACTAGGACTGAGTAAACACTAGAGGGAGCACCAGAGACATCATGACACATAGACATTCAACCAGTAAGGTCAGTAGGATAGGACATGACCAATGGGCAGTCAAGACACCCAGAGGTGACACTATCACAAGGGGGCTACCCATATAAAAGAACAGGGCACACATGCTCTTTCTCTTTCCATAGGTGACACTCAGAGAGACAGGGGCAGATCAGGAAGCATCACACCCACCGCATGGATTAGAGCAGACTGGTTAGTTAGATTGAGTTACTATAGGAAGATCAGCAGGAGAGTCAAACTCAAGTAGGAGAATTTTTAACTGTTCAATAAGTGTGTTAAACCTATCTCCAAGTCTGACCCTTCCTTTATCAGAGTATACATCAAGGAAACAGCTTATGCTACATGAAGAAGCATAACACAACATGGTATCAATTAGTGCCTGTTAAATTTACATAGTTCAATTCAACAAGTCCGTGACTACCAGCAACAGCACCCAGGCATGATGTTCGAGATTCCGGTTCCATTGTAGCTCAGGTACCACGGCAATCTCAGTGCAAACTGGCGTGCGTTCAGGCAGAGATTCGAGATCTACCTAGTAGCATCCGACCTAGATGGTGTGGCGGATGCAGAGAAAATAAAGCTTCTGCTCACTGTTGGGGGTGCAAGTGCAGCAGAAATCTTCAAGTACTCCAAAGACAAGAGAGACTTCCAGGCAGTCCTGGACAAGTTTCAAGAGTACACAAGAGAGAATGGTAAAAGAGGCGCCAATACTCACCACGAGGCGAAGGTAGGCCTGCAAATGCAGCAAACGGCAGTTTTGTTTGGCAGCCATCTTGAGAAAGGAGCTGCACATGCGCAGTTCCCCAGAAGACGAGAACCGGCAAAACAATGTGAGAAGCTGCGCATGTGCAAAGAGCGCACAGTAAAGGAAAAGCGATCTGCGCATGCGCGATCCATTCCTACACTCTATGTCACAAGCTTCATGTCGTCAGAGGCCTTGGACCACGCCCACTTAAAGGGGAAATGTCCCAAAATAGTGAGAGAAAAAACATTTAAGCCGGAAAACACAATTCTTTCACCTGGAATGACAGCACAATGCCTGAACTTCGACCAGTAGCTGAAAGTAACCTCTGCAGAACCCTGCAGCAAGCAGTTAGCACCACCCAAAGAAATGATTTGGTTCTTGAAGACTACGACTCAGATGTTGATTACTTCTTTGGACAACGCGATCACAATGACAGCTCTGACACAAAAAGTGATGATATGGTCCTTGAAGACTACGACTCAGACGATTGGACGTGGTGACCTCAGTACCAAATCCGAACTGCAACGAGATGTGTTGTACAGTGAAGAATCCGACTCAGACATGGACGAGTTCTTCGGATTTGAGGATCCTCAGCCCAGCGCAGACGACATCCTAATCCAGAAGTACAGGATTCTGCTGCGGCCTGAAGCCAAGAGACAGAGAGCGGTACAAGCCCACAGAGAGTGACCTGACGCCACACTAGTGATCCACCCACCACGAACAGTGTTCCACGCACCACAAAGAGTCCACGACTCCACACAGAGAGTGGTCCACGCACCACGAAGAGTCCCCGACTCCACACATTAAGCGATGACAGACTCCACAGTGAGACCGATACAAGCCTCCACTTGTCAAGAGGAAGAAGAAGGCTTATGTAAAGGTGAGACATGAAGGTTCAGTTAGGGCGCTCAAGAGTTACAAGTTAGCTAGGAAGAGCCAGGAGGGGACATGAGAAGTCTTTGGCAGGTAGGATCAAGGATAACCCTAAAGCTTTCTCTAGATATGTCAGGAATAAATGAATGACTAGGGTAAGAGTAGGGCCAGTCAAGGACAGTAGTGTTTGGAGTCCGAGGAGATAGGGGAGGTGCTAAATGAATATTTTTCGTCCGTTTTCACACAGGAAAAAGGCAATGTTGTCGAGGAGAATACTGAGATTCAGGCTACTAGACTAGAAGGGCTTGAGGTTCATAAGGAGGAGGTGTTAGCAATTCTGGAAAGTGTGAAAATAGATAAGTCCCCTGGGCCGGATGGGATTTATCCTAGGATTCTCTGGGAAGCTAGGGAGGAGATTGCTGAGCCTTTGGCTTTGATCTTTAAGTCATCTTTGTCTACAGGAATAGTGCCAGAAGACTGGAGGATAACAAATGTTGTCCCCTTGTTCAAGAAGGGGAGTAGAGACAACCCAGGTAACTATAGACCAGTGAGCGTTACTTCTGTTGTGGGCAAAATCTTGGAAAGGTTTATAAGAGATAGGATGTATAATCATCTGGAAAGGAATAATTTGATTAGAGATAGTCAACACGGTTTTGTGAAGGGTAGGTCGTGCCTCACAAACCTTATTGAGTTCTTTGAGAAGGTGACCAAACAGGTGGATGAGGGTAAAGCAGTTGATGTGGTGTATATGGATTTCAGTAAAGCATTTGATAAGGTTCCCCACAGTAGACTACTACAGAAAATACGGAGGCATGGGATTCAGGGTGATTTAGCAGTTTGGATCTGAAATTGGCTAGCTGGAAGAAGACAAAGGGTGGTGGTTGATGGGAAATGTTCAGACTGGAGTCCAGTTACCAGTGGTGTACTGCAAGGATCTGTTTTGGGGCCACTGCTGTTTGTCATTTTTATAAATGACCTGGAGGAGGGCGTAGAAGGTTGGGTGAGTAAATTTGCAGATGACACTAAAGTCGGTGGAATTGTGGACAGTGCGGAAGTATGAAGCAAGTTACAGAGGGACATAGATAAGCTGCAACGCTGGGCTGAGAGGTGGCAAATGGAGTTTAATGCAGAAAAGTGTGGGGTGATTCATTTTGGAAGGAATAACAGGAAGACAGAGTACTGGGCTAATGGTAAGATTCTTGGCAGTGTGGATGAGCAGAGAGATCTCGGTGTCCATGTACATAGATCCCTGAAAGTTGCCATTCAGGTTGAGAGGGTTGTTAAGAAGGTGTGTTAGCTTTTATTTGTAGAGGGATTGAGTTTCGGAGCCATGAGGTCATGTTGCAGCTGTACAAAACTCTGGTGCGGCCGCATTTGGAGTATTGCGTGCAATTCTGGTCGCTGCATTATAGGAAGGATGTGAAAGCATTGGAAAGGGTGCAGAGGAGATTTACCAGAATGTTGCCTGGTATGGAGGGAAGATCTTATGAGGAAAGGCTGAGGGACTTGAGGCTGTTTTCGTTAGAGAGAAGAAGGTTAAGAGGTGACTTAATTGAGGCATACAAGATGATCAGAGGATTGGATAGGGTGGACAGTGAGAGCCTTTTTCCTCGGATGGTGATGTCTAGCATGAGGGGACATAGCTTTAAATTGAGGGGAGATAGATATAAGACAGATGTCAGAGGTAGGTTCTTTACTCAGAGAGTAGTAAGGGCGTGGAATGCCCTGCCTGCAACAGTAGTGGACCCACCAACACTAAGGGCATTCAAATGGTCATTGGATAGACATATGGACGATAAGGGAATAGTAGAGATGGGCTTTAGAGTGGTTTCACAGGCCGGCGCAACATCGAGGGCCTAAGGGCCTGTACTGCGCTGTAATGTTCTATGTTCCACGGTGAGCTCGTTGACAGACTCCACAATGGAAGCAACGCAAGACTGCAGAGGGCAGTCCTTGCATGAACAAGGCCATTAAGGTCTAGCAACCTTATCTGAGCAACCAGCAGCAGACGATGCAAGTCTGCCATGCTCCAGTGAACAGCAAGAAGACTATGACAGTCTGCCATGCTCACGTGAACAACAAAGCAACTATGGCAGTCCACCCAGATTATTTGAGCCACCAGAAGAAGACTCTGACAGTCTACCCAGCTCATGTAACCGACAAGAAGACACTGAAGGTCTACCCACTGTATGTGCGACAAGTGACGAAGGCATCACAATTCCCATACAAGATGTGCGACATCTCAGCGAGACTGACAGATCTCAGCTACTATATACAGAGGCACTCAACAACCAAAGTGAGGTTACTAGTGACTCCAGTGACACTACGTTAATTCAAACCTCATCTACTCGAGCCTCTCCAAAGGAAAATGCATTCCTGAACGTTTTGACTCCAGACGGGGAGCATCAAGCCACCTCAGATGATTCAACTGAACCTGAAATGATTCCGAACGGGGAGTGTCAAGAAACCAAAGCTGATTCAGGTGAACCAGAAAGGGCTCCAGACGGGGAGCATCGACAAGCCAAGGATGATTCCAGTGAACCGGACATGACTTCAGGCGGTGAACGCCGAGCAATCAGAGACGTGCCGTCTCTGATTGCTCGGCGTTCACCGCCTGAAATCATGTCCGGTTCACTGGAATCATCCTTGGCGTGCCGCTCAATGAAACAGCAGATGCCACAAAGGACACTGACACAAGTAACTTTGTGAAGGACTCGAATTCTCTACTTGGAATGGTCATTGAGCGCAGCAAACACAACAACAAAACCTATGAAAACAACAACAAGAAGCGTACCAAAGGCACCAATGTCAACAACAAGCACGACAAAAACAACAACACTGGAAAAATTACTGGTACAACATGGTACAACTCTGCAAATGCAGGACAATGTAACAGCACAGCTCCTGACACTGGCAAGAGTACAGCCATACCATGGCATGACAGCAAATCTCACAGGTTCAAGTTTCCTCCACTACAAACAAGCAAACAAACTTTCAAGGCAGATGTGTTTGCTCCACTACAAACAAGCAGACCAGCTTTCATGGCAGCTGACATACTGCATCAATATCACAATCACAAGAAACAGTCCAGGTTGGATGACACAGATTACATACTGCATCGCTACCACAAGCATAGAAAAAAAAGACTCCAAATCAGACAATGAAGTGATTTGACCACTTCTTGGTTCCTTAAGCACAGGGACACTGACTGCGTTCACAAGGAAATGACAACATCGACGTCGACACTTCAATAACAAAACAAGAAAGCCACTCGACCATATTAATTCATGAACTTTGGACCAAATACATATTATTTGGTATTGTATAATCATCACTGTCATCATGATTTGTACATGTCATCACTTATCTACCTATTTTGTTCAATTTTCTTAACACTGTACAGAAAATATGTAACACGAAAAAAGGGAGGATGTGGTGATATGCATCACTGTAAATACACAAAGGGTTAATGTAGATACACTAGGACTGAGTAAACACTAGAGGGAGCACCGGAGACATCATGAATGTCATGACACACAGACATTCAACTAAAAGGTCAGTAAGATAGGACACGACCAATGGGCAGTCAAGACACACCCAGAGGTGACACTACCACAAGGGGCCTACCCATATAAAAGGACAGTGCACACATGCTCTTTCTCTTTCCATAGGCGACACTCAGAGACAGGGGCAGATCAGGAAGCATCACACCTACTGCATGGATTAGAGCAGGCTGATTAGTTAGACTGAGTTACTATAGGAAGATCAGCAGGAGAGTTGAACTCAAGTAGGAGAACTGTTAACTGTTCAATAAATGTGTTAAACCTATCTCCAAGTCTAAACCTTCATTTGTCAGAGTATACATCAAGGAAGCAGCTTATGCTACATGAAGAAGCATAACACAACAGACACAACAGTGACAATCGGAGGAAGGGACAGAGTGGAGTGCACCAGCAAATAAGGCCAGGAAAGAAAAGTGTAATGGTCTGAATGGCAGTAGCATTGGTATCAAGGTGGATGATTTGACAGCATGCAGTGAAATTAGTCAGCAGGATTGCAGAGACACGAGCCACAATTTCACATCACTTGGGCATAGAGAGCGCATGGTCATGGGGAAAAGGCGTGGGACACATGTCCCAATGTTGTCGCATACTAATGCAATATTTTGGTTGTCGCGCGCGTGAGAGTCAGACGCCCGGCGATAAGCAGGCAATGTAGTGCATTCGGGAGCCATTTTATGCGGCCCGTCTGCATTTACAGTTAGCGAGCGAGCTGATTGGCCAAGCAGCCATTACGTTTTAGTTTAAACCTCAATCCAGGACAGGATGTGTTTGAATGCTGCCTAGACACTCGTAGCATTGTTTTGAAATCAATATTTATTCATCACGGGTCTGTAGTTCCCTGAGGCAGCTCCGCAGAGGCTTACCAAGGGAGCACATTAGAAAGCAGTTGATGTGGTGTATATGGATTTCAGCAAAGCGTTTGATAAGGTTCCCCACAGTAGGCTATTGCAGAAAATACGGAGGCTGGGGATTGAGGGTGATTTAGAGATGTGGATCAGAAATTGGCTAGCTGAAAGAAGACAGAGGGTGGTGGTTGATGGGAAATGTTCAGAATGGAGTACAGTCACAAGTGGAGTACCACAAGGATCTGTTCTGGGGTCGTTGCTGTTTGTCATTTTTATCAATGACCTAGAGGAAGGCGCAGAAGGGTGGGTGAGTAAATTTGCAGACGATACTAAAGTCGGTGGTGTTGTCGATAGTGTGGAAGGATGTAGAGCAGGTTACAGAGGGATATAGATAAGCTGCAGAGCTGGGCTGAGAGGTGGCAAATGGAATTTAATGTAGAGAAGTGTGAGGTGATTCACTTTGGAAGGAATAACAGGAATGCGGAATATTTGGCTAATGGTAAAGTTCTTGGAAGTGTGGATGAGCAGAGGGATCTAGGTATCCATGTACATAGATCCCTGAAAGTTGCCACCCAGGTTGATAGGGTTGTGAAGAAGGCCTATGGAGTGTTGGCCTTTATTGGTAGAGGGATTGAGTTCCGGAGTCAGGAGATCATGTTGCAGCTGTACAGAACTTTGGTACGGCCGCATTTGGAGTATTGCGTACAGTTCTGGTCACCGCATTATAGGAAGGACGTGGAGGCTTTGGAGCGGGTGCAGAGGAGATTTACCAGGATGTTGCCTGGTATGGAGGGAAAATCTTATGAGGAAAGGCTGATGGACTTGAGGTTGTTTTCGTTGGAGAGAAGAAGGTTAAGAGGAGACTTAATAGAGGCATACAAAATGATCAGGGGGTTGGATAGGGTGGACAGTGAGAGCCTTCTCCCGCGGATGGAAATGGCTGGCACGAGGGGACATAACTTTAAACTGAGGGGTAATAGATATAGGACAGAGGTCAGAGGTAGGTTCTTTACGCAAAGAGTAGTGAGGCCGTGGAATGCCCTATCTGCTACAGTAGTGAACTCGCCAACATTGAGGGCATTTAAAAGTTTATTGGATAAACATATGGATGATAATGGCATAGTGTAGGTTAGATGGCTTTTGTTTCGTTGCAACATCGTGGGCCGAAGGGCCTGCACTGCCCTTTTATTGTTCTATGTTCTATGTTCTATTAAAGCCCGCACCCTCCCTTTTTTTCCATGTCCATCCTCTTCTCGCCCTCCCCGGCAGCACTCAGCTTTCCACAGAGCCTGGTTCACGTTGGATGGCCATTAATTGGTCAGCCAGAGTACAATTGCACTCCAGCGCCGGCTGCAGCATTTTGCATCCACTTCGGGGACCACTGAGTGCATGCACCCAACAGGCGAAAACCTCAATGCAGCATAACAACATGGGCAGCACGGTGGTGCAGTGGTTAGCATTGCTGCCTCACGGCGCCGAGGTCCCAGGTTCGATCCCGGCTCTGGGTCACTGTCCGTGTGGAGTTTACACATTCTCCCCGTGTTTGCATGGGTTTCACCCCCACAACCCAAAGATGTGCAGAGTAGGTGGATTGGCCACGCTAAATTGTCCCTTAATTGGAAAAAATGAATTGGGTATTCTAAAATTTATTTTAAAAAGTGCAGCATAACAACGACTTAGACCTGAATATTCAAGGATACATGGCATTTAGGTGGGGCAGGAAACCCGGAAGCATTGGAAGGGTAGCCTGGTTAATTAAGGATGGCTTGAGCACAGGGCAGCACAGTGGCACAGTGATTAGCACTGTTGCCTCATGGCACCGAGGACCCGGGTTTGATCCCGGCTCTGGGTCACTGTCCGTGTGGAGTTTGTACATTTTCCCCGTGTCTGCATGGGTTTGACTCCCACAACCCAAAGACGTGCAGTGTAGGTGGATTGGCCACGCTAAATTGCCCCTTATTTGGAAAGAAAAATTGGGTACTCTGAATTTATTTTAAAAATGGATGGCACGAGGATGCTAGAGAGAGAGAGGGAGACAACCTTTGTTCGACAGGTCAAGATGTAGAATCAATTTGAGTAAAGATAAGACATTGTAACAGCTGGAAGTCACTTGTGGGAGCAGTTTAAGAAGTTTGTACGTTCCCCCTATCAGTCACCACACTCCAGAACGGGGCATACAGGAAGAGATAATGGAAGTCGGTCAGGTGATAATCATGGGTGATTTTACTGTACATATAGATTAATAATAATCTTTATTGTCACAAGTAGGCTTACATTAACACTGCAATGATGTTACTGTGAAAAGCCTAGTCGCCGCGCTGCGGCACATGTTCGGGTACACAGAGGGAGAATTCAGAAAGTCTTAATTTCCTAGCAGCACGTCTTTCGGGAGTTGTGGGAGGAAACCGGAGCACCCGGTGGAAACTCACGCAGACACAGGGAGAACATGCAGACTCTGCAGAGACAATGACCCAAGCCAGGAATCGAACCTGGGACCCTGGAGCTGAGAAGCATCGGTGCTAACCACTGTGCTACCGTGCCGCCAAATTGGGAAAGATAGCCTGCATGATGAGTTCAGAGAGTGTTTCCGAGACATTCTCGTGAAGCAGTGCCTTCTACAGCCCAACCATAGAGCAGGGAACAGCAGATCCGATCATGTGAAATGAAACTGGAGTAATTAATCGCCTCATCGTAAAGGTAGACAGCAGTGATCATAGTACGATTGAATTTTCCATTTGGTTTGAGGGAGGAAGAAGTGGGTCTAAGACTCAAGATTTTGAACTTAAATAAGGGCAGTTATGAGGGTAGGAGGACGGAGCTGGCTGAAGTGAGTTGGGAAATTAGAACATGGGACAGGTCAGTAGACGTGCAGCAGCAGACAATTGAAGAGTTACTTCGTAACAGTCAGCAACAATACAATTCAGAGAGAAAGAAAGGAGGAAGACACCACCCATGGCTAACTGAAGAAGTTAAAGACAGTTGGCAGGATTTTCCGTCCTGACCACCTCGAGACCAGAAATTCCCGCCCGAGATCCATCAAACTATCTGCCTTAAACCAAACTGCAAGTGTCGTGGAAATCATAATAAAGACAAATTCCTCGAGATTCGATTAAAGGAAATTTATTTACACAAATATATTTGCGGAGAGAGAGTGTTTCAGCTGCAAAGCCAGGGCACTGCACTCTGAGATTCGATTGAAGACAGCATGTTTTTATAATCTGAAGTAAACAGGCATGTTTATATTAAATAGACCTTGGAAAGTACGTACGATGAAATACGTAGTACGTATGTTCTTGCCCTTGGCTTTGTTATCTTTCGGAGGACAATATGTTTTCATAATAAGGCCGAAACCAGAATATTTCAGCAGTATTTCATTTATGTTAATTTCCCTTCCACAGCAAGAAAAGTGTATAATTCCACAAAATTAATGGCAGTTTAGAAGATTGGACAGAACATAAAACAGTGACAAGAATGACGAAAACAATAATGAGGACGGGATTAGAGTATGAGAGGAAGCTAGCGAGAAATGTAAACACAGTGACGTAGTGGCATTGTCACTGGACTAGTTAAGCAGACACCCAGAGTAATGCTCTGCGGACCCAGGTTCAAATCCCACAACTGCAGAATTTGAATTCAATAAAAATCTGGAATTAAAAGGATGACCATGTCGATTGTTGAAAAAATCCATCTGGTTCACTAGTGTCCTTTGGGAAGGAAATCTGTCATCCTTACCTCTAAGGTCTGGCCTAACATGTGACTCCAGACCCACAGCAATGTGGTTGATTCTTATTTATTGCCCATTAGGGATGGGTAATAAATGCTGGCCCACGCAGACACGGGGAGATCGTGCAGACTCCACACAGGCAGTGACCCAAGCCGGGAATCCAACTTGGGACCCTGGAGCAGTGAAGCAACAGTGCTAACAACTGGGCTACCATGCCGCGGAAAATAAGAAAATGGGATGAAGATTGAACAGATATTTTGTGTCTGTCTTCGCTGTAGAGGATACAGAGAAGGTTCCAGAAATAAGTGCGCATTTTGAGGTGAAAGGATGGGAGCAACGTAAAACAATTATAATCGCCAAGTAAAGGGTACTGAGAAAATTCTTTGGACTAAAAGCTGACACGTCCCTAGCTCCTGATGGACTTTATCCTAGGGTTTATAAAGAAGTTGCTGCTGAGATAGTGGGTGCATTATTATTATTATTAATTATTATTAATTATTATTAATTATCGAAAGGTCCCTTGATTCTGACAGGTCCCATCAGATTGGAAATAGCAAATGTGACTCCCCTGTTCAAGAAAGGCGGGAGACAACAAGCCAGGAAGTCTAACATCTGTCACTGGAAACTGCCGGAATCTATTATTAAGGTTATTGTGGGGCGCATAGAAAATCTGAATGTAATGAGGCAGAGAAAACACCGTTTTGTAAAAGGAAAATTTGTTAAGAGTTATTTGAGAAAGCGACAAACAGCATGGATAAAGGGGAAGCTGTGGATGTGCGGTACTTGGATTTCCAGAAGGCATTTGACAAGATTCTGGGGAACGAAGCCGGACAAGTGTTCAATGTGGCTGTGGGGGAGCACTTTAGTAATAGCGACCACAACACGGTACAGTTCAAATTTGTAATGGACAAGGAAATAGATGACCTGCAAATAAGACTGTTTTGGATTGGGGCAAGGCAGATTTTACTAAAATAAGGCTGGATCTGGCCAAAGTTGACTGGGAACAACTTTTTGTTTTATAAATTTAGAGTACTCAATTCATTTTTTCCAATTAAGGGCCAATCCACCTACCCTGCACATCTTTGGGTTGTGGGGGTCAAACCCACGCAAACACGGGGAGAATGTGCAAACTCCACACCGACAGTGACCCAGAGCCGGGATTGAACCTGAGATCTCGGCGCCGTGAGGCAGCAGGGCTAACTCACTTGGGAACAACTTCTTGTGGGAAAATCTGCAGCCAAGCAGTGGAGAAAAGGAAATGGGGAGAGCACAGGTTCAACAAGCTCGCTGTAGAGGGAAATATAGGAGTAATAAATTCAGGGAACCCTAAATGCGTAGGACAATCCAGGACATAATAAGGAGAAAGAGAAGGCAAGTCTAAAGGGAGAAATTCAACTGCGGCCCGAGAGGAATATAGGAAGTGCAAGAGAGAACTTGAGAAAGTAATTATACAATCTTAGAATTTACAGTACAGAAGGAAGCCATTCGGCCCATCGAGTCTGCACCAGTCCTTGGAGAGAGCACCCTACTTAAGCCCACGCCTCCACCCTGTCCCTGTAACCCAGTAACCCAACCTAACTTTTTTTGGACACTAAGGGCAATTTAGCATAGCCAATCCACCTAACCTGCACGTCTTTGGACTGTGGGAGGAAACCGGAGCACCCGGAGGAAACCCATGCACACATGGGGAGAACGTGCAGACTTCACACAGACAGTGACCCAAGTCGGGAATCGAACCTGGGACCCTGGAGCTGTGAAGCAACTGTGCTACCGTACTGTCCGACAATTAGAAGAATAAAAAGGTGGCATGAAAAAGGACTTGAGAATAAGATTAGGGAGAACCCTAAGGTATTCTATAAATACATTTAGAGAATGTATTTACAGAGTAGGGCCCATTAGAAATGAAGGGGGAAATCTGTGTGTGAAGCTGCAGGACATTGCTACAGTGTTAAATGAATACTTCTCGGCGGTCTTCACTCAGGAGAAGGAGGACATAGGTACAGTTTTCAGGAAATGGGACTATGAGGATCTTGAGCAGTTTGACCTAGGAAATGAGGAACTGTTGGAGGCTTTGACGGACTTCAAAATAGACAAATCCCCAGGCCTGGATGAATTGCATCTGAAGCTGCTGTGGGAGGCGAGGCAGGGGCTCTGCACAAGTTATTAATTCCTCTCTGGCCACGGGGGACGTGCCAGTGGACTGGAGAACAGCTAATGTTCCACTTTTCAATAAGAGTGGTAGAGATAAGCCAGGGAATTACAGACTGGTGAGTCTCACGTCAGTGGTAGGGAAACTATTGGAGAAAATTCTGAAGGAGAGAATTAATCTCCACTTGGAAAGGCATGGGTTGATTAGGATAGCATGGGTTGGCATAGGTTGATTGGATCAGTAACTGGCTATCACGTCGAAGACAGAGGGTGGTGGTGGATGAAAAATTTTCAGACTGGAGACCAGTTACCAGCGGTGTACCACAGGGATCAGTGCTGGGTCCTCTGCTATTTGTGATTTTTATCATTGACTTGGAGGAGGGGGCTGAAGGGTGCGTCAGTAAATTTGCTGATGACACCAAGACTGGTGGGGTAGTGGATGAGGGGGAGGGCTGTTGTAGGCTGCAATGAGACATTGATAGGATGCAGAGCTGGGCCGAAAAATGGCAGATGAAGTTTAGCCCTGATAAATGCGAGGCGATTCATTTTGGTAGGAAAAATTTGAATGCAGATTACAGGGTCAACGGCAGGGTTCTGAGGAATGTGGAGGAACAGAGAGATCTCGGGGTTCATGTTCACAGATCTCTGAAGGTTGCCACTCAAGTGGATAGAGCCGTGAAGAAGGCCTACAGTGTGTTAGCGTTTATCAACAGGGGGCTTGAGTTTAAGAGCCGTGGGGTTATGCTGCAACTGTACATGACCCTGGTGAGACCACATTTGGAATATTGTGTGCAGTTCTGGTCACCTCACTATAGGAAGGATGTGGAAGCATTGTAAAGGGTGGAAAGGAGATTTACCAGGATGCTGCCTGGTTTGGAGGGTAGGTTTTATGAGGAAAGGTTGAGGGAGCTAAGACTTTTCTCTTTGGAGCGGAGGAGGATAAGAGATGACTTAATAGAGGTTTATAAGATGATGAGGGGGATAGATAGAGTGGACATTCAGAGACTATTTCCTCGGGTGGATGTAGCTGTTACAAGGGGGCATAACTATAAGGTTCAGGGTGGGAGATATAGGAGGGATGTCCGAGGTAGGTTCTTAGAGAGTGGTTAGGGTGTGGAATGGACTGCCTGCTGTGATAGTGGAGTCGGACACTTTAGGAACTTTCAAGCGGTTATTGGATAGGCACATGGAGCACACCAGAATAACAGGGAGTGGAATAGCTTGATCTTGGTTTCGGATAAAGCTCGGCACAACATCGAGGGCCGAAGGGTCTGTTCTGTGCTGTACTGTTCTATGTTCTATGATAGTCAGCATGGCTTTGTCAGAGGACGGTCATGCCTAACAAATTTGATAGAGCCTTTTGATAAAGTGACTGAGTGCATGGATGAAGGAAGTGCAGTTGATGTAGTTCATACGGATTTTAGCAAAGCCTTTGACAAGGCCCCACATGATAGACTGATTGTGAAGGTTGAAACACATGGAATTCATGGAAACTTGTCGAGATTGATCCAAAACTAGCTTAGTAATAGGACAGGCAGGATGGTGGTAGGAGGCCGTTTGACTAAGTGGAGGCTGTCCAGCGACATACCACAGGGATCAGTGCTGTGTCCCTTATGTTAGAGAATCGCGCCCTATGTCTCTCTCTGGGCATTATCTTTTTGCCCTCTCGCTCAAGCGCAACGCGGCCTAGCAAAGGCCTCTCACGGACTTCCCAATAGCCTTCACGCCTTACAGTATATACCCACATCCCATGAGGCGTTGGGATGGGAATTAGGCCCAAAAAGGGTGTGACCAGATGCCGTGCACCCGGTCACACCACTAGGGTTTAAACCTACTTGGGCGTACGAGACCCAGAGGTGGACTTCCTGGGGAAGACAAACAATCGGTTGTGAGGGGTCTCATTCGTGGCCGTGCAGAGGAGCAACCTAATGGAGTGTAGGGCATCGGGCAGGACCTCCTGCCAGCGGGTGGTTGGGAGACTTCTCGACAGTAGGGCCAGAAGGACAGCCTTCCAAACTGTCGCATTCTCCCTCTCCACCTGCCCGTTTCCCCGCGGGTTATAACTGGTCGTCCTGCTCGAGGTGATGCTTTTGCTGAGCAGATACTGACGCAGTTCATCGCTCATGAACGATGTATCCCGGTCTCTGTGGATATAAGCGGAGAAAACAAACAGGGTGAAGATGTTGTGCAGTGCCTTTGTCACAGTGCCTGAGGTCATGTCGGGGCAGGGGATGGCGAATGGGAAGCGGGAGAACTCGTCAATAACGGTGAGGAAATAGGCATTGCGGTTGGTGGACGGGAGGGGACCCTTGAAGTCCACGCTTAGTCGCTCAAAGGGCCCCGAGGCCTTCATGAGCCGAGCCTTGTGTGGCCGGTAGAAGTGGTGTTTGCACTCTGTGCAGATCTGGCAGGCCCTGGTCATAGCCTTGACCTCCTTGGTTGAGTAAGATAGGTTGCGGGACTTGATAAAGTGGACGAGCCGGGTAACCCCCGGGTGGCAGAGGTCATTGTGGATGGCTTGCAGGCTGTCCTCCTGCGCGTTGGCGCACGTGCCATGGGACAGGGCATCTGGGGGCTCGTTGAGCTCCCCTGGACGATACTTGATATCGTACGTGTAGGTGGAGATCCTCCACCTCAAAATGTAATTGTTTTTTTATTGCCGCGTTGTGCGTTATCGAACATAAAGGCTACCGACCATTGGTCGGTGATGAGGGTGAACCTCCTACTGGCTAGGTAATGCCTCCAGTGCCGCACAGCCTCCATAATGGCTTGTGCCTCCTTCTCGACTGCAGAGTGCCTGAATCTCGGAGGAGGTGAGGGTCCGGGAGAAGAACGCTACTGGTCTGCCTGCCTGGTTGAGGGTAGCAGCCAGGGCGATGTCTGATGCATCGCTCTCTACCTGGAAGAGGATAGTTTTGTCCACCGCGTGCATAGCGGCCTTGATGATGTCGGCCTTGATGCGGCTGAAGGCCGATCGGGCCTCAGCCGACAGGGGAAATATCGTGGTCTTTATGAGTGGGCGGGCTTTGTCCGCATATTTGGGGACCCACTGGGCGTAATAGGAGAGGAGCCCCAAGCACCGTTTGAGGGCCTTGAGGCTGCAGGGGAGGGAAAGTTCTTTATGCGGTCGGGGTCGGGACCTAGGACCCCGTTTCCCACGACATAGCCGAGGATGGCTAGCTGGGTTGTGTAGAAAACGCATTTTTCCTCGTTATAGGTCAGGTTGAGGGCTCGGTCGGTCTGGACGAACTTTTCGAGGTTCGCGTCATGATCTTGCTGATCATGGCTGCAGATGGTGACATTGTCCAAGTACAGGTATGTAGCCCGCAAACCGTACTGGTCCACCATTTGGTCCATCAACCTTTGGAAGATGGAGACCCCATTTGTGACACCAAAGGGGACCCTGAGGAAGTGGAAGAGCCGGCCGGCTGCTTCGAAGGCAGTATAGGGGCGGTCTTTTGGTCGGATGGGGAGCTGGTGATAGGCGGATTTGAGATCGACCGTGGAAAATACCCAGTATTGGGCGATCCGATTTACCATTTCCGCGATACGAGGAAGGGGGTACGCATTGAGCAGCGTGGAGCGGTTTATGGTCTGGCTATAATCCACGACCATTCGTTTCTTTTCCCCAGACCGGACAACCACCAGTTGTGCTCTCCAGGGGCTGTTGCTAGCCTCGATGACCCCCTCTCCCAGTAAACGCTGGACCTCTGACTTGATGAAAGTCATGTCTTGGGCACTGTACCGCCGGCTCCTGGTGGCGACGGGCTTACAGTCGGGAGTGAGGTTCGCGAATAGAGAGGGGGGTGCGACTTTCAGTGTCGCAAGGCTGCATACCGTGAGGGGGGACAAGAGTCCACCGAACTTCAGTGTCAGGCTTCGGTGGCTGCACTGGAAATCCAGTCCAAGCAGCAGGGGGGCGCAGAGGTGAGGGAGGATATACATAGAACATAGAACATAGAAAATACAGCACAGAACAGGCCCTTCGGCCCACGATGTTGTGCCGAACCTTTGTCCTAGATTCATCATAGATTATCATTGAATTTACAGTGCAGAAGGAGGCCATTCGGCCCCCTGAGTCTGCACCGGCTCTTGGAAAGAGCACCCTACCCAAACTCAACACCTCCACCCAACATCAAGGGCAATTTTGGACACTAAGGGCAATTTATCATGGCCAATCCACCTACCCTGCACATCTTTGGACTGTGGGAGGAAACCGGAGCACCCGGAGGAAACCCACGCAGACACGGGGAGGACGTGCAGACTCCGCACAGACAGTGACCCAAGCCGGACGATTCTGCTATCCACAATGCTACCGTGCTGCCCTTAAGAACAAATAAATCTACACTATTTCATTTTACCGTAATCCATGTACCTATCCAATAGCTGCTTGAAGGTCCCTAATGTTTCCGACTCAACTACTTCCACAGGCAGTGCATTCCATGCCACCACTACTCTCTGGGTAAAGAACCTACCTCTGATATCCCTCTTATATCTTCCACCTTTCACCTTAAATTTATGTCCCCTTGTAATGGTTTGTTCCACCCGGGGAAAAAGTCTCTGACTGTCTACTCTATCCATTCCCCTGATCATCTTATCAACCTCTATCAAGTCGCCCCTCATCCTTCTCCGTTCTAATGAGAAAAGGCCTAGCACCCTCAACCTTTCCTCGTAAGACCTACTCTCCATTCCAAGTAACATCCTGGTAAATCTTCTTTGCACCTTTTCCAAAGCTTCCACATCCTTCCTAAAATAAGGTGACCAGAACTGTACACAGTACTCCAAATGTGGCCTTACCAAAGTTTTGTACAGCTGCATCATCACCTCACGGCCCTTAAATTCAATCCCTCTGTTAATGAACGCGAGCACACCATAGGCCTTCTTCACAGCTCTATCCACTTGAGTGGCAACTTTCAAAGATGTATGAACATAGACCCCAAGATCTCTCTGCTCCTCCACATGGCCAAGAACTCTACCGTTAACCCTGTATTCCGCATTCATATTTGTCCTTCCAAAATGGACAACCTCACACTTTTCAGGGTTAAACTCCATCTGCCACTTCTCAACCCAGCTCTGCATCCTATCTATGTCTCTTTGCAGCCGACAACAGCCCTCCTTACTATCCACAACTCCACCAATCTTCGTATCGTCTGAAAATTTACTGACCCACCCTTCAACTCCCTCATCCAAGTCATTAATGAAAATCACAAACAGCAGAGGACCCAGAACTGATCCCTGCGGTACGCCACTGGTAACTGGGATCCAGGCTGAATATTTGCCATCCACCACCACTCTCTGACTTCTATCGGTTAGCCAGTTCGTTATCCAACTGGCCAAATTTCCCACTATCCCATGCCTCCTTACTTTCTGCAGAAGCCTACCATGGGGATCCTTATCAAATGCCTTACTAAAATCCATGTACACTACATCCACTGCTTTACCTTCATCCACATGCTTGGTCACCTCCTCAAAGAATTCAATAAGATTTGTAAGGCAAGACCTACCCCTCACAAATCCGTGCTGACTATCCCTAATCAAGCAGTGTCTTTCCAGATGCTCAGAAATCCTATCCTTCAGTACCCTTTCCACCTTTGCCTACCACCGAAGTAAGACTAACTGGCCTGTAATTCCCAGGGTTATCCCTAGTCCCTTTTTTGAACAGGGGCACGACATTCGCCACTCTCCAATCCTGGTACTACCCCTGTTGACAGTGAGGACGAAAGGATCATTTCCAACGGCTCTGCAATTTCATCTCTTGCTTCCCATAGAATCCTTGATATATCCCGTCAGGCCCGGGATACCCGACTTGTCTATCCTCAAGTTTTTCAAAATGCCCAACACATCTTCCTTCCTAACAAGTATTTCCTCAAGCTTACCAGTCTGTTTCACACTGTCCTCTCCAACAATATCGCCCCTCTCATTTGTAAATACAGAAGACCTCTCCTATCTCTTCAGACTCAATACACAATCCCTCGCTACTGTCCTTGATCGGACCGACCCTCGCTCTAGTCATTCTCATATTTCTCACATATGTGTAAAAGGCCTTGGGGTTTTCCTTGATCCTACCCGCCAAAGATTGTTCATGCCCTCTCTTAGCTCTCCCTTTCTTCAGTTCCCTCCTGGCTATCTTGTATCCCTCCAATGCCCTGTCTGAACCTTGTTTCCTCAGCCTTACATAAGTCACCTTTTTCCTCTTAACAAGACATTCAACCTCTCTTGTCAACCATGGTTCCCTCACTCGACCATCTCTTCCCTGCCTGACAGGGACATACGTATCAAGGACACGTAGTACCTGTTCCTTGAACAAGTTCCACATTTCACTTGTGTCCTTCCCTGACAGCCTCTGTTCCCAACTTATGCACTTCAATTCTTGTCTGACAACATCGTATTTACCCTTCCCCCAATTGTAAACCTTGCCCTGTTGTACGCACCTATCCCTCTCCATTACTAAAGTGAAAGTCACAGAATTGTGGTCATATAGTTTGAAAAGGGTGTATTCGGCGCCCTGGATCGAGAGATCCGCGATACAATACCCCTTGATTTGTACCGAGTGGGATCCGGATGCGAGGGCTATGGTTTGGGACGCGGAATGGGTGTGCAAGTAGCAGCGCCTTACCGTCTCAGGATGAATAAAGCTCTCAGTGCTCCCGGAGTCGAAAAGGCAAGGAGTGTCGCGCCCGTTGACCTGGACCTTCATCATCGAGTTCTGCAGATGTTTTGGCTGCGTTTGGTCGAGGGTAATCACTCCCAGTCACGGGTAGTCCGAGTCCTCAGCCGAGTCGGATTCGTAAAATGGCCGTCGCCGTCAGTCGCATGTGTTGGGTCGAGAAGATGGCCGCTGACAAGATGGCCGCTCCCATGATTCGCACGAGGTGGATGACGCGTCTGAAGTGGGCGTGTTGGGTCGATGCGCAGCCGCATTGCAAGGCCTGCGGGCCTGTGAGCCTGATTTTCGGGCTTGCTGTTCTTTGTGTTTCTGGCCCTTGAGCCTGGCCAGGCAGGCCCTCACAAAATGCCCCTTTTTCCCGCAGTAGCTGCAGATGGCAGAGCGGGCTGGGCAGGGTGGGCATGGATGCTGGCCCTGCCCGCAGAAGTAGCACGGTGTGCCCCCCGGTCTGGGCGGGTCGCCACGCGGTGCAGGCCCGTAACGTGGCCGAGCCTGGGGAAGTCCGAGGGGGGCTCGCAGGGTCCGCGGGGTACGTGCCCAAATTATGTCGGGCCACTTCCAGCAAGGAGGCGAACGTTAGCGTTGCCTGGAGGTCTTTTGCCCGTTTTCGAGTAGCCGCTGCCGGATGTAGGTCAAGCGGATGCCAGACACGAAAGCGTCTCTGATGTGCAGGTTCATATGAACTTCCCCTGTCACATCCTGATGGTCACAGACCCTGGCGAGCGCGGTGAGTTTTCCTACAAATTCGTCTAGCGATTCCCCCGAGCGCTGCCGGCAGGTAGAAAGCAGATGCCGGGCATGTACCTCGTTGATGGGTTTGACAAACCGCTTGCATAGTAACTCAACCGCCTCTTCGTAGGTAGTCGCTTTTTCGAGTGTGGCAAGATTCTGTGACTCACCCGGGCGTGGAGTAGGTGCAGCTTGCACCTACCGACTCCCAGGATGGGAGTCTCTGAGGAGTCCAGGTAGGCCTCGAAGCATCGAAGCCAGTATTTAAAAATTTATTTTGCCTCCGGTGTCCATGCTTCCAGATTAAGCTTCTCTGGTTTTAGGCCTGCGTCCATCCTGATATAGTTTAGCTTATTAAATTGTTGTACCCTCAATAATGACGCTTAGAGAGTAAAACGATAAAGGAGGCTTTAATAAGCTAAGAACTAGCCTGGTACCGAGACGGGTGCTTACTGGGTGCCGCCCACAAGGCGGCCCCTTATATACGGCTCCCAGGTGGGCGGAGCCAGAGGCAGAGTCCCCCAGGGTTCCAAGCCCAGTCTGAAAGGGGACATCACCTTACATGATGATAAGGGTACAATAATACAGTAACCGTTCATCATAGACTGTTGACCCAAAATCTACCAACCTCCCCTGGGAGGCCGCAGCCGACACCGTACATTACTGGTCCACACAAAGGCGTTTGACAAAGTCCCGCATAAGAGATTATTATGCAAAATTAAAGCGCATGGGATTGGGGGAAATGTATTGAGGTGGATAGAAAACTGGTTGGAAGAGAGGAAACAAAGAATAGGGATTAATGGGTCCTTTTCAAATTGGCAGGCAGTAACTAGTGGGATTGGTGCTGGGACACCAGCTATTCACAATATAAATAATGATTTGGATGAGGAAACAAAATGTAACATCTCAAAGTTTGCAGATGATACCAAATTAGGTGGGAGGGTGAATTGTGACGAGGAGGCAGGGATCCTTCAGCAAGATCTGGACAGGTTGGGCGAGTGGGCAAATCAATGGCAGATGCAGTATAATTTGGTTAAGTGTGAGGTTATTCATTTTGGAAACAAAAACAGGAAGGCAGATTACTACCGGAATGGTTGTAAATTGGGAGAGGGGAGTGTGCAGCGGGACCTGGGTGTCCTTGTGCACCATTCGCTGAAGATAAGCATGCAGGTGCAGCAGGCGGTAAAGAAGGCTAATGGTATGTTGGCCTTCATTGCGAGAGGTTTTGAGTATAGAAGCAGGGATGTGTTGCTGAAATTGTACAGGGCCTTGGTGAGGCCACACTTGAAGTATTGTGTGCAGTTTATCCAACCTCACCTCATGGAGAAACAATCCGAGTTTATCCAACCACTCCTCATAGAGAAACAATCCGAGTTTATCCAACCTCTCCTCAGAGAGAAACAATCCGAGTTTATCCAGCCTCTCCTCATAGAGAAACAATCCGAGTTGATCCAAACTCTACTCATAGAGAGAGAATCCGAGTTTATCCAAACTCTCCTCATAGAGAAACAATCCGAGTTTATCTAACCTCTCCTCATAGAGAAAAAATCCGAGTTTATCCAACCTCAGCTCATAGAGAAACAATCCAAGTTTATCCAACCTCTCCTCATAGCAAAACAATCCGAGTTTATCCAACGTCTCCTCATAGAGAAACAATCCGAGTTTATTCAACCTCTCCTCATAGAGAAACAATCCGAGTTCATCCAACCTCTACTCATAGAGAAACAATCCGAGTTTATACAACCTCTCCTCATAGAGAAACAATCCGAGTTTATCCAACCTCTACTCATAGCGAGACAGCCTGAGTTTATCAAACCTCTCCTCATAGAGAAACAATCCGAGTTTATCCAAGCTCTCCTCATGGAGCAACAATCCGAGTTTATCGAACCTCTCCTCACAGAGAAACAATCCGAGTTCATCCAACCTGTCCTCATAGAGAAACAATCCGAGTTTATCCAACCTCTCCTCATAGAGAAACAATCCGAGTTTATCCGGCCTCTCCTCACAGAGAAACAATCCGAGTTTATCCAACCTCTCCTCATAGAGAAACAATCCAAGTTTATCCAATCGCTCCTCATCGAGAATCAATCCGAGTTAATCCAAACTTGACTCATAGTGAGACAATCCTAGTTTATCCAACCTGTCCTCATAGAGAGACAATCCGAGTTTATCCAACCTCTCCTCATAGAGAAACAATCCAAGTTTATCCAATCGCTCCGCATCGAGAAACAATCTGAGTTTGTCCAAACTCTACTCATAGAGAGACAATCTGAGTTTATCCAACCTCTCCGCATAGAGAAACAATCCGAGTTCATCCAACCGCTCCTCATGGAGAAACAATCCGAGTTCATCCAACTTCTCCTCATCGAGAAACAATGCGAGTTTATCCAACCGCTCCTCAACGAGAAACACTCCGAGTTTATCCAACCGCTCCTCATGGAGAAACAATCCGAGTTCATCTAACTTCTCCTCATCGAGAAACAATGCGAGTTTATGCAACCGCTCCTCAACGAGAAACACTCCGAGATTATCCAACCTCTCCTCATAGAGAAACAATCCGAGTTTATCCAACCTCAGCTCATAGAGAAACAATCCGAGTTCATCCAACCTCTCCTCATAGAGAAACAATCCGAGTTCATCCAACTTCTCCTCATCGAGAAACAATGCGAGTTTATGCAACCGCTCCTCAACGAGAAACACTCCGAGATTATCCAACCTCTCCTCATAGAGAAACAATCCGAGTTTATCCAACCTCAGCTCATAGAGAAACAATCCGAGTTTATCCAACCTCTCCTCATAGAGAAACAATCCGAGTTCATCCAACGTCTCCTCATCGAGAAACAATCCGAGTTTATCCAACCGCTACTCATAGAGAAACAATCCGAGTTTATCCAATCGCTCCTCACAGAGAAACAATCTGAGGTTATCCGAACTCTCCTCATGGAGAGAGAATCCGAGGTTATCCAACCTCTCCTCACAGCGAAACAATCCGACTTCATCCAAACTCTACTCACAGAGAAACAATCCGAGTTTATCCAACCTCTCCTCATAGAGAAACAATCCGAGTTTATCCAACCTCTCCTCACAGAGAGACAATCCGAGTTTATCCAACCTCTCCTCATAGAGAAACAATCCGAGTTTTTCCAACCTCTCCTCACAGCCAAACAATCCGAGTTTATCCAACCTCTCCTCATCGAGAAACAATCCGAGTTTATCCAACCTCTCCTCATAGAGAAACAATCCGTGTTTATCCAACCTCTCCTCATAGAGAGACAATCCGAGTTTATCCAACCTCTCCTCATAGAGAAACAATTCGAGTTTATCCAACCTCTCCTCATCGAGAAACAATCCGAGTTTATCCAAACTCTACTCATAGAGAGACAATCCGATTTTATCCAACCTCTTCTCACAGAGAAACAATCCAAGATTATCCAACTGCTCCTCATAGTAAAACAATCCGAGTTTTTCCAACCTCTCCTCATAGAGAAACAATCCGAGTTAATCCAACCTCTCCTAATTGAGAAACAATCCGAGTTCATCCAAATTCTACTCATAGAGAGACAATCCGAGTTTATCCATCCACTCCTTAGAGAGAAACAGTCCGAGTTCATCCAACCTCACCTCATAGAGAAACAATCCGACTTTATCCAACCTCTCCTCATAGAGAAACAATCCGAGTTTATTCAACCTCTCCAAATAGAGAAACAATCCGAGTTTATCCAACCTCTCCTCATAGAGAAACAATCCGAGTTTATCCAACTGCTCCTCAGAGAGAAACAATCCATGTTCAGCCAATTTCTCCTCATCGAGAAACAATCCGAGTTTATCCACGCTCTACTCACAGAGAAACTATCGAAGTTTATCAAACCTCTCCTCATAGAGAAACAATCCGGCTTTTTCCAAACTCTACTCATAGAGACAATCCGAGTTTATCCAGCCACTCCCCATAGAGAAACATTCCGAGTTTATCCAACCTCTCCTCATAGAGAAACAATCCGAGTTTATCCAACCTCTTCTCACAGAGAAACAATCCGAGTTTATGAAACCTCTCCTCAAGCGAAACAATCCGAGTTTATCCAACATCTCCTCATAGAGAAACAATCCGAGTTTATCCAACATCTCCTCATAGAGAAACAATCCGAGTTTATCCAACATCTCCTCATCGAGAAACAATCCAAGTTTTTCCAAACTCTCCTCATAGCAAAAAAATCCGAGTTTATCCAACCTCTCCTCATAGAGAAACAATCCGAGTTTAACCAAACTCTACTCATAGAGAGCCAATCCGAGTTTATCCAACCTCTTCTCACAGAGAAACAATCCAAGTTTATGCAACCTCTCCTCAAGAGAAACAACACGAGTTTATCCAAACTTGACTCATAGTGAGACAAACCGAGTTTATCCAACCTGTCCTCATAGAGAGACAATCCGAGTTTATCCAACCTCTCCTCATAGAGAAACAATCCGAGTTCATCCAACCACTCCTCATAGAGAAACAATCCAAGTTTATCCAATCGCTCCTCATCGAGAAACAATCCGAGTTTATCCAAGCTCTACTCATAGAGAGACAATATGAGTTTAACCAACCTCTCCGCATAGAGAAACAATCCGAGTTTATCCAACCGCTCCTCATGGAGAAACAATCCGAGTTCATCCAACTTCTCCTCATCGAGAAACAATCCGAGTTTATCCAACCGCTCCTCATAGAGAAACAATCCGAGTATATCCAATCGCTCCTCACAGAGAAACAATCTGAGGTTATCCGAACTCTCCTCATGGAGAAAGAATCCGAGGTTATCCAACCTCTCCTCATAGCAAAACAATCCGAGCTTATCCAACCTCTCCTCAGAGAGAAACAATCCGAGTTTATCCAACCTCTCCTCAGAGAAACAATCAGACGTTATCCAAACTCTACTCATAGAGAGATAATCCGAGTATATCTAACCTCTCCTCATAGAAAAACAATCTGAGTTTATCCAACCACTCCTCATAGAGAAACAATCCGAGTTTATCCAACCTCTCTTCATATAGAAACAATCCGAGTATATTCAAACTCTCCACACAGAGAAACAATCCGAGTTTATCCAAACTCTACTCATAGAGAGACATTCCGAGTTTATCCATCCACTCCTTTTTGAGAAACATTCCAAGTTTATCCAACATCTCCTCATAGAGAAACAGTCTGAGTTCATCCAACCTCTCCTCATAGCAAAACAATCCGATTTTATCCAACCTCTCCTCATAGAGAAACAACCCGAGTTTATCCGAACTCTCCTCATAGAGTAAAAATCCGAGTTTATCCAACCTCTCCTCAGAGAGAAACAATCCGAGTTTACCCAACATCTCCTCATCGAGAAATAATTCGACTTTATCCAAACTCTACTCATAGAGAGACAATCCAAGTTTATTCAGCCACTCCTCAGAGAGAAAGTTTACGATATTATCCAACCTCTACTCATAGAGAAACAATCCGAGTTTATCCAACCTCTTCTCACAGAGAAACAATCCGAGTTTTGAAACCTCTCCTCAAGCGAAACAATCCGAGATTATCCAAACTGTCCTCATAGAGAAACAATCCGAGTTTATCCAACATCTCCTCATAGAGAAACAATCCGAGTATATCCAACATCTCCTCATCGAGAAACAATCCAAGTTTATCCAACCTCTCCTCATAGCAAAACAATCCGAGTTTATCCAACCTCTCCTCATAGAGAAACAATCCGAGTTTAACCAAACTCTACTCATAGAGAGCCAATCCGAGTTTATCCAACCTCTTCTCACATAGAAACAATCCAAGTTTATGCAACCTCTCCTCAAGAGAAACAATCCGAGTTTATCCAAACTTGACTCATAGTGAGACAATCCGAGCTTATCCAACCTGTCCTCATAGAGAGACAATCCGAGTTTATCCAACCTCTCCTCATAGAGAAACAATCCGCGTTTATCCAACCACTCCTCATAGAGAAACAATCCAAGTTTATCCAATCGCTCCTCATCGAGAAACAATCCGAGTTTATCCAAACTCTACTCATAGAGAGACAATCTGAGTTTATCCAACCTCTCCGCATAGAGAAACAATCCGAGTTTATCCAACCGCTCCTCATGGAGAAACAATCCGAGTTCATCCAACTTCTCCTCATCGAGAAACAATCCGAGTTTATCCAACCGCTCCTCATAGAGAAACAATCCGAGTTCATCCAACTTCTCCTCATCGAGAAACAATGCGAGTTTATCCAACCGCTACTCATAGAGAAACAATCCGAGTTTATCCAATCGCTCCTCACAGAGAAACAATCTGAGGTTATCCGAACTCTCCTCATGGAGAAAGAATCCGAGGTTATCCAACCTCTCCTCATAGCAAAACAATCCGAGCTTATCCAACCTCTCCTCAGAGAGAAACAATCCGAGTTTATCCAACCTCTCCTCTCAGAGAAACAATCAGACGTTATCCAAACTCTACTCATAGAGATATAATCCGAGTATATCTAACCTCTCCTCATAGAAAAACAATCTGAGCTTATCCAACCTCTACTCATAGAGAAACAATCCGAGTTTATCCAACCTGTCCTCATAGAGAAACAATCCGAGTTTATCCAACCTCTCCTCATAGAGAAACAATCCGAGTTTATCCAACATCTCCTCATCGAGAAACAATCCAAGTTTATCCAACCTCTCCTCATAGCAAAACAATCCGAGTTTATCCAACTTCTCCTTATAGAGAAACAATCCAAGTTTATCCAACCTGTCCTCAGAGAGAAACAATCCGAGTTTATATAACCTCTCCTCATAGAGAAACAATCCGAGTTTATCCAACCTATCTTCACAGAGAAACAATCCGATTTAATCCAACCACTCCTCATAGAGAGACAATCCGAGTTTATCCAATCGCACCTCATCGAGAAACAATCCGAGTTTATCCAACTCTACTCAGAGAGAGACAATCCGAGTTTATCCAACCTCTCCTCAGAGAGAAATAATCCGAGTTTCTCCCACCTGTCCTCATCGAGACACAATCCGAGTTTATCCAACCGCTCCTCAGAGAGAAACAATCCATGTTCAGCCAACTTCTCCTCATCGAGAAACAATCCGAGTTTATCCACCCTCTACTCACAGAGAACCAATCCACGATTATCAAACCTCTCATAGAGAAACAATCCGGCTTTTTCCAAACTCTACTCATAGAGACAATCCGAGTTTATCCAGCCACTCCCCATAGAGAAATATTCCGAGTTTATCCAACCTCTCCTCATAGAGAAACAATCCGAGTTTATCCAACCTCTTCTCATCGAGAAACAATCCGAGTTTATCCAAATTCTCCTCATAGAGAGACAATCCGAGTTTTCCATCCACTCCCAATAGAGAAACAGTCCGACTTCATCCAACCTCACCTCATAGAGAAACAATCCGAGTTTATCCAACCTCTCCTCATAGAGAAGCAATCCGAATTTATGCAACCTCTCCTCATAGAGAAACAATCCGAGTTTATCCAAACTCTACTCATAGAGAGACATTCCGACTTTATCCATCCACTCCTTTTTGAGAAATAATCCAAGTTTATCCAACCTCTCCTCATAGAGAAACAATCTGAGTTTATCCAACCTCTCCTCATAGAGAAACAATCCGAGTTTATCCAACCTCTACTCATAGAGAGACAATCCGAGTTTATCCAACCAGTCCTCACACAGAAACAACCCGAGTTTATCCGAACTCTCCTCATAGAGCAAAAATCCGAGGTAATCCAACCTCTCCTCATTGAGAAACAATCCGACTTTATCCAAACTCTACTCATAAAGAGACAATCCAAGTTTATCCAGCAACTCCTCATAGAGAAAGTTTCCGAGATTATCTAACCTCTCCTCAGAGAGAAACAATCCGAGTTCATCCAACCTCTCCTCACAGAGAAACAATCCGAGTTTATCCAACCTCTCCTCATATAAAAACAATCCGAGTTTATCCAATCTCTCCTCATAGAGAAAAAATCCGAGTTTATATAACCTCTCCTCATAGAGAAATAATCCGAGTTTATCCAACCTATCCTCACAGAGAAACCATCCGAGTTTATCCAACCACTCCTCATGGAGAAAGAATCCAAGGTTATCCAACCTCTCCACATAGAGAAACATTCCGAGTTTATCCAATCGCTCCTCATCGAGAAACAATCCGAGTTTATCCAAACTCTCATCATAGAGAAACAATCCGAGTTTATCCAACCTCTTCTCACAGAGAAACAATCCGAGTTCATCCAACTTCTCCTCATCGAGAAACAATGCGAGTTTATCCAACCGCTACTCATAGAGAAACAATCCGAGTTTATCCAATCGCTCCTCACAGAGAAACAATCTGAGGTTATCCGAACTCTCCTCATGGAGAAAGAATCCGAGGTTATCCAACCTCTCCTCATAGCAAAACAATCCGAGCTTATCCAACCTCTCCTCAGAGAGAAACAATCCGAGTTTATCCAACCTCTCCTCTCAGAGAAACAATCAGACGTTATCCAAACTCTACTCATAGAGATATAATCCGAGTATATCTAACCTCTCCTCATAGAAAAACAATCTGAGCTTATCCAACCTCTACTCATAGAGAAACAATCTGAGTTTATCCAACCTCTCCTCATATAGAAACAATCCGAGTTTATTCAACCTCTCCACATAGAGAAACAATCCGAGTTTATCCAAACTCTACACATAGAGAGACATTCCGAGTTTATCCATCCACTCCTTTTTGAGAAACAATCCAAGTTTATCCAACATCTCCTCATAGAGAAACAATCTGAGTTTATCCAACCTCTCCTCGTAGAGAAACAATCCGAGTTCATCCAACCTCTACTCATAGAGAGACAATCCGAGTTTATCCAACCAGTCCTCACAGAGAAACAACCCGAGTTTATCCGAACTCTCCTCATAGAGCAAATATCCGAGGTTATCCAACCTCTCCTCATAGCAAAACAATCCGATTTTATCCAACCTCTCCTCATAGAGAAACAACCCGAGTTTATCCGAACTCTCCTCATAGAGCAAAAACCCGAGGTTATCCAAGCTCTCCTCATAGCAAAACAATCCGAGTTTATCCAACCTCTCCCCATAGAGTAACAATCCGAGTTTATCCAACCTCTCCTCATAGAGAAACAATCCGAGTTTACCCAACATCTCCTCATCGAGAAATAATCCGACTTTATCCAAACTCTACTCATAGAGAGACAATCCAAGTTTATTCAGCCAGTCCTCAGAGAGAAAGTTTACGAGATTATCCAACCTCTACTCATAGAGAAACAATCCGAGTTTATACAACCTCTCCTCACCGAGAAACAATCCAAGTTTATCCAACCTGTCCTCAGAGAGAGACAATCCGAGTTTATCCAACCTCTCCTCATATAAAAACAATCCGAGTTTATCCAGCCTCTCCTCATAGAGAAACAATCCGAGTTTATATAACCTCTCCTCATAGAGAAACAATCCGAGTTTATCCAACCTATCTTCACAGAGAAACAATCCGTTTTAATCCAACCACTCCTCATAGAGAGACAATCCGAGTTTATCCAATCGCACCTCATCGAGAAACAATCCGAGTTTATCCAAACTCTACTCAGAGAGAGACAATCCGAGTTTATCCAACCTCTCCTCATCGAGAAACAATCCGAGTTTATCCAAACTCTACTCATAGGGAGACAATCTGAGTTTATCCAACCTCTCCGCATAGAGAAATAATCCGAGTTTATCCAACCGCTCCTCATGGAGAAACAATCCGAGTTCATCCAACTTCTCCTCATCGAGAAACAATCCGAGTTTATCCAACCGCTCCTCATAGACAAGCAATCCGAGTTCATCCAACTTCTCCTCATCGAGAAACAATGCGAGTTTATCCAACCGCAACTCATAGAGAAACAATCCGAATATATCCAATCGCTCCTCACAGAGAAACAATCTGAGGTTATCCGAACTCTCCTCATAGCAAAACAATCCGAGTTTATCCAAGCTCTCCCCATAGAGTAACAATCCGAGTTCATCCAACCTCTCCTCATAGAGAAACAATCCGAGTTTACCCAACATCTCCTCATCGAGAAACAATCCGACTTTATCCAAACTCTACTCATAGAGAGACAATCCAAGTTTATTCAGCCACTCCTCAGAGAGAAAGTTTACGAGATTATCCAACCTCTACTCATAGAGAAACAATCCGAGTTTATACAACCTCTCCTCACAGAGAAACAATCCAAGTTTATCCAACCTGTCCTCAGAGAGAGACAATCCGAGTTTATCCAACCTCTCCTCATAGAGAAACAATCGGAGTTTATATAACCTCTCCTCATAGAGAAACAATCCGAGTTTATCCAACCTATCTTCACAGAGAAACAATCCGAGTTTATCCAACCACTCCTCATAGAGAGACAATCCGAGTTTATCCAATCGCACCTCATCGAGAAACAATCCGAGTTTATCCAAACTCTACTCAGAGAGAGACAATCCGAGTTTATCCAACCTCTCCTCAGAGAGAAACAGTCCGAGTTTATCCAACCTCTCCTCACAGAGAAATAATCCGAGTTTCTCCAACCTGTCCTCATCGAGACACAATCCGAGTTTATCCAACCGCTCCTCAGAGAGAAACAATCCATGTTCAGCCAACTTCTCCTCATCGAGAAACAATCCGAGTTTATCCACTCTCTACTCACAGGGAAACAATCCAAGTTTATCAAACCTCTCCTCATAGAGAAACAATCCGGCTTTTTCCAAACTCTACTCATAGAGACAATCCGAGTTTATCCAGCCACTCCCCATAGAGAAACATTCCGAGTTTATCCAACCTCTCCTCATAGAGAAACAATCCGAGTTTATCCAACCTCTTCTCACAGAGAAACAATACGAGATCATGAAACCTATCCTCAAGCGAAACAATCCAAGATTATCCAACCTGTCCTCATAGAGAAACAATCCGAGTTTATCCAACCTCTCCTCATAGAGAAACAATCCGAGTTTATCCAACATCTCCTCATCGAGAAACAATCCAAGTTTATCCAACCTCTCCTCATAGCAAAACAATCCGAGTTTATCCAACCTCTCCTCATAGAGAAACCATCCGAGTTTAACCAAACTCTACTCATAGAGAGACAATCCGAGTTTATCCAAACTCTTCTCACAGAGAAACAATCCAAGTTTATGCAACCTCTCCTCAAGAGAAACAATCCGAGTTTATCCAATCTTGACTCATAGTGAGACAATCCGAGTTTATCCAACCTGTCCTCATAGAGAGACAATCCGAGTTTATCCAACCACTCCTCATAGAGAAACATTCCGAGTTTATCCAACGTCTCCTCATAGAGAAACAATCCGAGTTTATTCAACCTCTCCACATAGAGAAACAATCCGAGTTTATCCAAACTCTACTCATAGAGAGACATTCCGAGTTTATCCATCCACTCCTTTTTGAGAAACAATCCAAGTTTGTTCAACATCTCCTCATAGAGAAACAATCCGAGTTTATCCAACCTCTACTCATAGAGAGACAATCCGAGTTTTTCCAACCAGTCCTCACAGAGAAACAACCCGAGTTTATCCGAACTCTCCTTATAGAGCAAAAATCCGAGGTTATCCAAGCTCCCCTCATAGCAAAACAATCCGAGTTTATCCCACCTCTCCCCACAGAGTAACAATCCGAGTTTATCCAACCTCTCCTCATAGAGAAACATTCCGAGTTTATCCAACCTCTCCTCATAGAGAAACATTCCGAGTTTACCCAACATCTCCTCATCGAGAAACAATCCGACTTTATCCAAACTCTACTCATAGAGAGACAATCCAAGTTTATTCAGCCACTCCTCAGAGAGAAAGTTTACGAGATTATCCAACCTCTACTCATAGAGAAACAATCCGAGTTTATACAAACTCTCCTCACAGAGAAACAATCCAAGTTTATCCAACCTGTCCTCAGAGAGAAACAATCCGAGTTTATATAACCTCTCCTCATAGAGAAACAATCCGAGTTTATCCAACCTATCTTCACAGAGAAACAATCCGATTTAATCCAACCACTCCTCATAGAGAGACAATCCGAGTTTATCCAATCGCACCTCATCGAGAAACAATCCGAGTTTATCCAACTCTACTCAGAGAGAGACAATCCGAGTTTATCCAACCTCTCCTCAGAGAGAAATAATCCGAGTTTCTCCCACCTGTCCTCATCGAGACACAATCCGAGTTTATCCAACCGCTCCTCAGAGAGAAACAATCCATGTTCAGCCAACTTCTCCTCATCGAGAAACAATCCGAGTTTATCCACCCTCTACTCACAGAGAACCAATCCACGATTATCAAACCTCTCATAGAGAAACAATCCGGCTTTTTCCAAACTCTACTCATAGAGACAATCCGAGTTTATCCAGCCACTCCCCATAGAGAAATATTCCGAGTTTATCCAACCTCTCCTCATAGAGAAACAATCCGAGTTTATCCAACCTCTTCTCATCGAGAAACAATCCGAGTTTATCCAAATTCTCCTCATAGAGAGACAATCCGAGTTTTCCATCCACTCCCAATAGAGAAACAGTCCGACTTCATCCAACCTCACCTCATAGAGAAACAATCCCAGTTTATCCAACCTCTCCTCATAGAGAAGCAATCCGAATTTATGCAACCTCTCCTCATAGAGAAACAATCCGAGTTTATCCAAACTCTACTCATAGAGAGACATTCCGACTTTATCCATCCACTCCTTTTTGAGAAATAATCCAAGTTTATCCAACCTCTCCTCATAGAGAAACAATCTGAGTTTATCCAACCTCTCCTCATAGAGAAACAATCCGAGTTTATCCAACCTCTACTCATAGAGAGACAATCCGAGTTTATCCAACCAGTCCTCACACAGAAACAACCCGAGTTTATCCGAACTCTCCTCATAGAGCAAAAATCCGAGGTAATCCAACCTCTCCTCATAGCAAAACAATCCGAGTTTACCCAACCTCTCCTCATAGAGCAACAATCCGAGTTTATCCAACATCTCCTCATTGAGAAACAATCCGACTTTATCCAAACTCTACTCATAAAGAGACAATCCAAGTTTATCCAGCAACTCCTCATAGAGAAAGTTTCCGAGATTATCTAACCTCTCCTCAGAGAGAAACAATCCGAGTTCATCCAACCTCTCCTCACAGAGAAACAATCCGAGTTTATCCAACCTCTCCTCATATAAAAACAATCCGAGTTTATCCAATCTCTCCTCATAGAGAAAAAATCCGAGTTTATATAACCTCTCCTCATAGAGAAATAATCCGAGTTTATCCAACCTATCCTCACAGAGAAACCATCCGAGTTTATCCAACCACTCCTCATGGAGAAAGAATCCAAGGTTATCCAACCTCTCCACATAGAGAAACATTCCGAGTTTATCCAATCGCTCCTCATCGAGAAACAATCCGAGTTTATCCAAACTCTCATCATAGAGAAACAATCCGAGTTTATCCAACCTCTTCTCACAGAGAAACAATCCGAGTTCATGCAACCTCTCCTCAAGAGAAACAATCCGAGATTATCCAACCTGTCCTCATAGAGAAGCAATCCAAGTTTATCCAACCTCTCCTCATAGCAAAACAATCCGAGTTTATCCAACCTCTCCTCATAGAGAAACAATCCGATTTTATCCAAACTCTCCTCACAGTGAAACCATCCGAGTTTATCCGAACTCTCCTCATAGAGAAAAAATCCGAGGTTATCCAACCTCTCCTCAATGCAAAACATTCCGAGTTTATCCAACCACTCATCATAGAGAAACAATCCGAGTTTATCCAACCTCTTCTCACAGAGAAACAATCCGAGTTTATGCAACCTCTCCTCAAGAGAAACAATCCGAGATTATCCAACCTGCCCTCATAGAGAAGCAATACAAGTTTATCCAACCTATCCTCATAGCAAAACAATCCGAGTTTATCCAACCTCTCCTCATAGAGAAACAATCCGAGTTTATCCAAACTCTCCTCACAGAGAAACCATCCGAGTTGATCCGAACTCTCCTCACAGAGAAAAAATCCGAGGTTATCCAACCTCTCCTCATAGCAAAACAGTCCGAGTTTATCCAACGTCTCCTCGTAGAGAAACAATCCGAGTTTATCCAGCCACTCCTCATAGAGAAACAAACCGAGTTTATCCAACCACTCCTCAGAGAGAGACAATCCGAGTTCATCCAACCTGTCCTCATAGAGAGACAATCCGAGTGTATCCAACCTCTCCTCATGGAGAAACAATCCGAGTTTATCTAACCTCTCCTCATAGAGAATCAATCCGAGTTTATCCAGCCACTCCTCAGAGAGAGACAATCCGAGTTTAAACAACCTGTCCTCATAGAGAGACAATCCGAGTTTATCCAACCTCTCCTCATAGAGAAACAATCCGAGTTTATCTGACCTCACCTCATAGAGAGACAATCTGAGTTTATCCAACCTCTGCTCATAGAGAAACAATCCGAGTTAATCCAACCTCTCCTCATAGAGAAACATTCCAATTTTACCTAAGCTCTACTCTTAGAGAGACAATCCGAGTTTATCCAACCACTCCTCACAGAGAAACCATCCGAGTTTATCCGAACTCTCCTCATAGAGAAAAAATCCGAGGTTATCCAACCTCTCCTCGTGGGAAAACAATCTGAGTTTATCCAACCTCTCCTCATAGAGAAACAATCCGAGTTTATCCAACCTCTCCTCATAGAGAAACAATCCGACTTTATCCAAACTCTTCTCTTAGAGAGACAATCCGAGTTTATCCAGCCACTCCTTACAGAGAAACAATCCGCGTTTATCCAACCTGTCCTCATAGAGAGACAATCCGAGATTATCCAACCTCTCCTCAAAAAAAAAACAATCCGAGTTTATCCAACCTCTCCTCATAGAGAAACAATCCGAGTTCATATAACCTCTCCTCATAGAGAAACAATCCGTGTTTATCCAACCTCTCCTCACAGAGAAACATTCCGAGTTTATCCAACCTCTCCTCATAGAGAAACAATCCTAGTTCATATAACCTCTCCTCATAGAGAAACAATCCGTGTTAATCCAACCTCTCCTCACAGAGAAACATTCCGAGTTTATCCAACCTCTCCTCATAGAGAAACAATCCGAGTTCATCCAATCGCTCCTCATCGAGAAAAAATCCGAGTTTATCCAAACTCTACTCGGAGAGAGAAAATCCGAGATTATCCAACCTCTCCTCAATCCGAGTTTATCCAACGTCTCCTCATCGAGAAACAATCTGAGTCTATCCAACGTCTCCTCATAGAGAAACAATCCGAGTTTATCCAGCCACTCCTCAGAGAGAGACAATCCGAGTTTATCCAACCTCTCCTCATAGAGAAACAATCCGAGTTTATCTAACCTCTCCTCATAGAGAATCAATCCGATTTTATCCAGCCACTCCTCAGAGAGAGACAATCCAGTAAATCCAACCTGTCCTCATAGAGAGACAATCCGAGTTTATCTATCCTCTCCTCGTAGAGAAACAGTCCGAGTTTATCCAACCTCTACTCACAGAGAGACAATCTCAGTTTATCCAACCTCTCCTCATAGAGAAACAATCCGAGTTTACCTAACCTCTACTCATAGAGAGACAATCCAAGTTTATCCAACCACTCCTCACAGAGAAACCAACCGAGTTTATTTGAAATCTCCTCATAGAGAAAAAATCCGAGTTTATCCAACCTCTCCTCATTGAGAATCAATCCGAGTTTATCCAACCTCTCCTCATTGATAAACAATCCGAGTTCATCCAACCTCTCCTCATAGAGAAATAATCCGAGTTTATCTAACCTCTCCTCATAGAGAATCAATCTGCGTCTATCCAACCTCTCCTCATTGAGAAACAATCCGAGTTTGTCCAACCTCTCCTCATAGAGAAACAATCCGAGTTTATCTAACCTCTCCTCATTGAGAATCAATCCGAGTTTATCCAACCTCTCCTCATAGAGAAACAATCCGAGTTCATCCAATCGCTCCTCATCGAGAAAAAAATCCGAGTTTATCCAAACTCTACTCGGAGAGAGAAAATCCGAGATTATCCAATCTCTCCTCAATCCGAGTTTATCCAACCTCTCCTCATCGAGAAACAATCTGAGTCTATCGAACGTCTCCTCATAGAGAAACAATCCGAGTTTATCCAACCACTCCTCAGAGAGAGACAATCCGAGTTTATCCAACCTGTCCTCAGAGAGAGACAATCCGAGTTTATCCAACCTCTCCTCATAGAGAAATAATCCGAGTTTATCTAACCTCTCCTCATAGAGAATCAATCCGTGTCTATCCAACCTCTCCTCATTGAGAAACAATCCGAGTTTGTCCAACCTCTCCTCATAGAGAAACAATCCGAGTTTATCTAACCTCTCCTCATTGAGAATCAATCCGAGTTTATCCAACCTCTCCTCATTGATAAACAATCCGAGTTCATCCAACCTCTCCTCATAGAGAAATAATCCGAGTTTATCTAACCTCTCCTCATAGAGAATCAATCTGCGTCTATCCAACCTCTCCTCATTGAGAAACAATCCGAGTTTGTCCAACCTCTCCTCATAGAGAAACAATCCGAGTTTATCTAACCTCTCCTCATAGAGAAACAATCCGAGTTCATCCAATCGCTCCTCATCGAGAAAAAAATCCGAGTTTATCCAAACTCTACTCGGAGAGAGAAAATCCGAGATTATCCAATCTCTCCTCAATCCGAGTTTATCCAACCTCTCCTCATCGAGAAACAATCTGAGTCTATCGAACGTCTCCTCATAGAGAAACAATCCGAGTTTATCCAGCCACTCCTCATAGAGAAACAAACCGAGTTTATCCAACCACTCCTCAGAGAGAGACAATCCGAGTTTATCAAACCTGTCCTCATAGAGAGACAATCCGAGTTTATCCAACCTCTCCTCATAGAGAATCAATCCGATTTTATCCAGCCACTCCTCAGAGAGAGACAATCCAGTAAATCCAACCTGTCCTCATAGAGAGACAATCCGAGTTGATCCAACCTCTCCTCATAGAGAAACAATCCGAGTTTATCTAACCTCTCCTCATAGAGAAACAGTCCGAGTTTATCCAACCTCTACTCACAGAGAGACAATCTCAGTTTATCCAACCTACCTCATAGAGAAACAATCCGAGTTTATCTAACCTCTCCTCATAGAGAAACAATCCGAGTTTATCCAACATCTACTCACAGAGAGACAATCTGTGTTCATCCAATCTCACCTCATAGAGGAACAATCCGATTTCATCCAACTTCTCCTCATCGAGAAACAATCCGAGTTAATCCAATCACTCCTCACCGAGAAACAATCCGTGTTTATCCGAACTCTCTTCATGGAGAAAAAATCCGAGGTTATCCAACCTCTCCTGATAGCAACACAATGCGAGTTTATCCAACTTCTCCTCAGAGAGAAACAATCCGAGTTCATCCAACCTCTCCTCATAGAGAAACAATCCGAGTTTATCCAACCTCTCCTCATAGAGAAACAATCCGAGTTTATCCAATCACTCCTCACCGAGAAACAATCCGTGTTTATCCGAACTCTCTTCATGGAGAAAAAATCCGAGGTTATCCAACCTCTCCTGATAGCATCACAATGCGAGTTTATCCAACTTCTCCTCAGAGAGTAACAATCCGAGTTTATCCAACCTCTCCTCATAGAGAAACAATCCGACTTCATCCAAACTCTTCTCATAGAGAGACAATCCGAGTTTATCCAGCCACTCCTCATAGAGAAAAAATCCGAGGTTATCCAACCTCTCCTCACGGCAAAACAATCCGAGTTTATCCAGCCACTCCACATAGAGAAACAATCCGAGTTCATCCAACTTCTCCTCATCGAGAAACAATCCGAGTTTATCCAAAATCTCCTCACAGAGAAACCATCCGAGTTTTTCCGAACTCTCCTCATAGAGAAAAAATCCGAGTTTATCCAACCTCTCCTCATAGAGAAACAATCCGAGTTTATCCAAATTCTCCTCATAGAGAGACAATCCGAGTTTTCCATCCACTCCCAATAGAGAAACAATCCGAGTTTATCCAAACTCTACTCAAAGAGAGACAATCCGAGTTTATCCATCCACTCCTTATTCAGAAACAATCGGAGTTCATCCAACCTCTCCTCATAGAGAAATAATTCGAGTTTATCCAACCTCTCCACACAGAGAAACAGTCCGTGTTTATCCAAATTCTCCTCATAGAGAAACAATCCGAGTTTATCCAACCTCTCCTCATAGCAAAACAATACGAGTTTATGCAGCCTATCCTCATAGAGAAAAAATCCGAGGTTATCCAACTCTCATCATCGAGAAACAATCCTAGTTTATCCAAACTCTACTCATAGAGAGACAATTCGAGTTGATCCAAACACTCCTCATAGAGAAACAATCCGACTTTATCCAAACTCTACTCATAGAGAGACAATCCGAGTTTACCCAGCCACTCCTCATAGAGAAACATTCCAAGTTTATCCAACATCTTCTCACAGAGAAACAATCCAAGTTTATCCAACCTCTCCTCATAGCAAAACAATACGAGTTTATCCAGCCTTTCTTCATAGAGAAAAAATCCGAGGTTATACAACTCTCCTCATAGAGAAACAATCCAAGTTTATCCAACCTCTACACACAGAGGGACAATCTGAGTTTATCCAACCTCTACTCATAGAGAAACAATCCGAGTTTAACCAACCTCTCCTCATGGAGAAACAATCCAAGTTTATCCAACCTCTACTCACAGAGAAACAATCCGAGTTTATCCAACCTCTACTCACAGAGGGACAATCCGAGTTTATCCAACATCTCCTCACAGAGAAACAATCCAAGTTTATCCAACCTCTCCTCATAGCAAAACAATCCGAGTTTATCCAGCCTCTCCTCATAGAGAACAAATCCGAGGTTATCCAACTCTCCTCATAGAGAAACAATCCGAGTTTTTCCAAACTCTACTCACAGAGAGACAATCCGAGTTCATCCATCCACTCCTTATTCAGAAACAATCCGAGTTCATCCAACCTCTCCTCAGAGAGAAATAATTCGAGTTTATCCAACCTCTCCTCACAGAGAAACAGTCCGAGTTTATCCAAACTGTACTCATATAGAGACAATCCGAGTTGATCCAAACTCTCCTCATAGAGAAACAATCCGACTTTATCCAAACTCTACTCATAGAGAGACAATCCGAGTTTATCCAGCCACTCCTCACAGAGAAACATTCCAAGTTTATCCAAAATCTCCTCACAGAGAAACAATCCAAGTTTATCCAACCTCTCCTCATAGCAAAACAATACGAGTTTATCCAGCCTCTCCTCATAGAGAAAAAATCCGAGGTTATACAACTCTCCTCATAGAAAAACAATCCAAGTTTATCCAACCTCTACTCACAGAGGGACAATCTGAGTTTATCCAACATCTCCTCATCGAGAAACAATCCAAGTTCATCCAACCTCTCCTCATACCAAACCAATCCGAGTTAATCCAACCTCTCCTCATCGAGAAACATCCGAGTTTATCCAAACTCTCTGCACAGAGAGACAATCCGAGTTTATCCAACCACTCCTCACAGAGAAACAATCCGAGTTTATCCAAACTCAACTCATAGAGAGACAATCCGAGTTTATCCATCCACTCCATTTAGAGAAAAAATCCGAGTTCATCCAACCTCTCCTCATAGAGAAACAATCCGAGTTTATTCAACCTCTCATCATAGAGAAACAATCCAAGTTTATCCAACCTCTCCTCATCGAGAACGAATCTGAGTTTATCCAGCCTCTACACATAGAGAAACAATCCAAATGTATCCAACCTCTCCTCATAGAGAACCAATCCGTGTTTATCCAACCTCGCCTCATAGCAAAACAATCCGAGTTTATCCAACATCTCCTCATCGAGAAACAATCCAAGTTTATCCAACCTCTCCTCATAGCTAAACATTCCGAGTTAATCAAACCTCTCCTCATCTAGAAACATCAGAGTTTATCCAAACTCTCTTCATAGAGAGACAATCCGAGTTTATGCAACCACTCCTCACAGAGAAAATATCCAAGGTTATCCAACCTCTCCTCATAGCAAAACAATCCGAGTTCCTCCAAACTCTCCTCATAGAGAAACAATCCGAGTTTATGCAACCTCTCCTCCCAGAGAAACAATCAGAGTTTATCCAAACTCTCCTCATAGAGAAACAATCCGACATTATCCAAACTCTACTCATAGAGAGTCAATCCGAGTTTATCCAGCCACTCCTCATAGAGAAACATTCCGAGTTTATCCAACCTCTCCTCATAGAGAAACAATCCGAGTTGATCCGACCTCTCCTCATAGAGCAACAATCCAAGCTTACCCAACCTCTCCTCACCGAGAAACAATCCGAGTTTATCCAAACTCTTCACAGAGAGAGACAATCCGAGTTTATCCAACATCTCCTCACAGAGAAACAGTTCGTGTTTATCCAAATTCTCCTCATAGAGAAACAATCCGAGTTTATCCAAACTCTACTCATAGAGAAACAATCCGACTTCATCCAAACTCTACTCATAGAGAGACAATCCGAGTTTATCCAGCCACTCCTCATAGAGAAACATTCCAAGTTTATCCAACATCTCCTCACAGAGAAACAATCCAAGTTTACCCAACCTCTCCTCATAGCAAAACAATACGAGTTTATCCAGCCTATCCTCATAGAGAAAAAATCCGAGGTTATCCAACTCTCATCATAGAGAAACAATCCTAGTTTATCCAAACTGTACTCATCGAGAGACAATCCGAGTTGATCCAAACTCTCCTCATAGAGAAACAATCCGACTTTTCCAAACTCTACTCATAGAGAAACAATCGGAGTTTATCCAGCCACTCCTCATAGAGAAACATTCCAAGTTTATCCAACATCTCCTCACAGAGAAACAATCCAAGTTTATCCAACCTCTCCTCATAGCAAAACAATACGTGTTTATCCAGCCTCTCCTCATAGAGAAAAAATCCGAGATTATACAACTCTCCTCATAGAGAAACAATCCAAGTTTATCCAACCTCTACTCACAGAGGGACAATCTGAATTTATCCAACCTCTACTCATAGAGAAACAATCCGAGTTTAACCAACCACTCCTCAGGAGAAACAATCCAAGTTTATCCAACCTCTACTCATAGAGAATCAATCCGAGTTTATCCAACCTCTAATCACAGAGGGACAATCCGAGTTAATCCAACATCTCCTCACAGAGAAACAATCCAAGTTTATCCAACCTCTCCTCACAGCAAAATAATCCGAGTTTATCCAGCCTCTCCTCATAGAGAACAAATCCGAGGTTATCCAACTGTCCTCATAGATAAACAATCCGAGTTTATCCAAACTCTACTCACAGAGAGACAATCCGAGTTCATCCATCCACTCCTTATTCAGAAACAATTCGAGTTCATCCAACCTCTCCTCATAGAGAAATAATTCGAGTTTATCCAACCTCTCCTCATAGAGAAACAATACAAGTTTATCGAACCTCTCCTCATAGAGAACCAATCCGAGTTTATCCAACCTCTCCTCATAGCAAAACAATCCGAGTTTATCCAACCTCTCCTCAACGAGAAACCATCCAAGTTTATCCAACCTCTCCTCATCGAGAAACATCCGAGTTTATCCAAACTCTCTTCACAGAGAGACAATCCGAGTTTATGCAACCACTCCTGACACAGAAACAATCCGAGTTTATCCGAACTCTCCTCACAGAGAAAAAATCCGATGTTATCCAACCTCTCCTCATAGCAAAACAGTCCGAGTTCATCCAACCTCTCCTCATAGAGAAACAATCCGACTTTATCCAAACTCTACTCATAGAGAGTCAATCCGAGTTTATCCAGCCACTCCTCATAGAGAAACATTCCGAGTTTATCCAACCTCTGCTCATCGAGAAACAATCCGAGTTTATTCAACTTCTCATCATAGAGAAACAATCCAAATTTATCCACAATCAGAGTTTATCCAACCTCTCCTCATACCAAAACAATCCGAGTTAATCCAACCTCTCCTCATCGAGAAACATCCGAGTTTATCCAGCCTCTCCTCATAGAGAACAAATCCGAGGTTATCCAACTGTCCTCATAGATAAACAATCCGAGTTTATCCAAACTCTACTCACAGAGAGACAATCCGAGTTCATCCATCCACTCCTTATTCAGAAACAATTCGAGTTCATCCAACCTCTCCTCATAGAGAAATAATTCGAGTTTATCCAACCTCTCCTCATAGAGAAACAATACAAGTTTATCGAACCTCTCCTCATAGAGAACCAATCCGAGTTTATCCAACCTCTCCTCATAGCAAAACAATCCGAGTTTATCCAACCTCTCCTCAACGAGAAACCATCCAAGTTTATCCAACCTCTCCTCATCGAGAAACATCCGAGTTTATCCAAACTCTCTTCACAGAGAGACAATCCGAGTTTATGCAACCACTCCTGACACAGAAACAATCCGAGTTTATCCGAACTCTCCTCACAGAGAAAAAATCCGATGTTATCCAACCTCTCCTCATAGCAAAACAGTCCGAGTTCATCCAACCTCTCCTCATAGAGAAACAATCCGACTTTATCCAAACTCTACTCATAGAGAGTCAATCCGAGTTTATCCAGCCACTCCTCATAGAGAAACATTCCGAGTTTATCCAACCTCTGCTCATCGAGAAACAATCCGAGTTTATTCAACTTCTCATCATAGAGAAACAATCCAAATTTATCCACAATCAGAGTTTATCCAACCTCTCCTCATACCAAAACAATCCGAGTTAATCCAACCTCTCCTCATCGAGAAACATCCGAGTTTATCCAAACTCTCTGCACAGAGAGACAATCCGAGTTTATCCAACCACTCCTCACAGAGAAACAATCCGAGTTTATCCAAAATCTACTCATAGAGAGACAATCCGAGTTTATCCATCCACTCCATTTAGAGAAACAATCCGAGTTCATCCAACCTCTCCTCATAGAGAAACAATCCGAGTTTATCCAACCTCTCATCATAGAGCAACAATCCGAGTTTATCTAACCTCTCCTCATAGAGAATCAATCCGATTTTATCCAGCCACTCCTCAGAGAGAGACAATCCAGTAAATCCAACCTGTCCTCATAGAGAGACAATCCGAGTTTATCTATCCTCTCCTCGTAGAGAAACAGTCCGAGTTTATCCAACCTCTACTCACAGAGAGACAATCTCAGTTTATCCAACCTCTCCTCATAGAGAAACAATCCGAGTTTACCTAACCTCTACTCATAGAGAGACAATCCGAGTTTATCCAACCACTCCTCACAGAGAAACCAACCGAGTTTATTTGAAATCTCCTCATAGAGAAAAAATCCGAGTTTATCCAACCTCTCCTCATTGAGAATCAATCCGAGTTTATACAACCTCTCCTCATTGATAAACAATCCGAGTTCATCCAACCTCTCCTCATAGAGAAATAATCCGAGTTTATCTAACCTCTCCTCATAGAGAATCAATCTGCGTCTATCCAACCTCTCCTCATTGAGAAACAATCCGAGTTTGTCCAACCTCTCCTCATAGAGAAACAATCCGAGTTTATCTAACCTCTCCTCATTGAGAATCAATCCGAGTTTATCCAACCTCTCCTCATAGAGAAACAATCCGAGTTCATCCAATCGCTCCTCATCGAGAAAAAAATCCGAGTTTATCCAAACTCTACTCGGAGAGAGAAAATCCGAGATTATCCAATCTCTCCTCAATCCGAGTTTATCCAACCTCTCCTCATCGAGAAACAATCTGAGTCTATCGAACGTCTCCTCATAGAGAAACAATCCGAGTTTATCCAACCACTCCTCAGAGAGAGACAATCCGAGTTTATCCAACCTGTCCTCAGAGAGAGACAATCCGAGTTTATCCAACCTCTCCTCATAGAGAAATAATCCGAGTTTATCTAACCTCTCCTCATAGAGAATCAATCCGTGTCTATCCAACCTCTCCTCATTGAGAAACAATCCGAGTTTGTCCAACCTCTCCTCATAGAGAAACAATCCGAGTTTATCTAACCTCTCCTCATTGAGAATCAATCCGAGTTTATCCAACCTCTCCTCATTGATAAACAATCCGAGTTCATCCAACCTCTCCTCATAGAGAAATAATCCGAGTTTATCTAACCTCTCCTCATAGAGAATCAATCTGCGTCTATCCAACCTCTCCTCATTGAGAAACAATCCGAGTTTGTCCAACCTCTCCTCATAGAGAAACAATCCGAGTTTATCTAACCTCTCCTCATAGAGAAACAATCCGAGTTCATCCAATCGCTCCTCATCGAGAAAAAAATCCGAGTTTATCCAAACTCTACTCGGAGAGAGAAAATCCGAGATTATCCAATCTCTCCTCAATCCGAGTTTATCCAACCTCTCCTCATCGAGAAACAATCTGAGTCTATCGAACGTCTCCTCATAGAGAAACAATCCGAGTTTATCCAGCCACTCCTCATAGAGAAACAAACCGAGTTTATCCAACCACTCCTCAGAGAGAGACAATCCGAGTTTATCAAACCTGTCCTCATAGAGAGACAATCCGAGTTTATCCAACCTCTCCTCATAGAGAATCAATCCGATTTTATCCAGCCACTCCTCAGAGAGAGACAATCCAGTAAATCCAACCTGTCCTCATAGAGAGACAATCCGAGTTGATCCAACCTCTCCTCATAGAGAAACAATCCGAGTTTATCTAACCTCTCCTCATAGAGAAACAGTCCGAGTTTATCCAACCTCTACTCACAGAGAGACAATCTCAGTTTATCCAACCTACCTCATAGAGAAACAATCCGAGTTTATCTAACCTCTCCTCATAGAGAAACAATCCGAGTTTATCCAACATCTACTCACAGAGAGACAATCTGTGTTCATCCAATCTCACCTCATAGAGGAACAATCCGATTTCATCCAACTTCTCCTCATCGAGAAACAATCCGAGTTAATCCAATCACTCCTCACCGAGAAACAATCCGTGTTTATCCGAACTCTCTTCATGGAGAAAAAATCCGAGGTTATCCAACCTCTCCTGATAGCAACACAATGCGAGTTTATCCAACTTCTCCTCAGAGAGAAACAATCCGAGTTCATCCAACCTCTCCTCATAGAGAAACAATCCGAGTTTATCCAACCTCTCCTCATAGAGAAACAATCCGAGTTTATCCAATCACTCCTCACCGAGAAACAATCCGTGTTTATCCGAACTCTCTTCATGGAGAAAAAATCCGAGGTTATCCAACCTCTCCTGATAGCATCACAATGCGAGTTTATCCAACTTCTCCTCAGAGAGTAACAATCCGAGTTTATCCAACCTCTCCTCATAGAGAAACAATCCGACTTCATCCAAACTCTTCTCATAGAGAGACAATCCGAGTTTATCCAGCCACTCCTCATAGAGAAAAAATCCGAGGTTATCCAACCTCTCCTCACGGCAAAACAATCCGAGTTTATCCAGCCACTCCACATAGAGAAACAATCCGAGTTCATCCAACTTCTCCTCATCGAGAAACAATCCGAGTTTATCCAAAATCTCCTCACAGAGAAACCATCCGAGTTTTTCCGAACTCTCCTCATAGAGAAAAAATCCGAGTTTATCCAACCTCTCCTCATAGAGAAACAATCCGAGTTTATCCAAATTCTCCTCATAGAGAGACAATCCGAGTTTTCCATCCACTCCCAATAGAGAAACAATCCGAGTTTATCCAAACTCTACTCAAAGAGAGACAATCCGAGTTTATCCATCCACTCCTTATTCAGAAACAATCGGAGTTCATCCAACCTCTCCTCATAGAGAAATAATTCGAGTTTATCCAACCTCTCCACACAGAGAAACAGTCCGTGTTTATCCAAATTCTCCTCATAGAGAAACAATCCGAGTTTATCCAACCTCTCCTCATAGCAAAACAATACGAGTTTATGCAGCCTATCCTCATAGAGAAAAAATCCGAGGTTATCCAACTCTCATCATCGAGAAACAATCCTAGTTTATCCAAACTCTACTCATAGAGAGACAATTCGAGTTGATCCAAACACTCCTCATAGAGAAACAATCCGACTTTATCCAAACTCTACTCATAGAGAGACAATCCGAGTTTACCCAGCCACTCCTCATAGAGAAACATTCCAAGTTTATCCAACATCTTCTCACAGAGAAACAATCCAAGTTTATCCAACCTCTCCTCAAAGCAAAACAATACGAGTTTATCCAGCCTTTCTTCATAGAGAAAAAATCCGAGGTTATACAACTCTCCTCATAGAGAAACAATCCAAGTTTATCCAACCTCTACACACAGAGGGACAATCTGAGTTTATCCAACCTCTACTCATAGAGAAACAATCCGAGTTTAACCAACCTCTCCTCATGGAGAAACAATCCAAGTTTATCCAACCTCTACTCACAGAGAAACAATCCGAGTTTATCCAACCTCTACTCACAGAGGGACAATCCGAGTTTATCCAACATCTCCTCACAGAGAAACAATCCAAGTTTATCCAACCTCTCCTCATAGCAAAACAATCCGAGTTTATCCAGCCTCTCCTCATAGAGAACAAATCCGAGGTTATCCAACTCTCCTCATAGAGAAACAATCCGAGTTTTTCCAAACTCTACTCACAGAGAGACAATCCGAGTTCATCCATCCACTCCTTATTCAGAAACAATCCGAGTTCATCCAACCTCTCCTCAGAGAGAAATAATTCGAGTTTATCCAACCTCTCCTCACAGAGAAACAGTCCGAGTTTATCCAAACTGTACTCATATAGAGACAATCCGAGTTGATCCAAACTCTCCTCATAGAGAAACAATCCGACTTTATCCAAACTCTACTCATAGAGAGACAATCCGAGTTTATCCAGCCACTCCTCACAGAGAAACATTCCAAGTTTATCCAAAATCTCCTCACAGAGAAACAATCCAAGTTTATCCAACCTCTCCTCATAGCAAAACAATACGAGTTTATCCAGCCTCTCCTCATAGAGAAAAAATCCGAGGTTATACAACTCTCCTCATAGAAAAACAATCCAAGTTTATCCAACCTCTACTCACAGAGGGACAATCTGAGTTTATCCAACATCTCCTCATCGAGAAACAATCCAAGTTCATCCAACCTCTCCTCATACCAAACCAATCCGAGTTAATCCAACCTCTCCTCATCGAGAAACATCCGAGTTTATCCAAACTCTCTGCACAGAGAGACAATCCGAGTTTATCCAACCACTCCTCACAGAGAAACAATCCGAGTTTATCCAAACTCAACTCATAGAGAGACAATCCGAGTTTATCCATCCACTCCATTTAGAGAAAAAATCCGAGTTCATCCAACCTCTCCTCATAGAGAAACAATCCGAGTTTATTCAACCTCTCATCATAGAGAAACAATCCAAGTTTATCCAACCTCTCCTCATCGAGAACGAATCTGAGTTTATCCAGCCTCTACACATAGAGAAACAATCCAAATGTATCCAACCTCTCCTCATAGAGAACCAATCCGTGTTTATCCAACCTCGCCTCATAGCAAAACAATCCGAGTTTATCCAACATCTCCTCATCGAGAAACAATCCAAGTTTATCCAACCTCTCCTCATAGCTAAACATTCCGAGTTAATCAAACCTCTCCTCATCTAGAAACATCAGAGTTTATCCAAACTCTCTTCATAGAGAGACAATCCGAGTTTATGCAACCACTCCTCACAGAGAAAATATCCAAGGTTATCCAACCTCTCCTCATAGCAAAACAATCCGAGTTCCTCCAAACTCTCCTCATAGAGAAACAATCCGAGTTTATGCAACCTCTCCTCCCAGAGAAACAATCAGAGTTTATCCAAACTCTCCTCATAGAGAAACAATCCGACATTATCCAAACTCTACTCATAGAGAGTCAATCCGAGTTTATCCAGCCACTCCTCATAGAGAAACATTCCGAGTTTATCCAACCTCTCCTCATAGAGAAACAATCCGAGTTGATCCGACCTCTCCTCATAGAGCAACAATCCAAGCTTACCCAACCTCTCCTCACCGAGAAACAATCCGAGTTTATCCAAACTCTTCACAGAGAGAGACAATCCGAGTTTATCCAACATCTCCTCACAGAGAAACAGTTCGTGTTTATCCAAATTCTCCTCATAGAGAAACAATCCGAGTTTATCCAAACTCTACTCATAGAGAAACAATCCGACTTCATCCAAACTCTACTCATAGAGAGACAATCCGAGTTTATCCAGCCACTCCTCATAGAGAAACATTCCAAGTTTATCCAACATCTCCTCACAGAGAAACAATCCAAGTTTACCCAACCTCTCCTCATAGCAAAACAATACGAGTTTATCCAGCCTATCCTCATAGAGAAAAAATCCGAGGTTATCCAACTCTCATCATAGAGAAACAATCCTAGTTTATCCAAACTGTACTCATCGAGAGACAATCCGAGTTGATCCAAACTCTCCTCATAGAGAAACAATCCGACTTTTCCAAACTCTACTCATAGAGAAACAATCGGAGTTTATCCAGCCACTCCTCATAGAGAAACATTCCAAGTTTATCCAACATCTCCTCACAGAGAAACAATCCAAGTTTATCCAACCTCTCCTCATAGCAAAACAATACGTGTTTATCCAGCCTCTCCTCATAGAGAAAAAATCCGAGGTTATACAACTCTCCTCATAGAGAAACAATCCAAGTTTATCCAACCTCTACTCACAGAGGGACAATCTGAATTTATCCAACCTCTACTCATAGAGAAACAATCCGAGTTTAACCAACCACTCCTCAGGAGAAACAATCCAAGTTTATCCAACCTCTACTCATAGAGAATCAATCCGAGTTTATCCAACCTCTAATCACAGAGGGACAATCCGAGTTAATCCAACATCTCCTCACAGAGAAACAATCCAAGTTTATCCAACCTCTCCTCACAGCAAAATAATCCGAGTTTATCCAGCCTCTCCTCATAGAGAACAAATCCGAGGTTATCCAACTGTCCTCATAGATAAACAATCCGAGTTTATCCAAACTCTACTCACAGAGAGACAATCCGAGTTCATCCATCCACTCCTTATTCAGAAACAATTCGAGTTCATCCAACCTCTCCTCATAGAGAAATAATTCGAGTTTATCCAACCTCTCCTCATAGAGAAACAATACAAGTTTATCGAACCTCTCCTCATAGAGAACCAATCCGAGTTTATCCAACCTCTCCTCATAGCAAAACAATCCGAGTTTATCCAACCTCTCCTCAACGAGAAACCATCCAAGTTTATCCAACCTCTCCTCATCGAGAAACATCCGAGTTTATCCAAACTCTCTTCACAGAGAGACAATCCGAGTTTATGCAACCACTCCTGACACAGAAACAATCCGAGTTTATCCGAACTCTCCTCACAGAGAAAAAATCCGATGTTATCCAACCTCTCCTCATAGCAAAACAGTCCGAGTTCATCCAACCTCTCCTCATAGAGAAACAATCCGACTTTATCCAAACTCTACTCATAGAGAGTCAATCCGAGTTTATCCAGCCACTCCTCATAGAGAAACATTCCGAGTTTATCCAACCTCTGCTCATCGAGAAACAATCCGAGTTTATTCAACTTCTCATCATAGAGAAACAATCCAAATTTATCCACAATCAGAGTTTATCCAACCTCTCCTCATACCAAAACAATCCGAGTTAATCCAACCTCTCCTCATCGAGAAACATCCGAGTTTATCCAGCCTCTCCTCATAGAGAACAAATCCGAGGTTATCCAACTGTCCTCATAGATAAACAATCCGAGTTTATCCAAACTCTACTCACAGAGAGACAATCCGAGTTCATCCATCCACTCCTTATTCAGAAACAATTCGAGTTCATCCAACCTCTCCTCATAGAGAAATAATTCGAGTTTATCCAACCTCTCCTCATAGAGAAACAATACAAGTTTATCGAACCTCTCCTCATAGAGAACCAATCCGAGTTTATCCAACCTCTCCTCATAGCAAAACAATCCGAGTTTATCCAACCTCTCCTCAACGAGAAACCATCCAAGTTTATCCAACCTCTCCTCATCGAGAAACATCCGAGTTTATCCAAACTCTCTTCACAGAGAGACAATCCGAGTTTATGCAACCACTCCTGACACAGAAACAATCCGAGTTTATCCGAACTCTCCTCACAGAGAAAAAATCCGATGTTATCCAACCTCTCCTCATAGCAAAACAGTCCGAGTTCATCCAACCTCTCCTCATAGAGAAACAATCCGACTTTATCCAAACTCTACTCATAGAGAGTCAATCCGAGTTTATCCAGCCACTCCTCATAGAGAAACATTCCGAGTTTATCCAACCTCTGCTCATCGAGAAACAATCCGAGTTTATTCAACTTCTCATCATAGAGAAACAATCCAAATTTATCCACAATCAGAGTTTATCCAACCTCTCCTCATACCAAAACAATCCGAGTTAATCCAACCTCTCCTCATCGAGAAACATCCGAGTTTATCCAAACTCTCTGCACAGAGAGACAATCCGAGTTTATCCAACCACTCCTCACAGAGAAACAATCCGAGTTTATCCAAAATCTACTCATAGAGAGACAATCCGAGTTTATCCATCCACTCCATTTAGAGAAACAATCCGAGTTCATCCAACCTCTCCTCATAGAGAAACAATCCGAGTTTATCCAACCTCTCATCATAGAGCAACAATCCAAGTTTATCCAACCTCTCCTCATCGAGAACGAATCTGAGTTTATCCAACCTCTACTCATAGAGAAACAATCCGAGTTTATCCAACCTCTCCTCATAGAGAAACAATCCAAGTTTATCCAACCTCTCATCATAGAGAAACAATCCAAATTTATCCAACCTCTCCTCATAGAGAACCAATCCGTGTTTATCCAACCTCTCCTCATCGCAAAACAATCCGAGTTTATCCAACATCTCCTCATCGAGAAACAATCCAAGTTTATCCAACCTCTCCTCATAGATAAACAATCCGAGTTAATCAAACCTCTCCTCATCGAGAAACATCAGAGTTTATCCAAACTCTCGTCACAGAGAGACAATCCGAGTTGATGCAACCACTCCTCACAGAGAAACAATCCGAGTTCATCCGAACTCTCCTCACAGAGAAAAAATCCAAGGTTATCCAACCTCTCCTCATAGCAAAACAATCCGAGTTCATCCAACCTCTCCTCATAGAGAAACAATCCGAGTTTATGCAACCTCTCCTCCCAGAGAAACAGTCAGAGTTTATCCAAACTCTCCTCATAGAGAAACAATCCGAATTTATCCAAACTCTACTCATAGAGAGTCAATCTGAGTTTATCCAGCCACTCCTCATAGAGAAACATTCCGAGTTTATCCAACGTCTCCTCATAGAGAAACAATCCGAGTTTATCCAAACTCTCCTCATACAGAAAGAATCAGAGTTTGTCCAACCTCTCCTCATCGAGAAACAATCCGAGTTTATCCGATCTCTCCTCATAGAGCAACAATCCAAGCTTACCCAACCTCTCCTCACCGAGAAACAAGCCGAGTTCATCCAAACTCTTCACAGAGAGAGACAATCCAAGTTTATCCAACCTCTCCTCATAGCAAATCAATCCGAGTTTATCCAGCCTCTCCTCATAGAGAACAAATCCGAGGTTATCCAACTCTCCACATAGAGAAACAATCCGAGTTTATCCAAACTCTACTCACAGAGAGACAATCCGAGTTTATCCATCCATTCATTATTCAGAAACAATCGGAGTTCATCCAACCTCTCCTCATAGAGAAATAATTCGAGTTTATCCAACCTCTCCTCACAGAGAAACAGTCCGAGTTTATCCAAACTGTACTCATAGAGAGACAATCCGATTTGATCCAAACTCTCCTCATAGAGAAACAATCCGACTTTATCCAAACTCTACTCATAGAGAGACAAGCCGAGTTTATCCAGCCACTCCTCATAGAGAAACATTCCAAGTTTATCAAAAATCTACTCACATAGCAACAATCCAAGTTTATCCAACCTCTCCTCATAGCAAAACAATACGTGTTTATCCAAACTCTCCTCATAGAGAAATAATCCGAGTCTATCCAACCTCTACTCATAGAGAAACAATCCGAGTTTAACCAACCACTCCTCATGGAGAAACAATCCAAGTTTATCCAACCTCTACTCATAGAGAAACAATCCGAGTTTATCCAACCTCTACTCACAGAGGGACAATCCAAGTTTATCCAACCTCTACTCATAGAGAAACAATCCGAGTTTATCCAACCTCTCATCATAGAGAAACAATACAAGTTTATCGAACCTCTCCTCATAGAGAACCAATCCGAGTTTATCAAACCTCTCCTCATAGCAAAACAATCCGAGTTTATCCAACCTCTCCTCAACGAGAAACAATCCAAGTTTATCCAACCTCTCCTCATAGCTAAACAATCCGAGTTAATCCAACCTCTCCTCATCGAGAAACATCCGAGTTTATCCAAACTCTCTTCACAGAGAGACAATCCGAGTTTATGCAACCACTCCTAACAAAGAAACAATCCGAGTTTATCCGAACTCTCCTCACAGAGAAAAAATCCGAGGTTATCCAACCTCTCCTCATAGCAAAACAGTCCGAGTTCATCCAACCTCTCCTCATAGAGAAACAATCCGAGTTTATGCAACCTCTCCTCCCAGAGAAACAATCAGAGTTTATCCAAACTCTCCTCATAGAGAAACAATCCGACTTTATCCAAACTCTACTCATAGAGAGTCAATCCGAGTTTATCCAACCTCTGCTCATCGAGAAACAATCCGAGTTTATCCAAACTCTCTGCACAGAGAGACAATCCGAGTTTATCCAACCACTCCTCACAGAGAAACAATCCGAGTTTATCCAAAATCTACTCATAGAGAGACAATCCGAGTTTATCCATCCACTCCATTTAGAGAAACAATCCGAGTTCATCCAACCTCTCCTCATAGAGAAACAATCCGAGTTTATCCAACCTCTCATCATAGAGCAACAATCCAAGTTTATCCAACCTCTCCTCATCGAGAACGAATCTGAGTTTATCCAACCTCTACTCATAGAGAAACAATCCGAGTTTATCCAACCTCTCCTCATAGAGAAACAATCCAAGTTTATCCAACCTCTCATCATAGAGAAACAATCCAAATTTATCCAACCTCTCCTCATAGAGAACCAATCCGTGTTTATCCAACCTCTCCTCATCGCAAAACAATCCGAGTTTATCCAACATCTCCTCATCGAGAAACAATCCAAGTTTATCCAACCTCTCCTCATAGCTAAACAATCCGAGTTAATCAAACCTCTCCTCATCGAGAAACATCAGAGTTTATCCAAACTCTCGTCACAGAGAGACAATCCGAGTTGATGCAACCACTCCTCACAGAGAAACAATCCGAGTTCATCCGAACTCTCCTCACAGAGAAAAAATCCAAGGTTATCCAACCTCTCCTCATAGCAAAACAATCCGAGTTCATCCAACCTCTCCTCATAGAGAAACAATCCGAGTTTATGCAACCTCTCCTCCCAGAGAAACAGTCAGAGTTTATCCAAACTCTCCTCATAGAGAAACAATCCGAATTTATCCAAACTCTACTCATAGAGAGTCAATCTGAGTTTATCCAGCCACTCCTCATAGAGAAACATTCCGAGTTTATCCAACGTCTCCTCATAGAGAAACAATCCGAGTTTATCCAAACTCTCCTCATACAGAAAGAATCAGAGTTTGTCCAACCTCTCCTCATCGAGAAACAATCCGAGTTTATCCGATCTCTCCTCATAGAGCAACAATCCAAGCTTACCCAACCTCTCCTCACCGAGAAACAAGCCGAGTTCATCCAAACTCTTCACAGAGAGAGACAATCCAAGTTTATCCAACCTCTCCTCATAGCAAATCAATCCGAGTTTATCCAGCCTCTCCTCATAGAGAACAAATCCGAGGTTATCCAACTCTCCACATAGAGAAACAATCCGAGTTTATCCAAACTCTACTCACAGAGAGACAATCCGAGTTTATCCATCCATTCATTATTCAGAAACAATCGGAGTTCATCCAACCTCTCCTCATAGAGAAATAATTCGAGTTTATCCAACCTCTCCTCACAGAGAAACAGTCCGAGTTTATCCAAACTGTACTCATAGAGAGACAATCCGATTTGATCCAAACTCTCCTCATAGAGAAACAATCCGACTTTATCCAAACTCTACTCATAGAGAGACAAGCCGAGTTTATCCAGCCACTCCTCATAGAGAAACATTCCAAGTTTATCAAAAATCTACTCACATAGCAACAATCCAAGTTTATCCAACCTCTCCTCATAGCAAAACAATACGTGTTTATCCAAACTCTCCTCATAGAGAAATAATCCGAGTCTATCCAACCTCTACTCATAGAGAAACAATCCGAGTTTAACCAACCACTCCTCATGGAGAAACAATCCAAGTTTATCCAACCTCTACTCATAGAGAAACAATCCGAGTTTATCCAACCTCTACTCACAGAGGGACAATCCAAGTTTATCCAACCTCTACTCATAGAGAAACAATCCGAGTTTATCCAACCTCTCATCATAGAGAAACAATACAAGTTTATCGAACCTCTCCTCATAGAGAACCAATCCGAGTTTATCAAACCTCTCCTCATAGCAAAACAATCCGAGTTTATCCAACCTCTCCTCAACGAGAAACAATCCAAGTTTATCCAACCTCTCCTCATAGCTAAACAATCCGAGTTAATCCAACCTCTCCTCATCGAGAAACATCCGAGTTTATCCAAACTCTCTTCACAGAGAGACAATCCGAGTTTATGCAACCACTCCTAACAAAGAAACAATCCGAGTTTATCCGAACTCTCCTCACAGAGAAAAAATCCGAGGTTATCCAACCTCTCCTCATAGCAAAACAGTCCGAGTTCATCCAACCTCTCCTCATAGAGAAACAATCCGAGTTTATGCAACCTCTCCTCCCAGAGAAACAATCAGAGTTTATCCAAACTCTCCTCATAGAGAAACAATCCGACTTTATCCAAACTCTACTCATAGAGAGTCAATCCGAGTTTATCCAGCCACTCCTCATAGAGAAACATTCCGAGTTTATCCAACCTCTCCTCATCGAGAAACAATTCGAGTTTATCCAAACTCTGCTCATATAGAAAGAATCCGAGTTTATCCAACCACTCCTCATCGAGTAACAATCCGAGTTTATCCGATCTCTCCTCATTGAGGAACAATCCAAGCTTACCCAACCTCTCCTCATCGAATAATAATCCGAGGTTATCCAAACTCTACTCAGAGAGGGACAATCCGAGTTTATCCAACATCTCCTCACAGAGAAACAATCCGAGTTTATCCAACCTCTCCTCATACCAAAACAATCCGAGTTAATCCAACCTCTCCTCATCGAGAAACATCCGAGTTTATCCAAACTCTCTGCACAGAGAGACAATCCGAGTTTATCCAACCACTCCTCACAGAGAAACAATCCGAGTTTATCCAAACTCTACTCATAGAGAGACGATCCGAGTTTATCCATCCACTCCATTTAGAGAAACAATCCGAGTTCATCCAACCTCTCCTCATAGAGAAACAATCCGAGTTTATCCAACCTCTCATCATAGAGAAACAATCCAAGTTTATCCAACCTCTCCTCATCGAGAACGAATCTGAGTTTATCCAACCTCTACTCAAAGAGAAACAATCCGAGTTTATCCAACCTCTCCTCATGGAGAAACAATCCGAGTTTATCCAACCTCTACTCATAGAGAAACAATCCGAGTTTATCCAACCTCTACTCACAGAGGGACAATCCGAGTTTATCCAACCTCTACTCATAGAGAAACAATCCGAGTTTATCCAACCTCTCATCATAGAGAAACAATCCAAATTTATCCAACCTCTCCTCATAGAGAACCAATCCGTGTTTATCCAACCTCTCCTCATAGCAAAACAATCCGAGTTTATCCAACATCTCCTCATCGAGAAACAATCCAAGTTTATCCAACCTCTCCTCATAGCTAAACAATCCGAGTTAATCAAACCTCTCCTCATCGAGAAACATCAGAGTTTATCCAAACTCTCGTCACAGAGAGACAATCCGAGTTAATGCAACCACTCCTCACAGAGAAACAATCCGGGTTCATCCGAACTCTCCTCACAGAGAAAAAATCCAAGGTTATCCAACCTCTCCTCATAGCAAAACAATCCGAGTTCTTCCAACCTCTCCTCATAGAGAAACAATCCGAGTTTATGCAACCTCTCCTCCCAGAGAAACAGTCAGAGTTTCTCCAAACTCTCCTCATAGAGAAACAATCCGACTTTATCCAAACTCTACTCATAGAGAGTCAATCCGAGTTTATCCAGCCACTCCTCATAGAGAAACATTCCGAGTTTGTCCAACCTCTCCTCATAGAGAAACAATCCGAGTTTATCCAAACTCTCCTCATACAGAAAGAATCCGAGTTTATCCAACCTCTCCTCATCGAGAAACAATCCGAGTTTATCCGATCTCACCTCATAGAGCAACAATCCAAGCTTACCCAACCTCTCCTCACCGAGAAACAATCCGAGTTCATCCAAACTCTTCACAGAGAGAGACAATCCGAGTTTATCCAACATCTCCTCACAGAGAAACAATCCAAGTTTATCCAACCTCTCCTCATAGCAAATCAATCCGAGTTTATCCAGCCTCTCCTCATAGAGAACAAATCCGAGGTTATCCAAATCTCCACATAGAGAAACAATCCGAGTTTATCCAAACTCTACTCACAGAGAGCCAATCCGAGTTTATCCATCCACTCCTTATTCAGAAACAATCGGAGTTCATCCAACCTCTCCTCACAGAGAAATAATTCGAGTTAATCAAACCTCTCCTCATCTAGAAACATCAGAGTTTATCCAAACTCTCTTCATAGAGAGACAATCCGAGTTTATGCAACCACTCCTCACAGAGAAAATATCCAAGGTTATCCAACCTCTCCTCATAGCAAAACAATCCGAGTTCATCCAAACTCTCCTCATAGAGAAACAATCCGAGTTTATGCAACCTCTCCTCCCAGAGAAACAATCAGAGTTTATCCAAACTCTCCTCATAGAGAAACAATCCGACATTATCCAAACTCTACTCATAGAGAGTCAATCCGAGTTTATCCAGCCACTCCTCATAGAGAAACATTCCGAGTTTATCCAACCTCTCCTCATAGAGAAAGAATCCGAGTTGATCCGACCTCTCCTCATAGAGCAACAATCCAAGCTTACCCAACCTCTCCTCACCGAGAAACAATCCGAGTTTATCCAAACTCTTCACAGAGAGAGACAATCCGAGTTTATCCAACATCTCCTCACAGAGAAACAGTCCGTGTTTATCCAAATTCTCCTCATAGAGAAACAATCCGACTTCATCCAAACTCTACTCATAGAGAGACAATCCGAGTTTATCCAACCTCTCCTCATAGCAAAACAATCCGAGTTTATCCAACCTCTCCTCAACGAGAAACCATCCAAGTTTATCCAACCTCTCCTCATCGAGAAACATCCGAGTTTATCCAAACTCTTCACAGAGAGAGACAATCCGAGTTTATCCAACATCTCCTCACAGAGAAACAGTCCGTGTTTATCCAAATTCTCCTCATAGAGAAACAATCCGAGTTTATCCAAACTCTACTCATAGAGAAACAATCCGACTTCATCCAAACTCTACTCATAGAGAGACAATCCGAGTTTATCCAGCCACTCCTCATAGAGAAACATTCCAAGTTTATCCAACATCTCCTCACAGAGAAACAATCCAAGTTTATCCAACCTCTCCTCATAGCAAAACAATACGAGTTTATCCAGCCTATCCTCATAGAGAAAAAATCCGAGGTTATCCAACTCTCATCATAGAGAAACAATCCTAGTTTATCCAAACTCTACTCATCGAGAGACAATCCGAGTTGATCCAAACTCTCCTCATAGAGAAACAATCCGACTTTTCCAAACTCTACTCATAGAGAAACAATCGGAGTTTATCCAGCCACTCCTCATAGAGAAACATTCCAAGTTTATCCAACATCTCCTCACAGAGAAACAATCCAAGTTTATCCAACCTCTCCTCATAGCAAAACAATACGTGTTTATCCAGTCTCTCCTCATAGAGAAAAAATCCGAGGTTATACAACTCTCCTCATAGAGAAACAATCCGAGTTTAACCAACCACTCCTCAGGAGAAACAATCCAAGTTTATCCAACCTCTACTCATAGAGAAACAATCCGAGTTTATCCAACCTCTAATCACAGAGGGACAATCCGAGTTCATCCAACATCTCCTCACAGAGAAACAATCCAAGTTTATCCAACCTCTCCTCATAGCAAAATAATCCGAGTTTATCCAGCCTCTCCTCATAGAGAACAAATCCGAGGTTATCCAACTGTCCTCATAGATAAACAATCCGAGTTTATCCAAACTCTACTCACAGAGAGACAATCCGAGTTCATCCATCCACTCCTTATTCAGAAACAATTCGAGTTCATCCAACCTCTCCTCATAGAGAAATAATTCGAGTTTATCCAACCTCTCCTCATAGAGAAACAATACAAGTTTATCGAACCTCTCCTCATAGAGAACCAATCCGAGTTTATCCAACCTCTCCTCATAGCAAAACAATCCGAGTTTATCCAACCTCTCCTCAACGAGAAACCATCCAAGTTTATCCAACCTCTCCTCATCGAGAAACATCCGAGTTTATCCAAACTCTCTTCACAGAGAGACAATCCGAGTTTATGCAACCACTCCTAACACAGAAACAATCCGAGTTTATCCGAACTCTCCTCACAGAGAAAAAATCCGATGTTATCCAACCTCTCCTCATAGCAAAACAGTCCGAGTTCATCCAACCTCTCCTCATAGAGAAACAATCCGACTTTATCCAAACTCTACTCATAGAGAGTCAATCCGAGTTTATCCAGCCACTCCTCATAGAGAAACATTCCGAGTTTATCCAACCTCTGCTCATCGAGAAACAATCCGAGTTTATTCAACTTCTCATCATAGAGAAACAATCAGAGTTTATCCAAACTCTCCTCATAGAGAAACAATCCGACTTTATCCAAACTCTACTCATAGAGAGTCAATCCGAGTTTATCCAGCCACTCCTCATAGAGAAACATTCCGAGTTTATCCAACCTCTCCTCATCGAGAAACAATTCGAGTTTATCCAAACTCTGCTCATATAGAAAGAATCCGAGTTTATCCAACCACTCCTCATCGAGTAACAATCCGAGTTTATCCGATCTCTCCTCATTGAGGAACAATCCAAGCTTACCCAACCTCTCCTCATCGAATAATAATCCGAGGTTATCCAAACTCTACTCAGAGAGGGACAATCCGAGTTTATCCAACATCTCCTCACAGAGAAACAATCCGAGTTTATCCAACCTCTCCTCATACCAAAACAATCCGAGTTAATCCAACCTCTCCTCATCGAGAAACATCCGAGTTTATCCAAACTCTCTGCACAGAGAGACAATCCGAGTTTATCCAACCACTCCTCACAGAGAAACAATCCGAGTTTATCCAAACTCTACTCATAGAGAGACGATCCGAGTTTATCCATCCACTCCATTTAGAGAAACAATCCGAGTTCATCCAACCTCTCCTCATAGAGAAACAATCCGAGTTTATCCAACCTCTCATCATAGAGAAACAATCCAAGTTTATCCAACCTCTCCTCATCGAGAACGAATCTGAGTTTATCCAACCTCTACTCAAAGAGAAACAATCCGAGTTTATCCAACCTCTCCTCATGGAGAAACAATCCGAGTTTATCCAACCTCTACTCATAGAGAAACAATCCGAGTTTATCCAACCTCTACTCACAGAGGGACAATCCGAGTTTATCCAACCTCTACTCATAGAGAAACAATCCGAGTTTATCCAACCTCTCATCATAGAGAAACAATCCAAATTTATCCAACCTCTCCTCATAGAGAACCAATCCGTGTTTATCCAACCTCTCCTCATAGCAAAACAATCCGAGTTTATCCAACATCTCCTCATCGAGAAACAATCCAAGTTTATCCAACCTCTCCTCATAGCTAAACAATCCGAGTTAATCAAACCTCTCCTCATCGAGAAACATCAGAGTTTATCCAAACTCTCGTCACAGAGAGACAATCCGAGTTAATGCAACCACTCCTCACAGAGAAACAATCCGGGTTCATCCGAACTCTCCTCACAGAGAAAAAATCCAAGGTTATCCAACCTCTCCTCATAGCAAAACAATCCGAGTTCTTCCAACCTCTCCTCATAGAGAAACAATCCGAGTTTATGCAACCTCTCCTCCCAGAGAAACAGTCAGAGTTTCTCCAAACTCTCCTCATAGAGAAACAATCCGACTTTATCCAAACTCTACTCATAGAGAGTCAATCCGAGTTTATCCAGCCACTCCTCATAGAGAAACATTCCGAGTTTGTCCAACCTCTCCTCATAGAGAAACAATCCGAGTTTATCCAAACTCTCCTCATACAGAAAGAATCCGAGTTTATCCAACCTCTCCTCATCGAGAAACAATCCGAGTTTATCCGATCTCACCTCATAGAGCAACAATCCAAGCTTACCCAAACTCTCCTCACCGAGAAACAATCCGAGTTCATCCAAACTCTTCACAGAGAGAGACAATCCGAGTTTATCCAACATCTCCTCACAGAGAAACAATCCAAGTTTATCCAACCTCTCCTCATAGCAAATCAATCCGAGTTTATCCAGCCTCTCCTCATAGAGAACAAATCCGAGGTTATCCAAATCTCCACATAGAGAAACAATCCGAGTTTATCCAAACTCTACTCACAGAGAGCCAATCCGAGTTTATCCATCCACTCCTTATTCAGAAACAATCGGAGTGCATCCAACCTCTCCTCACAGAGAAATAATTCGAGTTAATCAAACCTCTCCTCATCTAGAAACATCAGAGTTTATCCAAACTCTCTTCATAGAGAGACAATCCGAGTTTATGCAACCACTCCTCACAGAGAAAATATCCAAGGTTATCCAACCTCTCCTCATAGCAAAACAATCCGAGTTCATCCAAACTCTCCTCATAGAGAAACAATCCGAGTTTATGCAACCTCTCCTCCCAGAGAAACAATCAGAGTTTATCCAAACTCTCCTCATAGAGAAACAATCCGACATTATCCAAACTCTACTCATAGAGAGTCAATCCGAGTTTATCCAGCCACTCCTCATAGAGAAACATTCCGAGTTTATCCAACCTCTCCTCATAGAGAAAGAATCCGAGTTGATCCGACCTCTCCTCATAGAGCAACAATCCAAGCTTACCCAACCTCTCCTCACCGAGAAACAATCCGAGTTTATCCAAACTCTTCACAGAGAGAGACAATCCGAGTTTATCCAACATCTCCTCACAGAGAAACAGTCCGTGTTTATCCAAATTCTCCTCATAGAGAAACAATCCGAGTTTATCCAAACTCTACTCATAGAGAAACAATCCGACTTCATCCAAACTCTACTCATAGAGAGACAATCCGAGTTTATCCAGCCACTCCTCATAGAGAAACATTCCAAGTTTATCCAACATCTCCTCACAGAGAAACAATCCAAGTTTATCCAACCTCTCCTCATAGCAAAACAATACGAGTTTATCCAGCCTATCCTCATAGAGAAAAAATCCGAGGTTATCCAACTCTCATCATAGAGAAACAATCCTAGTTTATCCAAACTCTACTCATCGAGAGACAATCCGAGTTGATCCAAACTCTCCTCATAGAGAAACAATCCGACTTTTCCAAACTCTACTCATAGAGAAACAATCGGAGTTTATCCAGCCACTCCTCATAGAGAAACATTCCAAGTTTATCCAACATCTCCTCACAGAGAAACAATCCAAGTTTATCCAACCTCTCCTCATAGCAAAACAATACGTGTTTATCCAGTCTCTCCTCATAGAGAAAAAATCCGAGGTTATACAACTCTCCTCATAGAGAAACAATCCGAGTTTAACCAACCACTCCTCAGGAGAAACAATCCAAGTTTATCCAACCTCTACTCATAGAGAAACAATCCGAGTTTATCCAACCTCTAATCACAGAGGGACAATCCGAGTTAATCCAACATCTCCTCACAGAGAAACAATCCAAGTTTATCCAACCTCTCCTCATAGCAAAATAATCCGAGTTTATCCAGCCTCTCCTCATAGAGAACAAATCCGAGGTTATCCAACTGTCCTCATAGATAAACAATCCGAGTTTATCCAAACTCTACTCACAGAGAGACAATCCGAGTTCATCCATCCACTCCTTATTCAGAAACAATTCGAGTTCATCCAACCTCTCCTCATAGAGAAATAATTCGAGTTTATCCAACCTCTCCTCATAGAGAAACAATACAAGTTTATCGAACCTCTCCTCATAGAGAACCAATCCGAGTTTATCCAACCTCTCCTCATAGCAAAACAATCGGAGTTTATCCAACCTCTCCTCAACGAGAAACCATCCAAGTTTATCCAACCTCTCCTCATCGAGAAACATCCGAGTTTATCCAAACTCTCTTCACAGAGAGACAATCCGAGTTTATGCAACCACTCCTAACACAGAAACAATCCGAGTTTATCCGAACTCTCCTCACAGAGAAAAAATCCGATGTTATCCAACCTCTCCTCATAGCAAATCAGTCCGAGTTCATCCAACCTCTCCTCATAGAGAAACAATCCGACTTTATCCAAACTCTACTCATAGAGAGTCAATCCGAGTTTATCCAGCCACTCCTCATAGAGAAACATTCCGAGTTTATCCAACCTCTGCTCATCGAGAAACAATCCGAGTTTATTCAACTTCTCATCATAGAGACACAATCCAAAGTTATCCACAATCAGAGTTTATCCAACCTCTCCTCATACCAAAACAATCCGAGTTAATCCAACCTCTCCTCATCGAGAAACATCCGAGTTTATCCAAACTCTCTGCACAGAGAGACAATCCGAGTTTATCCAACCACTCCTCACAGAGAAACAATCCGAGTTTATCCAAAATCTACTCATAGAGAGACAATCCGAGTTTATCCATCCACTCCATTTAGAGAAACAATCCGAGTTCATCCAACCTCTCCTCATAGAGAAACAATCCGAGTTTATCCAACCTCTCATCATAGAGCAACAATCCAAGTTTATCCAACCTCTCCTCATCGAGAACGAATCTGAGTTTATCCAACCTCTACTCATAGAGAAACAATCCGAGTTTATCCAACCTCTCCTCATAGAGAAACAATCCGAGTTTATCCAACCTCTCATCATAGAGAAACAATCCAAGTTTATCCAACCTCTCCTCATAGAGAACCAATCCGTGTTTATCCAACCTCTCCTCATCGCAAAACAATCCGAGTTTATCCAACATCTCCTCATCGAGAAACAATCCAAGTTTATCCAACCTCTCCTCATAGCTAAACAATCCGAGTTAATCAAACCTCTCCTCATCGAGAAACATCAGAGTTTATCCAAACTCTCGTCACAGAGAGACAATCCGAGTTTATGCAACCACTCCTCACAGAGAAACAATCCGAGTTCTTCCGAACTCTCCTCACAGAGAAAAAATCCAAGGTTATCCAACCTCTCCTCATAGCAAAACAATCCGAGTTCATCCAACCTCTCCTCATAGAGAAACAATCCGAGTTTATGCAACCTCTCCTCCCAGAGAAACAGTCAGAGTTTATACAAATTCTCCTCATAGAGAAACAATCCGAATTTATCCAAACTCTACTCATAGAGAGTCAATCCGAGTTTATCCAGCCACTCCTCATAGAGAAACATTCCGAGTTTATCCAACGTCTCCTCACAGAGAAACAATCCGAGTTTATCCAAACTCTCCTCATACAGAAAGAATCAGAGTTTGTCCAACCTCTCCTCATCGAGAAACAATCCGAGTTTATCCGATCTCTCCTCATAGAGCAACAATCCAAGCTTACCCAACCTCTCCTCACCGAGAAACAAGCCGAGTTCATCCAAACTCTTCACAGAGAGAGACAATCCAAGTTTATCCAACCTCTCCTCATAGCAAATCAATCCGAGTTTATCCAGCCTCTCCTCATAGAGAACAAATCCGAGGTTATCCAACTCTCCACATAGAGAAACAATCCGAGTTTATCCAAACTCTACTCACAGAGAGACAATCCGAGTTTATCCATCCATTCATTATTCAGAAACAATCGGAGTTCATCCAACCTCTCCTCATAGAGAAATAATTCGAGTTTATCCAACCTCTCCTCACAGAGAAACAGTCCGAGTTTATCCAAACTGTACTCATAGAGAGACAATCCGATTTGATCCAAACTCTCCTCATAGAGAAACAATCCGAGTTTATCCAACCTCTACTCATAGAGAAACAATCCGAGTTTAACCAACCACTCCTCATGGAGAAACAATCCAAGTTTATCCAACCTCTACTCATAGAGAAACAATCCGAGTTCATCCAACCTCTACTCACAGAGGGACAATCCGAGTTTATCCAACCTCTACTCATAGAGAAACAATCCGAGTTTATCCAACCTCTCATCATAGAGAAACAATACAAGTTTATCGAACCTCTCCTCATAGAGAACCAATCCGAGTTTATCAAACCTCTCCTCATAGCAAAACAATCCGAGTTTATCCAACCTCTCCTCAACGAGAAACAATCCAAGTTTATCCAACCTCTCCTCATAGCTAAACAATCCGAGTTAATCCAACCTCTCCTCATCGAGAAACATCCGAGTTTATCCAAACTCTCTTCACAGAGAGACAATCCGAGTTTATGCAACCACTCCTAACAAAGAAACAATCCGAGTTTATCCGAACTCTCCTCACAGAGAAAAAATCCGAGGTTATCCAACCTCTCCTCATAGCAAAACAATCCGAGTTCATCCAACCTCTCCTCATAGAGAAACAATCCGAGTTTATGCAACCTCTCCTCCCAGAGAAACAATCAGAGTTTATCCAAACTCTCCTCATAGAGAATCAATCCGACTTTATCCAAACTCTACTCATAGAGAGTCAATCCGAGTTTATCCAGCCACTCCTCATAGAGAAACATTCCGAGTTTATCCAACCTCTCCTCATCGAGAAACAATTCGAGTTTATCCAAACTCTGCTCATATAGAAAGAATCCGAGTTTATCCAACCACTCCTCATCGAGTAACAATCCGAGTTTATCCGATCTCTCCTCATTGAGGAACAATCCAAGCTTACCCAACCTCTCCTCATCGAATAATAATCCGAGGTTATCCAAACTCTACTCAGAGAGGGACAATCCGAGTTTATCCAACATCTCCTCACAGAGAAACAATCCGAGTTTATCCAACCTCTCCTCATACCAAAACAATCCGAGTTAATCCAACCTCTCCTCATCGAGAAACATCCGAGTTTATCCAAACTCTCTGCACAGAGAGACAATCCGAGTTTATCCAACCACTCCTCACAGAGAAACAATCCGAGTTTATCCAAACTCTACTCATAGAGAGACGATCCGAGTTTATCCATCCACTCCATTTAGAGAAACAATCCGAGTTCATCCAACCTCTCATCATAGAGAAACAATCCAAGTTTATCCAACCTCTCCTCATCGAGAACGAATCTGAGTTTATCCAACCTCTACTCAAAGAGAAACAATCCGAGTTTATCCAACCTCTCCTCATGGAGAAACAATCCGAGTTTATCCAACCTCTACTCATAGAGAAACAATCCGAGTTTATCCAACCTCTACTCACAGAGGGACAATCCGAGTTTATCCAACCTCTACTCATAGAGAAACAATCCGGGTTCATCCGAACTCTCCTCACAGAGAAAAAATCCAAGGTTATCCAACCTCTCCTCATAGCAAAACAATCCGAGTTCTTCCAACCTCTCCTCATAGAGAAACAATCAGAGTTTATGCAACCTCTCCTCCCAGAGAAACAGTCAGAGTTTCTCCAAACTCTCCTCATAGAGAAAGAATCCGACTTTATCCAAACTCTACTCATAGAGAGTCAATCCGAGTTTATCCAGCCACTCCTCATAGAGAAACATTCCGAGTTTGTCCAACCTCTCCTCATAGAGAAACAATCCGAGTTTATCCAAACTCTCCTCATACAGAAAGAATCCGAGTTTATCCAACCTCTCCTCATCGAGAAACAATCCGAGTTTATCCGATCTCACCTCATAGAGCAACAATCCAAGCTTACCCAACCTCTCCTCACCGAGAAACAATCCGAGTTCATCCAAACTCTTCACAGAGAGAGACAATCCGAGTTTATCCAACATCTCCTCACAGAGAAACAATCCAAGTTTATCCAACCTCTCCTCATAGCAAATCAATCCGAGTTTATCCAGCCTCTCCTCATAGAGAACAAATCCGAGGTTATCCAAATCTCCACATAGAGAAACAATCCGAGTTTATCCAAACTCTACTCACAGAGAGCCAATCCGAGTTTATCCATCCACTCCTTATTCAGAAACAATCGGAGTTCATCCAACCTCTCCTCACAGAGAAATAATTCGAGTTTATCCAACCTCTCCTCACAGAGAAACAGTCCGTGTTTATCCAAATTCTCCTCACCGAGAAACAATCCGAGTTTATCCGATCTCTCCTCATAGAGCAACAATCCAAGCTTACCCAACCTCTCCTCATCGAGAAACAATCCGAGTTTATCCAAACTCTACTCAGAGAGAGACAATCCGAGTTTATCCAACATCTCCTCACAGAGAAACAATCCAAGTTTATCCAACCTCTCCTCACAGCAAAACAATCCGAGTTTATCCAACCTCTACTCACAGAGAAACAATCCGAGTTTATCCAACCTCTACTCACAGAGGGACAATCCGAGTTTATCCAACCTCTACTCACAGAGAAACAATTCGAGTTTATCCAACCTCTCATCATAGAGAAACAATCCAAATTCATCCAACCTCTCCTCATAGAGAACCAATCCGTGTTGATCCAACCTCTCCTCATAGCAAAACAATCCGAGTTTATCCAACATCTCCACATCGAGAAACAATCCAAGTTTATCCAACCTCTCCTCATAGCTAAACAATCCGAGTTAATCAAACCTCTCCTCATCGAGAAACATCAGAGTTTATCCAAACTCTCTTCACAGAGAGACAATCCGAGTTTATGCAACCAATCCTCACAGAGAGACAATCCGAGTTTATGCAACCACTCCTCACAGAGAAACAATCCAAAGTTATCCAACCTCTCCTCATAGCAAAACAATCCGAGTTCATCCAAACTCTCCTCATAGAGAAACAATCCGAGTTTATGCAACCTCTCCTCCCAGAGAAACAATCAGAGTTTATCCAAACTCTCCTCATAGAGAAACAATCCGACTTTATCCAATCTCTACTCATAGAGTCAATCCGAGTTTATCCAGCCACTCCTCGTAGAGAAACATTCCGACTTTATCCAACCTCTCCTCATAGAGAAACAATCCGAGTTTATCCAAACTCTCCTCACACAGAAAGAATCCGAGTTTATCCAACCTCTCCTCATCGAGAAACAATCCGAGTTTATCCGATCTCTCCTCATAGAGCAACAATCCAAGCTTACCCAACCTCTCCTCACCGAGAAACTATCCGAGTTCATCCAAACTCTTCACAGAGAGAGACAATCCGAGTTTATCCAACATCTCCTCACAGAGAAACAATCCAAGTTTATCCAACCTCTCCTCATAGAAAATCAATCCGAGTTTATCCAGCCTCTCCTCATGGAGAACAAATCCGAGGTTATCCAACTCTCCACATAGAGAAACAATCCGAGTTTATCCAAACTCGACTCACAGAGAGACAATCCGAGTTTATCCATCCACTCCTTATTCAGAAACAATCGGAGTTCATCCAACCTCTCCTCATAGAGAAATAATTCGAGTTTATCCAACCTCTCCTCACAGAGAAACAGTCCGTGTTTATCCAAATTCTCCTCATAGAGAAACAATCCGAGTTTATCCAAACTCTACTCATAGAGAAACAATCCGACTTTATCCAAACTCTACTCATAGAGAGACAATCCGAGTTTATCCAGCCACTCCTCATAGAGAAACATTCCAAGTTTATCCAACATCTCCTCACAGAGAAACAATCCAATTTTATCCACCCTCTCCTCATAGCAGAACAATACGAGTTTCTCCAGCCTATCCTCACAGAGAAAAAATCCGAGGTTCTCCAAATCTCATCATAGAGAAACAATCCTAGTTTATCCAAACTCTACTCATAGAGAGACAATCCGAGTTGATCCAAACTCTCCTCATAGAGAAACAATCCGACTTTATCCAAACTCTACTCATAGAAAGACAATCCGAGTTTATCCAGCCACTCCTCATAGAGAAACATTCCAAGTTTATCCAACATCTCCTCACAGAGAAACAATCCAAGTTTATCCAACCTCTCCTCAGAGCAAAACAATACGAGTTTATCCAGCTTCTCCTCATAGAGAAAAAATCCGAGGTTATACAACTCTCCTCATAGAGAAACAATCCAAGTTTATCCAACCTCTACTCACAGAGGGACAATCTGAGTTCATCCAACCTCTACTCATAGAGAAACAATCCGAGTTTAACCAACCTCTCCTCATGGAGAAACCATCCAAGTTTATCCAACCTCTACTCATAGAGAAACAATCCGAGTTTATCCAACCTCTACTCACAGAGGGACAATCCGAGTTAATCCAACATCTCCTCACAGAGAAACAATCCAAGTTTATCCAACCTCTCCTCATAGCAAAACAATCCGAGTTTATCCAGCCTCTCCTCATAGAGAACAAATCCGAGGTTATCCAACTCTCCTCATAGAGAAACAATCCGAGTTCATCCATCCACTCCTTATTCAGAAACAATCCGAGTTCATCCAACCTCTCCTCATAGAGAAATAATTCGAGTTTATCCAACCTCTCCTCACAGAGAAACAGTCCGAGTTTATCCAAACTGTACTCATAGAGAGACAATCCGAGTTGATCCAAACTCTCCTCATTGAGAAACAATCCGACTTTATCCAAACTCTACTCATAGAGAGACAATCCGAGTTTATCCAGCCACTCCTCATAGAGATACATTCCAAGTTTATCCAAAATCTCCTCACAGAGAAACAATCCAAGTTTATCCAACCTCTCCTCATAGCAAAACAATACGAGTTTATCCAGCCTCTCCTCATAGAGAAAAAATCCGAGGTTATACAACTCTCCTCATAGAGAAACAATCCAAGTTTATCCAACCTCTACTCACAGAGGGACAATCTGAGTTTATCGAACCTCTACTCATAGAGAAACAATCCGAGTTTAACCAACCACTCCTCATGGAGAAACAATCCAAGTTCATCCAACCTCTACAAATAGAGAAACAATCCGAGTTTATCCAACCTCTCCTCACAGAGGGACAATCCGAGTTTATCCAACCTCTACACATAGAGAAACAATCCGAGTTTATCCAACCTCTCATCATAGAGAAACAATACAAGTTTATCGAACCTCTCCTCATAGAGAACCAATCCGAGTTTATCCAACCTCTCCTCATAGCAAAACAATCCGAGTTTATCCAACCTCTCCTCAACGAGAAACAAACCAAGTTTACCCAACCTCTCCTCATAGCGAAAACAATCCGAGTTAATCCAACCTCTCCTCTTGGAGAAACATCCGAGTTTATCCAAACTCTCTTCACAGAGAGACAATCCGAGTTTATGCAACCACTCCTAACACAGAAACAATCCGAGTTTATCCGAACTCTCCTCACAGAGAAAAAATCCGAGGTTATCGAACCTCTCCTCATAGCAAAACAATCCGAGTTCATCCAACCTCTCCTCATAGAGAAACAATCCGAGTTTATGCAACCTCTCCTCCCAGAGAAACAATCAGAGTTTATCCAAACTCTCCTCATAGAGAAACAATCCGACTTTATCCAAACTCTACTCATAGAGAGTCAATCCGAGTTTATCCAGCCACTCCTCATAGAGAAACATTCCGAATTTATCCAACCTCTCCTCAGAGAGAAACAATCCGAGTTTATCCAAACTCTGCTCATATGGAAAGAATCCGAGTTTATCCAAACTCTGCTCATATAGAAAGAATCCGAGTTTATCCAACCACTCCTGATCGAGAAACAATCCGAGTTTATCCGATCTCTCCTCATAGAGCAACAATCCAAGCTTACCCAACCTCTCCTCATCGAGAAACAATCCGAGTTTATCCAAACTCTACTCAGAGAGAGACAATCCGAGTTTATCCAACACCTCCTCACAGAGAAACAATCCAAGTTTATCCAACCTCTCCTCATAGCAAAACAATCCGAGTTTATAGTGCCTCTCCTCATAGAGAACAAATCCGAGTTTATCCAAACTCTCCTCATAGAGAGACAATCTGAGTTTATCCATCCACTCCTTTTAGAGAAACAATCCGAGTTCATCCAACCTCTCCTCATAGAGAAACAATCCGAGTTTATCCAACCTCTCATCATAGAGAAACAATCCAAGTTCATCCAACCTCTCCTCATAGAGAACGAATCTGAGTTTATCCAACCTCTACTCAGAGAGAAACAATCCGAGTTTATCCAACCTCTCCTCATGGAGAAACAATCCGAGTTTATCCAACCTCTACTCATAGAGAAACAATCCGAGTTCATCCAACCTCTACTCACAGAGGGACAATCCGAGTTTTCCAACCTCTGCTCAAAGAGAAACAATCCGAGTTTATCCAACCTCTCATCATAGAGAAACAATCCGAGTTAATCAAACCTCTCCTCATCGAGAAACATCAGAGTTTATCCAAACTCTCTTCACAGAGAGACAATCCGAGTTGATGCAACCACTCCTCACAGAGAAACAATCCGAGTTTATCCGAACTCTCCTCACAGAGAAAAAATCCAAGGTTATCCAACCTCTCCTCATAGCAAAACAATCCGAGTTCATCCAACCTCTCCTCATAGAGAAACAATCCGAGTTTATGCAACATCTCCTCCCAGAGAAACAATCAGAGTTTATCCAACCTCTCCTCATAGAGAAACAATCCGACTTTATCCAAACTCTACTCATAGAGAGTCAATCCGAGTTTACCCAACCTCTCCTCATGGAGAAACAATCCGAGTTTATCCGATCTATCCTCATAGAGCAACAATCCAAGCTTACCCAACCTCTCCTCACCGAGAAACAATCCGAGTTCATCCAAACTCTTCACAGAGAGAGACAATCCGAGTTTATCCAACATCTCCTCACAGAGAAACAATCCAAGTTTATCCAACCTCTCCTCATAGCAAATCAATCCGATTTTATCCAGCCTCTCCTCATAGAGAACAAATCCGAGGTTATCCAACTCTCCACATAGAGAAACAATCCGAGTTTATCCAAACTCTACTCACAGAGAGACAATCAGAGTTTATCCATCCACTCCTTATTCAGAAACAATCGGAGTTCATCCAACCTCTCCTCATAGAGAAATAATTCGAGTTTATCCAACCTCTCCTCACAGAGAAACAGTCCGTGTTTATCCAAATTCTCCTCATAGAGAAACAATCCGAGTTTATCCAAAGTCTACTCATAGACAAACAATCCGACTTTATCCAAACTCTACTCACAGAGAGACAATCCGAGTTTATCCAGCCACTCCTCATAGAGAAACATTCCAAGTTTATCCAACATCTCCTCACAGAGAAACAATCCAAGTTTATCCAACCTCTCCTCATAGCAAAACAACACGGGTTTATCCAGCCTATCCACATAGAGAAAAAATCCGAGGTTATCCAACTCTCATCACAGAGAAACAATCCTAGTTTATCCAAACTCTACTCATAGAGAGACAATCCGAGTTGATCCAAACCCTCCTCATAGAGAAACAATCCGACTTTATCCAAACTCTACTCATAGAGAGACAATCCGAGTTTATCCAGCCACTCTTCAGAGAGAAACATCCCAAGTTTATCCAACAGCTCCTCACAGGGAAACAATCCAAGTTTATCCAACCTCTCCTCATAGGAAAACAATACGAGTTTATCCAGCCTCTCCTCATAAAGAAAAAATCCGAGTTTATCCAAACTCTACTCACAGAGAGACAATCCGAGTTTATCCATCCACTCCTTATTCAGAAACAATCGGAGTTCATCCAACCTCTCCTCATAGAGAAACAATCCGACTTTATCCAAACTCTACTCATAGAGAGTCAATCCGAGTTTGCCCAACCTCTCCTCATCGAGAAACAATCCGAGTTTATCCGATCTATCCTCATAGAGCAACAATCCAAGCTTACCCAACCTCTCCTCACCGAGAAACAATCCGAGTTCATCCAAACTCTTCACAGAGAGAGACAATCCGAGTTTATCCAACATCTCCTCAGAGCAATCAATCCGATTTTATCCAGCCTCTCCTCATAGAGAACAAATCCGAGGTTATCCAACTCTCCACATAGAGAAACAATCCGAGTTTATCCAAACTCTACTCACAGAGAGACAATCCGAGTTTATCCATCCACTCCTTATTCAGAAACAATCGGAGTTCATCCAACCTCTCCTCATAGAGAAATAATTCGAGTTTATCCAACCTCTCCTCACAGAGAAACAGTCCGTGTTTATCCAAATTCTCCTCATAGAGAAACAATCCGAGTTTATCCAAACTCTACTCATAGAGAAACAATCCGACTTTATCCAAACTCTACTCACAGAGAGACAGTCCGAGTTTATCCAGCCACTCCTCATAGAGAAACATTCCAAGTTTATCCAACATCTCCTCACAGAGAAACAATCCAAGTTCATCCAACCTCTCCTCATAGCAAAACAATACGGGTTTATCAAGCCTATCCTCATAGAGAAAAAATCCGAGGTTATCCAACTCTCATCACAGAGAAACAATCCTAGTTTATCCAAACGCTACTCATAGAGAGACAATCCGAGTTGATCCAAACTCTCCTCATAGAGAAACAATCCGACTTTATCCAAACTCTACTCATAGAGAGACAATCCGAGTTTATCCAGCCACTCCTCATAGAGAAACATCCCAAGTTTATCCAACATCTCCTCACAGAGAAACAATCCAAGTTTATCCAACCTCTCCTCATAGGAAAACAATACGAGTTTATCCAGCCTCTCCTCATAGAGAAAAAATCCGAGGTTATACAACTCTCCTCATAGAGAAACAATCCAAGTTTATCCAGCCTCTACTCACAGAGGGACAATCTGAGTTTATCCAACCTCTCCTCATCGCAAAACAATCCGAGTTTATCCAACCTCTCCTCATCGAGGAACAATCCAAGTTTATCCAACCTCTCCTCATAGCTAAACAATCCGAGTTAATCAAACCTCTCCTCATCGAGAAACATCAGAGTTTATCCAAACTCTCTTCACAGAGAGACAATCCGAGTTGATGCAACCACTCCTCACAGAGAAACAATCCGAGTTTATCCGAACTCTCCTCACAGAGAAAAAATCCAAGGTTATCCAACCTCTCCTCATAGCAAAACAATCCGAGTTCATCCAACCTCTCCTCATAGAGAAACAATCCGAGTTTATGCAACATCTCCTCCCAGAGAAACAATCAGAGTTTATCCAAACTCTCCTCATAGAGAAACAATCCGACTTTATCCAAACTCTACTCATAGAGAGTCAATCCGAGTTTGCCCAACCTCTCCTCATCGAGAAACAATCCGAGTTTATCCGATCTATCCTCATAGAGCAACAATCCAAGCTTACCCAACCTCTCCTCACCGAGAAACAATCCGAGTTCATCCAAACTCTTCACAGAGAGAGACAATCCGAGTTTATCCAACATCTCCTCACAGAGAAACAATCCAAGTTTATCCAACCTCTCCTCATAGCAAATCAATCCGAGTTTATCCAGCCTCTCCTCATAGAGAACAAATCCGAGGTTATCCAAATCTCCACATAGAGAAACAATCCGAGTTTATCCAAACTCTACTCACAGAGAGCCAATCCGAGTTTATCCATCCACTCCTTATTCAGAAACAATCGGAGTTCATCCAACCTCTCCTCACAGAGAAATAATTCGAGTTTATCCAACCTCTCCTCACAGAGAAACAGTCCGTGTTTATCCAAATTCTCCTCACCGAGAAACAATCCGAGTTTATCCGATCTCTCCTCATAGAGCAACAATCCAAGCTTACCCAACCTCTCCTCATCGAGAAACAATCCGAGTTTATCCAAACTCTACTCAGAGAGAGACAATCCGAGTTTATCCAACATCTCCTCACAGAGAAACAATCCAAGTTTATCCAACCTCTCCTCATAGCAAAACAATCCGAGTTTATCCAACCTCTACTCATAGAGAAACAATCCGAGTTTATCCAACCTCTACTCACAGAGGGACAATCCGAGTTTATCCAACCTCTACTCACAGAGAAACAATTCGAGTTTATCCAACCTCTCATCATAGAGAAACAATCCAAATTCATCCAACCTCTCCTCATAGAGAACCAATCCGTGTTGATCCAACCTCTCCTCATAGCAAAACAATCCGAGTTTATCCAACATCTCCACATCGAGAAACAATCCAAGTTTATCCAACCTCTCCTCATAGCTAAACAATCCGAGTTAATCAAACCTCTCCTCATCGAGAAACATCAGAGTTTATCCAAACTCTCTTCACAGAGAGACAATCCGAGTTTATGCAACCAATCCTCACAGAGAGACAATCCGAGTTTATGCAACCACTCCTCACAGAGAAACAATCCAAAGTTATCCAACCTCTCCTCATAGCAAAACAATCCGAGTTCATCCAAACTCTCCTCATAGAGAAACAATCCGAGTTTATGCAACCTCTCCTCCCAGAGAAACAATCAGAGTTTATCCAAACTCTCCTCATAGAGAAACAATCCGACTTTATCCAATCTCTACTCATAGAGTCAATCCGAGTTTATCCAGCCACTCCTCGTAGAGAAACATTCCGACTTTATCCAACCTCTCCTCATAGAGAAACAATCCGAGTTTATCCAAACTCTCCTCACACAGAAAGAATCCGAGTTTATCCAACCTCTCCTCATCGAGAAACAATCCGAGTTTATCCGATCTCTCCTCATAGAGCAACAATCCAAGCTTACCCAACCTCTCCTCACTGAGAAACTATCCGAGTTCATCCAAACTCTTCACAGAGAGAGACAATCCGAGTTTATCCAACATCTCCTCACAGAGAAACAATCCAAGTTTATCCAACCTCTCCTCATAGCAAATCAATCCGAGTTTATCCAGCCTCTCCTCATGGAGAACAAATCCGAGGTTATCCAACTCTCCACATAGAGAAACAATCCGAGTTTATCCAAACTCGACTCACAGAGAGACAATCCGAGTTTATCCATCCACTCCTTATTCAGAAACAATCGGAGTTCATCCAACCTCTCCTCATAGAGAAATAATTCGAGTTTATCCAACCTCTCCTCACAGAGAAACAGTCCGTGTTTATCCAAATTCTCCTCATAGAGAAACAATCCGAGTTTATCCAAACTCTACTCATAGAGAGACAATCCGAGTTTATCCAGCCACTCCTCATAGAGAAACATTCCAAGTTTATCCAACATCTCCTCACAGAGAAACAATCCAATTTTATCCACCCTCTCCTCATAGCAGAACAATACGAGTTTCTCCAGCCTATCCTCACAGAGAAAAAATCCGAGGTTCTCCAAATCTCATCATAGAGAAACAATCCTAGTTTATCCAAACTCTACTCATAGAGAGACAATCCGAGTTGATCCAAACTCTCCTCATAGAGAAACAATCCGACTTTATCCAAACTCTACTCATAGAGAGACAATCCGAGTTTATCCAGCCACTCCTCATAGAGAAACATTCCAAGTTTATCCAACATCTCCTCACAGAGAAACAATCCAAGTTTATCCAACCTCTCCTCAGAGCAAAACAATACGAGTTTATCCAGCTTCTCCTCATAGAGAAAAAATCCGAGGTTATACAACTCTCCTCATAGAGAAACAATCAAAGTTTATCCAACCTCTACTCACAGAGGGACAATCTGAGTTCATCCAACCTCTACTCATAGAGAAACAATCCGAGTTTAACCAACCTCTCCTCATGGAGAAACCATCCAAGTTTATCCAACCTCTACTCATAGAGAAACAATCCGAGTTTATCCAACCTCTACTCACAGAGGGACAATCCGAGTTAATCCAACATCTCCTCACAGAGAAACAATCCAAGTTTATCCAACCTCTCCTCATAGCAAAACAATCCGAGTTTATCCAGCCTCTCCTCAGAGAGAACAAATCCGAGGTTATCCAACTCTCCTCATAGAGAAACAATCCGAGTTCATCCATCCACTCCTTATTCAGAAACAATCCGAGTTCATCCAACCTCTCCTCATAGAGAAATAATTCGAGTTTATCCAACCTCTCCTCACAGAGAAACAGTCCGAGTTTATCCAAACTGTACTCATAGAGAGACAATCCGAGTTGATCCAAACTCTCCTCATTGAGAAACAATCCGACTTTATCCAAACTCTACTCATAGAGAGACAATCCGAGTTTATCCAGCCACTCCTCATAGAGATACATTCCAAGTTTATCCAAAATCTCCTCACAGAGAAACAATCCAAGCTTACCCAACCTCTCCTCACCGAGAAACTATCCGAGTTCATCCAAACTCTTCACAGAGAGAGACAATCCGAGTTTATCCAACATCTCCTCACAGAGAAACAATCCAAGTTTATCCAACCTCTCCTCATAGCAAATCAATCCGAGTTTATCCAGCCTCTCCTCATGGAGAACAAATCCGAGGTTATCCAACTCTCCACATAGAGAAACAATCCGAGTTTATCCAAACTCGACTCACAGAGAGACAATCCGAGTTTATCCATCCACTCCTTATTCAGAAACAATCGGAGTTCATCCAACCTCTCCTCATAGAGAAATAATTCGAGTTTATCCAACCTCTCCTCACAGAGAAACAGTCCGTGTTTATCCAAATTCTCCTCATAGAGAAACAATCCGAGTTTATCCAAACTCTACTCATAGAGAAACAATCCGACTTTATCCAAACTCTACTCATAGAGAGACAATCCGAGTTTATCCAGCCACTCCTCATAGAGAAACATTCCAAGTTTATCCAACATCTCCTCACAGAGAAACAATCCAATTTTATCCACCCTCTCCTCATAGCAGAACAATACGAGTTTCTCCAGCCTATCCTCACAGAGAAAAAATCCGAGGTTCTCCAAATCTCATCACAGAGAAACAATCCTAGTTTATCCAAACTCTACTCATAGAGAGACAATCCGAGTTGATCCAAACTCTCCTCATAGAGAAACAATCCGACTTAATCCAAACTCTACTCATAGAAAGACAATCCGAGTTTATCCAGCCACTCCTCATAGAGAAACATTCCAAGTTTATCCAACATCTCCTCACAGAGAAACAATCCAAGTTTATCCAACCTCTCCTCAGAGCAAAACAATACGAGTTTATCCAGCTTCTCCTCATAGAGAAAAAATCCGAGGTTATACAACTCTCCTCATAGAGAAACAATCCAAGTTTATCCAACCTCTACTCACAGAGGGACAATCTGAGTTCATCCAACCTCTACTCATAGAGAAACAATCCGAGTTTAACCAACCTCTCCTCATGGAGAAACCATCCAAGTTTATCCAACCTCTACTCATAGAGAAACAATCCGAGTTTATCCAACCTCTACTCACAGAGGGACAATCCGAGTTAATCCAACATCTCCTCACAGAGAAACAATCCAAGTTTATCCAACCTCTCCTCATAGCAAAACAATCCGAGTTTATCCAGCCTCTCCTCATAGAGAACAAATCCGAGGTTATCCAACTCTCCTCATAGAGAAACAATCCGAGTTCATCCATCCACTCCTTATTCAGAAACAATCCGAGTTCATCCAACCTCTCCTCATAGAGAAATAATTCGAGTTTATCCAACCTCTCCTCACAGAGAAACAGTCCGAGTTTATCCAAACTGTACTCATAGAGAGACAATCCGAGTTGATCCAAACTCTCCTCATTGAGAAACAATCCGACTTTATCCAAACTCTACTCATAGAGAGACAATCCGAGTTTATCCAGCCACTCCTCATAGAGATACATTCCAAGTTTATCCAAAATCTCCTCACAGAGAAACAATCCAAGTTTATCCAACCTCTCCTCATAGCAAAACAATACGAGTTTATCCAGCCTCTCCTCATAGAGAAAAAATGCGAGGTTATACAACTCTCCTCATAGAGAAACAATCCAAGTTTATCCAACCTCTACTCACAGAGGGACAATCTGAGTTTATCGAACCTCTACTCATAGAGAAACAATCCGAGTTTAACCAACCACTCCTCATGGAGAAACAATCCAAGTTCATCCAACCTCTACAAATAGAGAAACAATCCGAGTTTATCCAACCTCTCCTCACAGAGGGACAATCCGAGTTTATCCAACCTCTACACATAGAGAAACAATCCGAGTTTATCCAACCTCTCATCATAGAGAAACAATACAAGTTTATCGAACCTCTCCTCATAGAGAACCAATCCGAGTTTATCCAACCTCTCCTCATAGCAAAACAATCCGAGTTTATCCAACCTCTCCTCAACGAGAAACAAACCAAGTTTACCCAACCTCTCCTCATAGCGAAAACAATCCGAGTTAATCCAACCTCTCCTCTTGGAGAAACATCCGAGTTTATCCAAACTCTCTTCACAGAGAGACAATCCGAGTTTATGCAACCACTCCTAACACAGAAACAATCCGAGTTTATCCGAACTCTCCTCACAGAGAAAAAATCCGAGGTTATCGAACCTCTCCTCATAGCAAAACAATCCGAGTTCATCCAACCTCTCCTCATAGAGAAACAATCCGAGTTTATGCAACCTCTCCTCCCAGAGAAACAATCAGAGTTTATCCAAACTCTCCTCATAGAGAAACAATCCGACTTTATCCAAACTCTACTCATAGAGAGTCAATCCGAGTTTATCCAGCCACTCCTCATAGAGAAACATTCCGAATTTATCCAACCTCTCCTCAGAGAGAAACAATCCGAGTTTATCCAAACTCTGCTCATATGGAAAGAATCCGAGTTTATCCAAACTCTGCTCATATAGAAAGAATCCGAGTTTATCCAACCACTCCTGATCGAGAAACAATCCGAGTTTATCCGATCTCTCCTCATAGAGCAACAATCCAAGCTTACCCAACCTCTCCTCATCGAGAAACAATCCGAGTTTATCCAAACTCTACTCAGAGAGAGACAATCCGAGTTTATCCAACACCTCCTCACAGAGAAACAATCCAAGTTTATCCAACCTCTCCTCATAGCAAAACAATCCGAGTTTATAGTGCCTCTCCTCATAGAGAACAAATCCGAGTTTATCCAAACTCTCCTCATAGAGAGACAATCTGAGTTTATCCATCCACTCCTTTTAGAGAAACAATCCGAGTTCATCCAACCTCTCCTCATAGAGAAACAATCCGAGTTTATCCAACCTCTCATCATAGAGAAACAATCCAAGTTCATCCAACCTCTCCTCATAGAGAACGAATCTGAGTTTATCCAACCTCTACTCAGAGAGAAACAATCCGAGTTTATCCAACCTCTCCTCATGGAGAAACAATCCGAGTTTATCCAACCTCTACTCATAGAGAAACAATCCGAGTTCATCCAACCTCTACTCACAGAGGGACAATCCGAGTTTATTCAACCTCTGCTCAAAGAGAAACAATCCGAGTTTATCCAACCTCTCATCATAGAGAAACAATCCGAGTTTATCCAACCTCTCCTCATCGAGAAACAATCCAAGTTTATCCAACCTCTCCTCATAGCTAAACAATCCGAGTTAATCAAACCTCTCCTCATCGAGAAACATCAGAGTTTATCCAAACTCTCTTCACAGAGAGACAATCCGAGTTGATGCAACCACTCCTCACAGAGAAACAATCCGAGTTTATCCGAACTCTCCTCACAGAGAAAAAATCCAAGGTTATCCAACCTCTCCTCATAGCAAAACAATCCGAGTTCATCCAACCTCTCCTCATAGAGAAACAATCCGAGTTTATGCAACATCTCCTCCCAGAGAAACATTCCAAGTTTATCCAACATCTCCTCACAGAGAAACAATCCAAGTTTATCCAACCTCTCCTCATAGCAAAACAACACGGGTTTATCCAGCCTATCCACATAGAGAAAAAATCCGAGGTTATCCAACTCTCATCACAGAGAAACAATCCTAGTTTATCCAAACTCTACTCATAGAGAGACAATCCGAGTTGATCCAAACCCTCCTCATAGAGAAACAATCCGACTTTATCCAAACTCTACTCATAGAGAGACAATCCGAGTTTATCCAGCCACTCTTCATAGAGAAACATCCCAAGTTTATCCAACAGCTCCTCACAGAGAAACAATCCAAGTTTATCCAACCTCTCCTCATAGGAAAACAATACGAGTTTATCCAGCCTCTCCTCATAGAGAAAAAATCCGAGTTTATCCAAACTCTACTCACAGAGAGACAATCCGAGTTTATCCATCCACTCCTTATTCAGAAACAATCGGAGTTCATCCAACCTCTCCTCATAGAGAAACAATCCGACTTTATCCAAACTCTACTCATAGAGAGTCAATCCGAGTTTGCCCAACCTCTCCTCATCGAGAAACAATCCGAGTTTATCCGATCTATCCTCATAGAGCAACAATCCAAGCTTACCCAACCTCTCCTCACCGAGAAACAATCCGAGTTCATCCAAACTCTTCACAGAGAGAGACAATCCGAGTTTATCCAACATCTCCTCATAGCAATCAATCCGATTTTATCCAGCCTCTCCTCATAGAGAACAAATCCGAGGTTATCCAACTCTCCACATAGAGAAACAATCCGAGTTTATCCAAACTCTACTCACAGAGAGACAATCCGAGTTTATCCATCCACTCCTTATTCAGAAACAATCGGAGTTCATCCAACCTCTCCTCATAGAGAAATAATTCGAGTTTATCCAACCTCTCCTCACAGAGAAACAGTCCGTGTTTATCCAAATTCTCCTCATAGAGAAACAATCCGAGTTTATCCAAACTCTACTCATAGAGAAACAATCCGACTTTATCCAAACTCTACTCACAGAGAGACAGTCCGAGTTTATCCAGCCACTCCTCATAGAGAAACATTCCAAGTTTATCCAACATCTCCTCACAGAGAAACAATCCAAGTTCATCCAACCTCTCCTCATAGCAAAACAATACGGGTTTATCAAGCCTATCCTCATAGAGAAAAAATCCGAGGTTATCCAACTCTCATCACAGAGAAACAATCCTAGTTTATCCAAACTCTACTCATAGAGAGACAATCCGAGTTTATCCAACCTCTCCTCATAGAGAAACAATCCGACTTTATCCAAACTCTACTCATAGAGAGACAATCCGAGTTTATCCAGCCACTCCTCATAGAGAAACATCCCAAGTTTATCCAACATCTCCTCACAGAGAAACAATCCAAGTTTATCCAACCTCTCCTCATAGGAAAACAATACGAGTTTATCCAGCCTCTCCTCATAGAGAAAAAATCCGAGGTTATACAACTCTCCTCATAGAGAAACAATCCAAGTTTATCCAGCCTCTACTCACAGAGGGACAATCTGAGTTTATCCAACCTCTCCTCATCGCAAAACAATCCGAGTTTATCCAACCTCTCCTCATCGAGAAACAATCCAAGTTTATCCAACCTCTCCTCATAGCTAAACAATCCGAGTTAATCAAACCTCTCCTCATCGAGAAACATCAGAGTTTATCCAAACTCTCTTCACAGAGAGACAATCCGAGTTGATGCAACCACTCCTCACAGAGAAACAATCCGAGTTTATCCGAACTCTCCTCACAGAGAAAAAATCCAAGGTTATCCAACCTCTCCTCATAGCAAAACAATCCGAGTTCATCCAACCTCTCCTCATAGAGAAACAATCCGAGTTTATGCAACATCTCCTCCCAGAGAAACAATCAGAGTTTATCCAAACTCTCCTCATAGAGAAACAATCCGACTTTATCCAAACTCTACTCATAGAGAGTCAATCCGAGTTTGCCCAACCTCTCCTCATCGAGAAACAATCCGAGTTTATCCGATCTATCCTCATAGAGCAACAATCCAAGCTTACCCAACCTCTCCTCACCGAGAAACAATCCGAGTTCATCCAAACTCTTCACAGAGAGAGACAATCCGAGTTTATCCAACATCTCCTCACAGAGAAACAATCCAAGTTTATCCAACCTCTCCTCATAGCAAATCAATCCGATTTTATCCAGCCTCTCCTCATAGAGAACAAATCCGAGGTTATCCAACTCTCCACATAGAGAAACAATCCGAGTTTATCCAAACTCTACTCACAGAGAGACAATCCGAGTTTATCCATCCACTCCTTATTCAGAAACAATCGGAGTTCATCCAACCTCTCCTCATAGAGAAATAATTCGAGTTTATCCAACCTCTCCTCACAGAGAAACAGTCCGTGTTTATCCAAATTCTCCTCATAGAGAAACAATCCGAGTTTATCCAAACTCTACTCATAGAGAAACAATCCGACTTTATCCAAACTCTACTCACAGAGAGACAATCCGAGTTTATCCAGCCACTCCTCATAGAGAAACATCCCAAGTTTATCCAACATCTCCTCACAGAGAAACAATCCAAGTTTATCCAACCTCTCCTCATAGGAAAACAATACGAGTTTATCCAGCCTCTCCTCATTGAGAAAAAATCCGAGGTTATACAACTCTCCTCATAGAGAAACAATCCAAGTTTATCCAGCCTCTACTCACAGAGGGACAATTTGAGTTTATCCAACCTCTCCTCATAGCAAAACAATCCGAGTTTATCCAACCTCTCCTCATCGAGAAACAATCCAAGTTTATCCAACCTCTCCTCATAGCTAAACAATCCGAGTTAATCAAACCTCTCCTCATCGAGAAACATCAGAGTTTATCCAAACTCTCTTCACAGAGAGACAATCCGAGTTGATGCAACCACTCCTCACAGAGAAACAATCCGAGTTTATCCGAACTCTCCTCACAGAGAAAAAATCCAAGGTTATCCAACCTCTCCTCATAGCAAAACAACCCGAGTTCATCCAACCTCTCCTCATAGAGAAACAATCCGAGTTTATGCAACATCTCCTCCCAGAGAAACAATCAGAGTTTATCCAAACTCTCCTCATAGAGAAACAATCCGACTTTATCCAAACTCTACTCATAGAGAGTCAATCCGAGTTTACCCAACCTCTCCTCATCGAGAAACAATCCGAGTTTATCCGATCGATCCTCATAGAGCAACAATCCAAGCTTACCCAACCTCTCCTCACCGAGAAACAATCCGAGTTCATCCAAACTCTTCACAGAGAGAGACAATCCGAGTTTATCCAACATCTCCTCACAGAGAAACAATCCAAGTTTATCCAACCTCTCCTCATAGCAATCAATCCGATTTTATCCAGCCTCTCCTCATAGAGAACAAATCCGAGGTTATCCAACTCTCCACATAGAGAAACAATCCGAGTTTATCCAAACTCTACTCACAGAGAGACAATCCGAGTTTATCCAACCTCTCCTCATAGAGAAATAATTCGAGTTTATCCAACCTCTCCTCACAGAGAAACAGTCCGTGTTTATCCAAATTCTCCTCATAGAGAAACAATCCGAGTTTATCCAAACTCTACTCATAGAGAAACAATCCGACTTTATCCAAACTCTACTCACAGAGAGACAATCCGAGTTTATCCAGCCACTCCTCATAGAGAAACATTCCAAGTTTATCCAACATCTCCTCACAGAGAAACAATCCAAGTTTATCCAACCTCTCCTCATAGCAAAACAATACGGGTTTATCAAGCCTATCCTCATAGAGAAAAAATCCGAGGTTATCCAACTCTCATCACAGAGAAACAATCCTAGTTTATCCAAACTCTACTCATAGAGAAACAATCCAAGTTCATCCAACCTCTCCTCATAGGAAAACAATACGAGTTTATCCAGCCTCTCCTCATAGAGAAAAAATCCGAGGTTATACAACTCTCCTCATAGAGAAACAATCCAAGTTTATCCAGCCTCTACTCACAGAGGGACAATCTGAGTTTATCCAACCTCTCCTCATCGCAAAACAATCCGAGTTTATCCAACCTCTCCTCATCGAGAAACAATCCAAGTTTATCCAACCTCTCCTCATCGAGAAACATCAGAGTTTATCCAAACTCTCTTCACAGAGAGACAATCTGAGTTGATGCAACCGCTCCTCACAGAGAAACAATCCGAGTTTATCCGAACTCTCCTCACAGAGAAAAAATCCAAGGTTATCCAACCTCTCCTCATAGCAAAACAGTCCGAGTTCATCCAACCTCTCCTCATAGAGAAACAATCCGAGTTTATGCAACATCTCCTCCCAGAGAAACAATCAGAGTTTATCCAAACTCTCCTCATAGAGAAACAATCCGACTTTATCCAAACTCTACTCATAGAGAGTCATTCCGAGTTTACCCAACCTCTCCTCATCGAGAAACAATCCGAGTTTATCCGATCTCTCCTCATAGAGCAACAATCCAAGCTTACCCAACCTCTCCTTACCGAGAAACAATCCGAGTTCATCCAAACTCTTCACAGAGAGAGACAATCCGAGTTTATCCAACATCTTCTCACAGAGAAACAATCCAAGTTTATCCAACCTCTCCTCATAGCAAATCAATCCGAGTTTATCCAGCCTCTCCTCAGAGAGAACAAATCCGAGGTTATCCAACTCTCCACATAGAGAAACAATCCGAGTTTATCCAAACTCTACTCACAGAGAGACAATCCGAGTTTATCAATCCACTCCTTATTCAGAAACAATCGGAGTTCATCCAACCTCTCCTCATAGAGAAATAATTCGAGTTTATCCAACCTCTCCTCACAGAGAAACAGTCCGTGTTTATCCAAATTCTCCTCATAGAGAAACAATCCGAGTTTATCCAAACTCTACTCATGGAGAAACAATCCGACTTTATCCAAACTCTACTCATAGAGAGACAATCCGAGTTTATCCAGCCACTCCTTACAGAGAAACAATCCAAGTTTATCCAACCTCTCCTCATAGCAAAACAATACGGGTTTATCCAGCCTATCCTCATAGAGAAAAAATCCGAGGTTATCCAACTTTCATCATAGAAAAACAATCCTAGTTTATCCAAACTCTACTCATAGAGAGACAATCCGAGTTGATCCAAACTCTCCTCATAGAGAAACAATCCGACTTTATCCAAACTCTACTCATAGAGAGTCAATCCGAGTTTACCCAGCCACTCCTCATAGAGAAACATCCCAAGTTTATCCAACGTCTCCTCACAGAGAAACAATCCAAGTTTATCCAACCTCTCCTCGTAGCAAAACAATCCAAGTTTATCCAACCTCTCCCCATAGCAAAACAATACGAGTTTATCCAGCCTCTCCTCATAGAGAAAAAATCCGAGGTTATACAACTCTCCTCATAGAGAAACAATCCAAGTTTATCCAACCTCGACTCACAGAGGGACAATCTGAGTTTATCCAACCTCTACTCATAGAGAAACAATCCGAGTTTAACCAACCACTCCTCATGGAGAAACAATCCAAGTTTATCCAACCTCTACAAATAGAGAAACAATCCGAGTTTATCGAACCTCTACTCACAGAGGGACAATCCGAGTTTATCCAACCTCTCATCATAGAGAAACAATCCGAGTTTATCCAACCTCTCATCATAGAGAAACAATACAAGTTTATCGAACCTCTCCTCATAGAGAACCAATCCGAGTTTATCCAACCTCTCCTCATAGCTAAACAATCCGAGTTAATCCAACCTCTCCTCATCGAGAAACATCCGAGTTTATCCAAACTCTCTTCACAGAGAGACAATCCGAGTTTATGCAACCACTCCTAACACAGAAACAATCCGAGTTTCTCCGAACTCTCCTCACAGAGAAAAAATCCGAGGTTATCCAACCTCTCCTCATAGCAAAACAATCCGAGTTTATGCAACCTCTCCTCCCAGAGAAACAATCAGAGTTTATCCAAACTCTCCTCATAGAGAAACAATCCGACTTCATCCAAACTCTCCTCATAGAGAAACAATCCGAGTTTATCCAACCACTCCTCATAATGAAACATTCCGAGTTTATCCAACCTCTCCTCAGAGAGAAACAATCCGAGTTTATCCAAACTCTGCTCATATAGAAAGAATCCGAGTTTATCCAACCACTCCTGATCGAGAAACAATCCGAGTTTATCCGATCTCTCCTCATAGAGCAACAATCCAAGCTTTCCCAACCTCTCCTCATCGAGAAACAATCCGACTTTATCCAAACTCTACTCATAGAGAGACAATCCGAGTTTATCCAGCCACTCCTCATAGAGAAACATCCCAAGTTTATCCAACATCTCCTCACAGAGAAACAATCCAAGTTCATCCAACCTCTCCTCGTAGTAAAACAATACGAGTTTATCCAGCCTCTCCTCATAGAGAAAAAATCCGAGGTTATACAACTCTCCTCATAGAGAAACAATCCAAGTTTATCCAGCCTCTACTCACAGAGGGACAATCTGAGTTTATCCAACCTCTACTCATAGAGAAACACTCCGAGTTTAACCAACCTCTCCTCATAGAGAAACAATCCGAGTTTATCCAACCTCTACTCACAGAGGGACAATCCGAGTTTATCCAACATCTCCTCACAGAGAAACAATCCAAGTTTATCCAACCTCTCCTCATAGCAAAACAATCCGAGATTATCCAGCCTCTCCTCATAGAGAAACAATCCGAGTTCATCCATCCACTCCTTATTCAGAAACAATCCGAGTTCATCCAACCTCTCCTCATAGAGAAATAATTCGAGTTGATCCAACCTCTCCTCACAGAGAAACAGTCCGAGTTTATCCAAACTCTACTCATAGAGAGACAATCCGAGTTGATCCAAACTCTCCTCATAGAGAAACAATCCGACTTTATCCAAACTCTACTCATAGAGAGACAATCCGAGTTTATCCAGCCACTCCTCATAGAGAAACATTCCAAGTTTATCCAAAATCTCCACACAGAGAAACAATCCGAGTTTATCCAAAATCTCCTCACAGAGAAACAATCCAAGTTTATCCAACCTCTCCTCATAGCAAAACAATACGAGTTTATCCAGCCTCTCCTCATAGAGAAAAAATCCGAGTTTATCCAACCTCTCCTCATAGAGAAACAATCCGAGTTTATCCAAACTCTCCTCATACATAAAGAATCCGAGTTTATCCGATCTCTCCTTATAGAGCAACAATCCAAGCTTACCAAACCTCTCCTCAGCGAGAAACAATCCGAGTTTATCCAACCTCTTCACAGAGAAACAATCCGAGTTTATCCAACCTCTCCTCATAGCAAAACAATCCGAGTTTATCCAGCCTCTCCTCATAGAGAACAAATCCGAGGTTATCCAACTCTCCACATAGAGAAACAATCCGAGTTTATCCAAACTCTACTCACAGAGAGACAATCCGAGTTTATCCAGCCACTCCTCATAGAGAAACATTCCAAGTTTATCCAACATCTCCTCACAGAGAAACAATCCAACTTTATCCAACCTCTCCTCATAGCAAAACCCTCGTTGGAGAGAAGAAGGTTAAGAGGAGACTTCATAGAGGCATACAACATAATCAGGGGGTTAGATAGGGTGGACAGTGAGAGTTTTCTCCCGCAGATGGAAATGGCTAGCACGAGTGGACATAGCTTTAAACTGAGGGGTAATAGATATAGGATAGAGGTCAGAGGTAGGTTCTTTAAGCAAAGAGTGGTGAGGCCGTGGAATGCCCTACCTGTAACAGTAGTGAACTCGCCAACATTGAGGGCATTTAAACGTTTATTAGATAAGCATATGGATGATAATGGCATAGTGTAGGTTAGATGGCTTTTTGTTTCGGTGCAACATCGTGGGCCGAAGGGCCTGTACTGCGCTGTATCGTTCTATGTTATATAGAGAGACAATCTGAGTTTATCCAACCTCTCCTCATAGACAAACAACCCAAGGTTATCCAACCTCTTCTCATAGAGAGACAATCTGAGTTTATCCAACCGCTCTTCACAGAGAAACAATCCGTGTTTATCCAACCTCTCCTCATAGAGAAACAATCCGAGTTTATCCAACCTCTACTCATAGAGTAATAATCCGAGTTCATCCAACCTCTCCTCACAGAGAGACAATCCGAGTTAATCCAACCTGTCCTCATAGAGAAACAGTCCGAGTTTATCCAACTTCTCCTCGTAGAGAAACAATACCAATTTATCCAACCTCTCCTCATAGAGAAACAATCCGAGTTCATCCAACCTCGACTCATAGAGAAACATTCCGAGTTCATCCAACCTCTCCTCATAGAGAAACAATCCGAGTTTATCCAACCTCTACTCATAGAGAAACAATCCGAGTTTATCCAACCTCTCCTCATAGAGAAACAATCCAAGTTTATCTAACCTCTCCTCATAGAGAAACAATCTGAGTTTATCCAACCTCTCCTCATAGAGAAACAATCCAAGTTTATCCAACCTCTCCTCATAGAGAAACAATCTGAGTTTATCCAACCTCTCCTCATAGAGAAACAATCCAAGTTCATCTAACCTCTCCTCAAAGAGAAACAATCCAAGTTTACCCAAACTCTCCTCATAGCAAAACAATCCGAGTTTATCCAACGTCTCCTCATAGAGAAACAATCCGAGTTGATGCAACCTCTCATCATCGAGAAACAATCCGAGTTTATCCAAACTCTACTCATGGAGATACAATCCGAGTTTATCCAACCACTTCATCATAGAGAAACAATCCGAGTTTATCCAACCTCTCCTCCTCGAGAAAAAATCCGAGTTTATCCAACTTCTTCTCATAGAGAAACAATCCGCGTTTATCCAACCACTTCTCATAGAGAAACAATCCGAGTTTATCCAGCCTCACCTCATAGAAAAACAATCCGAGTTTATCCAACGTCTCCTCATAGAGAAACAATCCGAGTTGATCCAACCTCTCAACATCGAGAAACAATCCGAGTTTATCCAAACTCTACTCACGGAGAGACAATCCGAGTTTATCCAACCACTCATCATGGAGAAACAATCCGAGTTTATCCAACCTCTCCTCACAGAGAGAGACAAACCGAGTTTATCCAACCTCTCCTCCTCGAGAAAAAATCCGAGTTTATCCAACTTCTCCTCAGAGAGAAACAATCCGCGTTCATCCAGCCTCTCCTCATAGAAAAACAATCCGAGTTTATCCAACCTCTATTCATAGAGGGAGGAAAATCTTATGAGGAAAGGCTGATGGACTTGAGGTTGTTTTCGTTGGAGAGAAGAAGGTTAAGAGGAGACTTAATAGAGGCATACAACATGATCAGGGGGTTAGATAGGGTGGACAGTGAGAGTCTTCTCCCGCAGATGGAAATGGCTAGCACGCGTGGACATAGCTTTAAACTGAGGGGTAATAGATATAGGACAGAGGTCAGAGGTAGGTACTTTAAGCAAAGAGTGGTGAGGCCATGGAATGCCCTACCTGTAATAGTAGTGAACTCGCCAACATTGAGGGCATTTAAACATTTATTGGATAAGCATATGGATGATAATGGCATAGTGTAGGTTAGATGGCTTTTTGTTTCGTTGCAACATCGTGGGCCGAAGGGCCTGTACTGCGCTGTATCGTTCTATGTTCTATAGAGAGACAATCTGAGTTTATCCAACCTCTCCTCAATGAGAAAGAATCCGAGTTTATCCAAACGCTCCTCATAGACAACCGCTCCTCATAGAGAAACAATCCGAGTTCGTCCAACCTCTCCTCATAGAGAAACAATCCAAGTTCATCCAAACTCTCCTCATAGAGAAACAATCCGAATTTATCTAACCTCTCCTCAAAGAGAAACAATCCGAGTTCATCCAACCTCTCCTCACAGAGAGACAATCCGAGTTTATCCAACCTGTCCCCATCGAGAAACAGTCCGAGTTTATCCAACTTCTCCTCATAGAGAAACATTCCGAGTTTACCCAACCTCTACTCAGAGAGAGACAATCCGTGTTTATCCAACATCTCCTCATAGCGAAACAATCCGAGTTTATCCAACATCTCCTCACAGAGGAATAATCCATGTTTCTCCAAACTCTACTGATAGAGATACAATCCGAGTTTATCCAACCTCTCCTCATAGAGAAACAGTCCGAGTTTATCCAACCTCTCCTCAAAGAGAAACAATCCAAGTTTACCCAAACTCTCCTCATAGCAAAACAATCTGAGTTTATCCAACCTCTCCTCATAGTTTAACAATCCGGTTGATCCAACCTCTCCTCATAGAGAGACAGTCTGAGTTGATCCAACCTCTCCTCACAGAGAAACAGTCCGAGCTCATCCAACCTGTCCTCATAGAGAGAAAATCCGAGTTTATCCAACCTCTCCTCATAGAGAAACAATCCGAGTTTATCCAACCTCTCCTCATAGAGAAACAATCCGAGTTTATCGAACCTCTCCTCATAGAGAAACAACCCAAGATCATCCAACCTCTCCTCATAGAGAGACAATCTGAGTTTATCCAACCTCTCCTCTTAGAGAAACAATCCGAGTTTATCGAACCTCTCCTCATAGAGAAACAATCCAAGGTTATCCAACCTCTACTCATAGAGAAACAATCCGAGTTCATCCAACCACTCCTCATAGAGAAACAATCCGAGTTCATCCAACCTCTCCTCATAGAGAAACAATCCGAGTTTATCCAAACTCTCCTCATAGAGAAACAATCCGAGTTGATCCAACGTCTCCTCATAGAGAAACAATCCGAGTTGATCCAACGTCTCCTCACAGAGAGACAATCCGAATTTATCCAACCTGTCCTCATAGAGAAACAGTCCGAGTTTATCCAACTTCTCGTCGTAGAGAAACAATCCGAATTGATCCAACCTCTCCTCATAGAGAAACAATCCGAGTTTACCCAACCTCTCCTCAGAGAGAAACAATCCGAGTTTATCCAACCTCTCCTCATAGAGAGTCAATCCGAGTCTATCCAACCTCTCCTCACAGAGAGACAATCCGAGTCTATCCAACCTCTCCTCACAGAGAAACAATCCGAGTTTATCCAACCTCTCAACATCAATAAACAATCCGAGTTTATCCAACCTCTCCTCAAAGAGAAACAATCCGAGTTTATCCAAACTCTCCTCATGGAGAAACAATCCGAGTTTATCCAACCTCTCAAAATCGATAAACAATCCGAGTTTATCCAACCTCTCCTCACAGAGAAACCATCCGAGTTTATCCAACCTCTCCTCATAGAGAGACAATCCGAGTTTATCCAACCTCTCCTCACAGAGAAACAATCCGAGTTTATCCAACCTCTCCTCATAGAGAAACAATCCGAGTTTATCCAACCTCTCCTCATAGAGAAACAATCCGAGTTTATCCAACCTCTCCTCATAGAGAAACAATCCGAGTTTATCCAACCTCTCCTCATGGAGAAACAATCCAAGTTTATCCAACCTCTCCTCACAGAGAAACAATCCGAGTTTATCCAACCTCTACTCATAGAGAAACAATCCAAGTTTACCCAAATTCTCCTCATAGCCAAACAATCCGACATTATCCAACGTCTCCTCATAGAGAAACAATCCGAGTTGATCCAACCTCTCAACATGGAGAAACAATCCGAGTTTATCCAAACTCTACTCATGGAGAGACAATCCGAATTCATCCAACCACTCATCATAGAGAAACAATCCGAGTTTATCCAACCTCTCCTCACAGAGAGACAACCCGAGTTTATCCAACCTCTCCTCCTCGAGAAAAAATCCGAGTTTATCCAACTTCTCCTCAGAGAGAAACAATCCGCGTTCATCCAACCACTTCTCATAGAGAGACAATCCGAGTTTATCCAGCCTCTCCTCATAGAAAAACAATCCGAGTTTATCCAACCTCTATACATAGAGGGAGGGAAAATCTTATGAGGAAAGGCTGATGGACTTGAGGTTGTTTTCGTTGGAGAGAAGAAGGTTAAGAGGAGACTTCATAGAGGCATACAACATAATCAGGGGGTTAGATAGGGTGGACAGTGAGAGTTTTCTCCCGCAGATTGAAATGGCTAGCACGAGTGGACATAGCTTTAAACTGAGGGGTAATAGATATAGGACAGAGGTCAGAGGTAGGTTCTTTAAGCAAAGAGTGGTGAGGCCGTGGAATGCCCTACCTGTAACAGTAGTGAACTCGCCAACATTGAGGGCATTTAAACGTTTATTAGATAAGCATATGGATGATAATGGCATAGTGTAGGTTAGATGGCTTTTTGTTTTGGTGCAACATCGTGGGCCGAAGGGCCTGTACATAGAACATAGAACAATACAGCGCAGTACAGGCCCTTCGGCCCACGATGTTGCACCGAATCAAAAGCCATCCAACCTACACTATGCCATTATCATCCATATGTTTATCCAATAAACTTTTAAATGCCCTCAATGTTGGCGAGTTCACCACTGTAGCAGGTAGGGCATTCCACGGCCTCACTACTCTTTGCGTAAAGAGGCCTGTACTGCGCTGTATCGTTCTATGTTCTATAGAGAGACAATCTGAGTTTATCCAACCTCTCCTCATAGAGAAACAACCCAAGGTTATCCAACCTCTTCTCATAGAGAGACAATCTGAGTTTATCCAACCGCTCTTCACAGAGAAACAATCGGTGTTTATCCAACCTCTACTCATAGAGAAACAATCCGAGTTCATCCAACCTCTCCTCATAGAGAAACAATCCGAGTTTATCCAACCTCTACTCATAGAGAAATAATCCGAGTTCATCCAACCTCTCCTCACAGAGGGACAATCCGAGTTAATCCAACCTGTCCTCATAGAGAAACAGTCCGAGTTTATCCAACTTCTCCTCGTAGAGAAACAATACCAATTTATCCAACCTCTCCTCATAGAGAAAGAATCCGAGTTCATCCAACCTCTACTCATAGAGAAACAAATCAAGTTTATCCAACCTCTCCTCATAGAGAAACAATCTGAGTTTATCCAACCTCTCCTCATAGAGAGACAATCCGAGTTTATCCAACCTCTTCTCATGGAGAAACAATCCAAGTTTATCTAACCTCTCCTCAAAGAGAAACAATCCAAGTTTACCCAAACTCTCCTCATAGCAAAACAATCCGAGTTTATCCAACGTCTCCTCATAGAGAAACAATCCGAGTTGATGCAACCTCTCATCATCGAGAAACAATCCGAGTTTATCCAAACTCTACTCATGGAGATACAATCCGAGTTTATCCAACCACTCATCATAGAGAAACAATCCGAGTTTATCCAACCTCTCCTCACAGAGAGACAAACCGAGTTTATCCAACCTCTCCTCCTCGAGAAAAAATCCGAGTTTATCCAACTTCTTCTCATAGAGAAACAATCCGCGTTCATCCAACCACTTCTCATAGAGAAACAATCCGAGTTTATCCAGCCTCACCTCATAGAAAAACAATCCGAGTTTATCCAACGACTCCTCATAGAGAAACAATCCGAGTTGATCCAACCTCTCAACATCGAGAAACAATCCGAGTTTATCCAAACTCTACTCATGGAGAGACAATCCGAGTTTATCCAACCACTCATCATAGAGAAACAATCCGAGTTTATCCAACCTCTCCTCACAGAGAGAGACAAACCGAGTTTATCCAACCTCTCCTCTTCGAGAAAAAATCCGAGATTATCCAACTTCTCCTCAGAGAGAAACAATCCGCGTTCACCCAACCACTTCTCATAGAGAGACAATCCGAGTTTATCCAGCCACTCCTCATAGAGAGACAATCCGAGTTTATCCAGCCTCTCCTCATAGAGAAACAATCCGAGTTGATCCAACCTCTCAACATCGAGAAACAATCCGAGTTTATCCAAACTCTACTCATGGAGAGACAATCCGAGTTTATCCAACCACTCATCATAGAGAAACAATCCGAGTTTATCCAACCTCTCCTCACAGAGAGAGACAAACCGAGTTTATCCAACCTCTCCTCTTCGAGAAAAAATCCGAGTTTATCCAACTTCTCCTCAGAGAGAAACAATCCGCGTTCACCCAACCACTTCTCATAGAGAGACAATCCGAGTTTATCCAGCCACTCCTCATAGAGAAACAATCCGAGTTTATCCAAACTCTCCTCATAGAAAAACAATCCGAGTTTATCCAACCTCTATTCATAGAGGGAGGAAAATCTTATGATGAAAGGCTGATGGACTTGAGGTTGTTTTCGTTGGAGAGAAGAAGGTTATGAGGAGACTTAATAGAGGCATACAACATGATCAGTGGGTTAGATAGGGTGGACAGTGAGAGTCTTCTCCCACAGATGGAAATGGCTAGCACGCGTGGACATAGCTTTAAACTGAGGGGTAATAGATATAGGACAGAGGTCAGAGGTAGGTTCTTTAAGCAAAGAGTGGTGAGGCCGTGGAATGCCCTACCTGTAACAGTAGTGAACTCGCCAACATTGAGGGCATTTAAACGTTTATTGGATAAGCATATGGATGATAATGGCATAGTGTAGGTTAGATGGCTTTTTGTTTCGTTGCAACATCGTGGGCCGAAGGGCCTGTACTGCGCTGTATCGTTCTATGTTCTATAGAGAGACAATCTGAGTTTATCCAACCTCTCCTCAATGAGAAACAATCCGAGTTCATCCAAACGCTCCTCATAGACAACCGCTCCTCACAGAGAAACAATCCGAGTTCGTCCAACCTCTCCTCATAGAGAAACAATCCAAGTTCATCCAAACTCTCCTCATAGAGAAACAATCCGAATTTATCTAACCTCTCCTCATAGAGAGACAATCCGAGTTCATCCAACCTCTCCTCACAGAGAGACAATCCGAGTTTATCCAACCTGTCCTCATCGAGAAACAGTCCGAGTTTATCCAACTTCTCCTCATAGAGAAACATTCCGAGTTTACCCAACCTCTCCTCATAGAGAAACAATTGAGTTTATCCAACCTCTGCTGATAGAGAAACAATCCAAGTTTACCCAAACTATGCTCATAGCAAAACAATCCGAGTTTATCCAACGTCTCCTCATAGAGAAACAATCCGAGTTTATCCAACCTCTCCTCATAGAGAAACAATCCGTGTTTATCCAACCTCTACTCATAGAGAGGCAGTTTGAGTTTATCCAACCTCTCCTCATAGAGAAACATTCCGAGTTCATCCAAACTCTACTCATATAAAAACAATCCGAGTTTATCCAACCTCTCCTCATCGAGAAACAATCCGAGTTTATCCAAACTCTACTCATAGAGAGACAATCCGAGTCTATCCAACCTCTCCTCATAGAGAAAAATCCGAGTTTATCCAACCTCTCGTCATAGAGAAACAATCCGAGTTTATCGAAACTCTACTCATAGAGACAATCCGAGTTTATCTAACCTCTCCTCAAAGAGAAACAATCCGAATTTATCCAACCTCTCCTCATAGAGAAACAATCCAAGTTTATCCAAGCTCTCGTCATAGAGCAACAATCCGAGTTTATCCAAATTTTACTCATCGAGAAACAATCCGAGTTTATCCAACCTCTCCTCACAGAGAAACAATCCAAGTTTACCCAAACTATGCTCATAGCAAAACAATATGAGTTTATCCAACGTCTCCTCATAGAGAAACAATCCGAGTTTATCCAACCTCTCCTCACAGAGAGACAAACCGAGTTTATCCAACCTCTCCTCCTCGAGAAAAAATCCGAGTTTATCCAACTTCTTCTCATAGAGAAACAATCCGAGTTTATCCAGCCTCACCTCATAGAAAAACAATCCGAGTTTATCCAACGTCTCCTCAAAGAGAAACAATCCGAGTTGATCCAGCCTCTCAACATCGAGAAACAATCCGAGTTTATCCAAACTCTACTCATGGAGAGACAATCCGAGTTTATCCAACCACTCATCATAGAGAAACAATCCGAGTTTATCCAACCTCTCCTCACAGAGAGAGACAAACCGAGTTTATCCAACCTCTCCTCCTCGAGAAAAAATCCGAGTTTATCCAACTTCTCCTCAGAGAGAAACAATCCGCGTTCACCCAACCACTTCTCATAGAGAGACAATCCGAGTTTATCCAGCTTCTCCTCATAGAAAAACAATCCGAGTTTATCCAACCTCTATTCATAGAGGGAGGGAAAATCTTATGAGGAAAGGCGATGGACTTGAGGTTGTTTTCGTTGGAGCGAAGAAGGTTAAGAGGAGACTTAATAGAGGCATACAAAATGATCAGGTGGTTAGATAGGGTGGACAGTGAGAGTCTTCTCCCGCAGATGGAAATGGCTAGCACGAGGGGACATTGCTTTAAACTGAGGGGTAATAGATATAGGACAGAGGTCAGAGGTAGGTTCTTTAAGCAAAGAGTGGTGAGGCCGTGGAATGCCCTACCTGTAACAGTAGTGAACTCGCCAACATTGAGGGCATTTAAACGTTTATTGGATAAGCATATGGATGATAATGGCATAGTGTAGGTTAGATGGCTTTTTGTTTCGGTGCAACATGGGGCAGCACGGTAGCATTGTGGATAGCACAAATGCTTCACAGCTCCAGGGTCCCAGGTTTGATTCCGGCTTGTGTCACTGTCTGTGCGGAGTCTGCACATCCTCCCTGTGTGTGCGTGGGTTTCCTCCGGGTGCTCCGGTTTCCTCCCACAGTCCAAAGATGTGCGGGTTAGGTGGATTGGCCATGCTAAATTGCCCATAGTGTCCAAAATTACCCTTAGTGTAGTGTGGGGTTACTGGGTTATGGGGATAGGGTGGAGGTGTGGACCTTGGGTAGGGTGCTCTTTCCAAGAGCCGGGGCAGACTCGATGGGCCGAATGGCCTCCTTCTGCACTGTAAATTCTATGATACTATGATACTATCGTGGGCCGAAGGGCCTGTACTGCGCTGTATCGTTCTATGTTCTATAGAGAGACAATCTGAGTTTATCCAACCTCTCCTCAATGAGAAACAATCCGGGTTCATCCAAACGCTCCTCATAGACAACCGCTCGTCATAGAGAGACAATCCGAGTTTATCCAAACTCTACTCATAGAGAGACAATCCGAGTTTATCCAACCTCTCCTCATAGAGAAACAATCCGAGTTTATCCAACCTCTCCTCATAGAGAAACAATCCGAGTTTATCCAACCTCTGCTCATCGATAAACAATCCGAATTAATCCAACCTCTCCTGATAGAGAAACAATCGAAGTTTATCAACTCAAAGAGAAACAATCCGAGTTTATCCAGCCACTACTCATAGAGAAACAACACGAGTTGATCCAACCTCTCCTCATAGAGAGACAAACCGAGTTTATCCAACCACTCATCATAGAGATACAATCCAAGTTTATCCAACCTCTCCTCAAAGAGAAACAATCCGAGTTCATCCTACCTCTCCTCATAGAGGAACAATCCGAGTTTATCCAACCTCTCCTCAAAGAGAAACAATCCGAGTTTATCCAAACTCTACTCATATAAAAACAATCCGAGTTTATCCAACCTCTCCTCATCGAGAAACAATCCGAGTTTATCCAAACTCTACTCATAGAGAAACAATCCGAGTTCATCCAACCTCTCCTCAAACAGAAACAATCCAAGTTTACCCAAACTATGCTCATAGCAAAGCAATCCGAGTTTAACCTACCTCTCCTCATACAGAAACAATCCGAGTTTATCCAACCTCTCCTCATAGAGAAACAATTGAGTTCATCCAACCTCTGCTCATACAGAAACAATCCGAGTTGATCCAACCTCTCCTCATAGAGAAACAATTGAGTTCATCCAACCTCTGCTCAAAGAGAAACAATCCAAGTTTACGCAAATTATGCTCATAGCAAAACAATCCGAGTTTATCCTAAATCTACTCATAGAGAAACAGTCCGAGATTATCCAACCTCTCCTCATAGAGAAACAATCCGAGATTATCAAACCTCTCCTCATGGAGAAACAATCCGTGTTTATCCAACCTCTACTCATAGAGAGACAGTCTGAGTTTATCCAACCTCTCCTCATAGAGAAACGATTGAGTTCATCCAACCTCTGCTCATAGAGAAACAATCCAAGTTTACCCAAACTATGCTCATAGCAAAACAATCCGAGTGTATCCTAAATCTACTCATCGAGAAACAATCCGAGATTATCCAACCTCTCCTCATAGAGAAACAATCCGCGATTATCCAACCTCTCCTCACAGAGAGAGACAAACCGAGTTTATCCAACCTCTCCTCCTCGAGAAAAAATCCGAGTTTATCCAACTTCTCCTCAGAGAGAAACAATCCGCGTTCATCCAGCCTCTCCTCATAGAAAAACAATCCGTGTTTATCCAACCTCCATTCATAGAGGGAGGAAAATCTTATGAGGAAAGGCTGATGGACTTGAGTTTGTTTTCGTTGGAGAGAAGAAGGTTAAGAGGAGACTTAATAGAGGCATACAACATGATCAGGGGGTTAGATAGGGTGGACAGTGAGAGTCTTCTCCCGCAGATGGAAATGGCTAGCACGCGTGGACATAGCTTTAAACTGAGGGGTAATAGATATAGGACAGAGGTCAGAGGTAGGTGCTTTAAGCAAAGAGTGGTGAGGCCATGGAATGCCCTACCTGTAACAGTAGTGAACTCGCCAACATTGAGGGCATTTAAACATTTATTGGATAAGCATATGGATGATAATGGCATAGTGTAGGTTAGATGGCTTTTTGTTTCGGTGCAACATGGGGCAGCACGGTAGCATTGTGGATAGCACAAATGCTTCACAGCTCCAGGGTCCCAGGTTTGATTCCGGCTTGTGTCACTGTCTGTGCGGAGTCTGCACATCCTCCCTGTGTGTGCGTGGGTTTCCTCCGGGTGCTCCGGTTTCCTCCCACAGTCCAAAGATGTGCGGGTTAGGTGGATTGGCCATGCTAAATTGCCCATAGTGTCCAAAATTACCCTTAGTGTAGTGTGGGGTTACTGGGTTATGGGGATAGGGTGGAGGTGTGGACCTTGGGTAGGGTGCTCTTTCCAAGAGCCGGGGCAGACTCGATGGGCCGAATGGCCTCCTTCTGCACTGTAAATTCTATGATACTATGATACTATCGTGGGCCGAAGGGCCTGTACTGCGCTGTATCGTTCTATGTTCTATAGAGAGACAATCTGAGTTTATCCAACCTCTCCTCAATGAGAAACAATCCGGGTTCATCCAAACGCTCCTCATAGACAACCGCTCGTCATAGAGAGACAATCCGAGTTTATCCAAACTCTACTCATAGAGAGACAATCCGAGTTTATCCAACCTCTCCTCATAGAGAAACAATCCGAATTAATCCAACCTCTCATCATAGAGAAACAATCCGAGTTCATCCAAAGTCTACTCATATAAAAACAATCCGAGTTTATCCAACCTCTCCTGATAGAGAAACAATCGAAGTTTATCAACTCAAAGAGAAACAATCCGAGTTTATCCAGCCACTACTCATAGAGAAACAACACGAGTTGATCCAACCTCTCCTCATAGAGAGACAAACCGAGTTTATCCAACCACTCATCATAGAGAAACAATCCAAGTTTATCCAACCTCTCCTCAAAGAGAAACAATCCGAGTTCATCCTACCTCTCCTCATAGAGAAACAATCCGAGTTTATCCAACCTCTCCTCAAAGAGAAACAATCCGAGTTTATCCAAACTCTACTCATATAAAAACAATCCGAGTTTATCCAACCTCTCCTCATCGAGAAACAATCCGAGTTTATCCAACCTCTCCTCATAGAGAAACAATCCGAGTTTATCCAACCTCTCCTCATCGAGAAACAATCCAAGTTTATCGAAACTCTACTCATAGAGCAACAATCCGAGTTTATCCAACCTCTCCTCATGGAGAAACAATCCAAGTTTATCGAAACTCTACTCATAGAGAAACAATCCGAGTTTATCCTACCTCTCCTCACAGAGAAACAATCCAAGTTTACCCAAACTATGCTCATAGCAAAACAATCCGAGTTTATCCAACCTCTCCTCATACAGAAACAATCCGAGTTTATCCAAACTCTACTCATAGAGAAACAATCCGAGTTCATCCAACCTCTCCTCAAACAGAAACAATCCAAGTTTACCCAAACTATGCTCATAGCAAAGCAATCCGAGTTTAACCTACCTCTCCTCATACAGAAACAATCCGAGTTTATCCAACCTCTCCTCATAGAGAAACAATTGAGTTCATCCAACCTCTGCTCATACAGAAACAATCCGAGTTGATCCAACCTCTCCTCATAGAGAAACAATTGAGTTCATCCAACCTCTGCTCAAAGAGAAACAATCCAAGTTTACGCAAATTATGCTCATAGCAAAACAATCCGAGTTTATCCTAAATCTACTCATAGAGAAACAATCCGAGTTTATCCTAAATCTACTCATAGAGAAACAATCCGAGATTATCCAACCTCTCCTCATAGAGAAACAATCCGAGATTATCAAACCTCTCCTCATGGAGAAACAATCCGTGTTTATCCAACCTCTCCTCACAGAGAAACGATTGAGTTCATCCAACCTCTGCTCATAGAGAAAGAATCCAAGTTTACCCAAACTATGCTCATAGCAAAACAATCCGAGTTTATCCTAAATCTACTCATAGAGAAACAATCCGAGATTATCCAACCTCTCCTCATAGAGAAACAATCCGCGATTATCCAACCTCTCCTCATAGAGAAACAATCCGAGTTTATCCAACCTCTCCTCATAGAGAAACAATCCGTGTTTATCCAACCTCTACTCATAGAGAGACAGTCTGAGTTGATCCAACCTCTCCTCATAGAGAAACAATCCGAGTTTATCCAACCTCTGCTCATAGAGAAACAATCCAAGTTTATCCAAACTATGCTCATTGCAAAACAATCCGAGTTTATCCAACCTCTCCTCATAGAGAAACAATCCGAGATTATCCAACCTCTCCTCATAGAGAAACAATCCGTGTTTATCCAACCACTACTCATAGAGAGACAGTCTGAGTTTATCCAACCTCTCCTCATACAGAAACAATCCGAGTTTATCCAACCTCTCCTCATAGAGAAACAATTGAGTTTATCCAACCTCTGCTCATAGAGAAACAATCCAAGTTTACCCAAACTATGCTCATAGCAAAACAATCCGAGTTTATCCAACGTCTCCTCATTGAGAAACAATCCGAGTTGATCCAACCTCTACTCATAGAGAGACAATCCGAGTTTATCCAACCTCTCCTCATAGAGAAACAATCCGAGTTTATCCAACCTCTGCTCATCGAGAAACAATCCAAGTTTATCAACTCAAAGAGAAACAATCCGAGTTTATCCAACCTCTCCACATACAGAATCAATCCGAGATTATCCTACCTCTCCTCATAGAGAAACAATCCGAGTTTATCCAACCTCTGCTCATCGAGAAACAATCCAAGTTTATCAACTCAAAGAGAAACAATCCGAGTTTATCCAACCTCTCCACATACAGAATCAATCTGAGTTTATCCAACCTCTCCTCATCGAGAAACAATCCGAGTTTATCCAACCTCTCCTCATAGAGAAACAATCCGAGTTTATCCAACCTCTCCTAAATGAGAAACAATCCGAGTTTATCCAAACTCTACTCATAGAGAGACAATCCGAGTTAATCCAACCTAACCTCATAGAGAAACAATTGAGTTTATCCAAACTCTGCTCAGAGAGAAACAATCCAAGTTTACCCAAACTATGCTCATAGCAAAACAATCCGAGTTTATCCAACGTCTCCTCATTGAGAAACAATCTGAGTTGATCCAACCTCTACTCTTGGAGAGACAATCCGAGTTTATCCAACCTCTCCTCATAGAGAAACAATCCGAGTTCATCCAACCTCTGCTCATCGAGAAACAATCCAAGTTTATCAACTCAAAGAGAAACAATCCGAGTTTATCCAGCCACTACTCATAGAGAAACAACACGAGTTGATCCAACCTCTCCTCATAGAGAGACAATCCAAGTTTATCCAACCTCTCCTCAAAGAGAAACAATCCGAGTTTATCCAAACTCTACTCATATAAAAACAATCCGAGTTTATCCAACCTCTCCTCATCGAGAAACAATCCGAGTTTATCCAACCTCTCCTCATAGAGAAACAATCCGAGTTTATCCAACCTCTCCTCATAGAGAAACAATCCGAGTTTATCGAAACTCTACTCATAGAGCAACAATCCGAGTTTATCCTACCTCTCCTCACAGAGAAACAATCCAAGTTTACCCAAACTATGCTCATAGCAAAACAATCCGAGTTTATCCAACCTCTCCTCATACAGAAACAATCCGAGTTTATCCAAACTCTAGTCATAGAGAAACAATCCGAGTTCATCCAACCTCTCCTCAAACAGAAACAATCCAAGTATACCCAAACTATGCTCATAGCAAAGCAATCCGAGTTTAACCTACCTCTCCTCATACAGAAACAATCCGAGTTTATCCAACCTCTCCTCATAGAGAAACAATTGAGTTCATCCAACCTCTGCTCATACAGAAACAATCCGAGTTGATCCAACCTCTCCTCATAGAGAAACAATTGAGTTCATCCAACCTCTGCTCATAGAGAAACAATCCAAGTTTACCCAAATTATGCTCATAGCAAAACAATCCGAGTTTATCCTAAATCTACTCATAGAGAAACAATCCGAGATTATCCAACCTCTCCTCATAGAGAAACAATCCGAGATTATCAAACCTCTCCTCATGGAGAAACAATCCGTGTTTATCCAACCTCTACTCATAGAGAGACAGTCTGAGTTTATCCAACCTCTCCTCATAGAGAAACGATTGAGTTCATCCAACCTCTGCTCATAGAGAAACAATCCAAGTTTACCGAAACTATGCTCATAGCAAAACAATCCGAGTTTATCCTAAATCTACTCATAGAGAAACAATCCGAGATTATCCAACCTCTCCTCATAGAGAAACAATCCGCGATTATCCAACCTCTCCTCATAGAGAAACAATCCGTGTTTATCCAATCTCTACTCATAGAGAGACAGTCTGAGTTGATCCAACCTCTCCTCATAGAGAAACAATCCGAGTTTATCCAACCTCTGCTCATAGAGAAACAATCCAAGTTTATCCAAACTATGCTCATTGCAAAACAATCCGAGTTTATCCAACCTCTCCTCATAGAGAAACAATCCGAGATTATCCAACCTCTCCTCATCGAGAAACAATCCGTGTTTATCCAACCACTACTCATAGAGAGACAGTCTGAGTTTATCCAACCTCTCCTCATACAGAAACAATCCGAGTTTATCCAACCTCTCCTCATAGAGAAACAATTGAGTTTATCCAACCTCTGCTCATAGAGAAACAATCCAAGTTTACCCAAACTATGCTCATAGCAAAACAATCCGAGTTTATCCAACGTCTCCTCATTGAGAAACAATCCGAGTTGATCCAACCTCTACTCATAGAGAAACAATCCGAGTTTATCCAACCTCTGCTCATCGAGAAACAATCCAAGTTTATCAACTCAAAGAGAAACAATCCGAGTTTATCCAACCACTCCACATACAGAATCAATCCGAGATTATCCTACCTCTCCTCATAGAGAAACAATCCGTGTTTATCCAACCTCTACTCATAGAGAGACAGTCTGAGTTTATCCAACCTCTCCTCATAGAGAAACAATCCGAGTTTATCCAACCTCTCCTCATAGAGAAACAATCCGAGTTTATCCAACCTCTCCTAAATGAGAAACAATCCGAGTTTATCCAAACTCTACTCATAGAGAGACAATCCGAGTTAATCCAACCTCTCCTCATAGAGAAACAATTGAGTTTATCCAAACTCTGCTCAGAGAGAAACAATCCAAGTTTACCCAAACTATGCTCATAGCAAAACAATCTGAGTTTATCCAACGTCTCCTCATTGAGAAACAATCTGAGTTGATCCAACCTCTACTCATAGAGAGACAATCCGAGTTTATCCAACCTCTCCTCATAGAGAAACAATCCGAGTTTATCCAACCTCTGCTCATCGAGAAACAATCCAAGTTTATCAACTCAAAGAGAAACAATCCGAGTTTATCCAGCCACTCCTCATAGAGAGACAATACGAGTTTATCCAACCACTCATCATAGAGAAACAATCCAAGTTTATCCAACCTCTCCTCAAAGAGAAACAATCCGAGTTTATCCAACCTCTCCTCATAGAGAAACAATCCGAGTTTATCCAACCTCTCCTCAAAGAGAAACAATCCGAGTTTATCCAACCTCTCCTCATAGAGAAACAATCCGAGTTCATCCAAACTCTCCTCATAGAGAAACAATTGAGTTGATCCAACCTCTGCTCATAGAGAAACAATCCAAGTTTACCCATACTATGCTCATAGCAAAACAATCCGAGTTTATCCAACGTCTCCTCATAGAGAAACAATCCGAGTTGATCCAACCTCTCCTCATCGAGAAACAATCCGAGTTTATCCAAACTCTACTCATAGAGAGACAATCCGAGTTTATCCAACCTCTCCTCATAGAGAAACAATTGAGTTTATCCAACCTCTGCTCATAGAGAAACAATCCAAGTTTACCCAAACTATGCTCATAGCAAAACAATCCGAGTTTATCCAACGTCTCCTCATAGAGAAACAATCCGAGTTTATCCAACCTCTCCTCATAGAGAAACAATCCGTGTTTATCCTACCTCTACTCATAGAGAGACAGTCTGAGTTTATCCAACCTCCCCTCATAGAGAAACAATCCGAGTTCATCCAACCTCTGGTCATCGAGAAACAATCCGAGTTCATCCAAACTCTACTCATAGAGAAACAATTGAGTTCATCCAACCTCTGCTCATAGAGAAACAATCCAAGTTTACCCAAACTATGCTCATAGCAAAACAATCCGAGTTTATCCAACGTCTCCTCATAGAGAAACAATCCGATTTGATCCAACCTCTCCTCATCGAGAAACAATCCGAGTTTATCCAAACTCTACTCATAGAGAGACAATCCGAGTTTATCCAACCTCTCCTCATAGAGAATCAATTGAGTTTATCCAACCTCTGCTCATAGAGAAACAATCCAAGTTTACCCAAACTATGCTCATATCAAAACAATCCGAGTTTATCCAAACTCTACTCATAGAGAGACAATCCGAGTTTATCCTACCTCTCCTCATAGAGAAACAATCCGAGTTTATCCAACCTCTGCTCATCGAGAAACAATCCAAGTTTATCAACTCAAAGAGAAACAATCCGAGTTTTCCCAGCCACTCCTCATAGAGAAACAACACGAGTTGATCCAACCTCTCCTCATAGAGAGACAATCCGAGTTTATCCAACCACTCATCATAGAGAAACAATCCAAGTTTATCCAACCGCTCCTCAAAGAGAAACAATCCGAGTTTATCCTACCTCTCCTCATAGAGAAACAATCCGAGTTTATCCAACCTCTCCTCAAAGGGAAACAATCCGAGTTTATCCAACCTCTCCTCATAGAGAAACAATCCGAGTTGATCCAACCTCTCCTCATAGAGAAACAATCCGAGTTTATCCAAACTCTACTCATAGAGAGACAATCCGAGTTTATCCAACCTCTCCTCATAGAGAAACAATTGAGTTTATCCAACCTCTGCTCATAGAGAAACAATCCAAGTTTACCCAAACTATGCTCATAGCAAAACAATCCGAGTTTATCCAACGTCTCCTCATAGAGAAACAATCCGAGTTTATCCAACCTCTCCTCATAGAGAAACAATCCGAGTTTATCCAACCTCTCCTCAAAGAGAAACAATCCGAGTTTATCCAAACTCTCCTCATAGAGAAACAATCCGAGTTGATCCAACCTCTCCTCATCGAGAAACAATCCGAGTTTATCCAAACTCTACTCATAGAGAGACAATCCGAGTTTATCCAACCTCTCCTCATAGAGAAACAATTGAGTTTATCCAACCTCTGCTCATAGAGAAACAATCCAAGTTTACCCAAACTATGCTCATAGCAAAACAATCCGAGTTTATCCAACGTCTCCTCATAGAGAAACAATCCGAGTTTATCCAACCTCTCCTCATAGAGAAACAATCCGTGTTTACCCAACCTCTACTCATAGAGAGACAGTCTGAGTTTATCCAACCTCCCCTCATAGAGAAACAATCCGAGTTCATCCAACCTCTGGTCATCGAGAAACAATCCGAATTCATCCAAACTCTACTCATAGAGAAACAATCCAAGTTTACCCAAACTATGCTCATAGCAAAACAATCCGAGTTTATCCAACCTCTCCTCATCGGGAAACAATCCGAGTTCATCCAAACTCTACTCATAGAGAAACAATCCGAGTTTATCCAACCTCTCCTCACAGAGAAACAATCCAAGTTTACCCAAACTATGCTCATAGCAAAACAATCCGAGTTTATCCAACCTCTCCTCATACAGAAACAATCCGAGTTTATCCAAACTCTACTCATAGAGAAACAATCCGAGTTCATCCAACCTCTCCTCAAAGAGAAACAATCCAAGTTTACGCAAACTATGCTCATAGCAAAGCAATCCGGGTTTAACCTACCACTCCTCATACAGAAACAATCCGAGTTTATCCAACCTCTCCTCATAGAGAAACAATTGAGTTCATCCAACCTCTGCTCATAGAGAAACAATCCGTGTTGATCCAACCTCTACTCATAGAGAGACAGTCTGAGTTTATCCAACCTCTCCTCATAGAGAAAGAATCCGAGTTTATCCAACCTCTGCTCATCGAGAAACAATCCAAGTTTACCCAAACTATGCTCATAGCAAAACAATCCGAGTTTATCCAACCTCTCCTCAGAGAGAAACAATCCGAGATTATCCAACCTCTCCTCATAGAGAAACAATCCGTGTTTATCCAACCACTACTCATAGAGGGACAGTCTGAGTTTATCCAACCTCTCCTCAGACAGAAACAATCCGAGTTTATTCCACCTCTCCTCATAGAGAAACAATTGGGTTTATCCAACCTCTGCTCATAGAGAAACAATCCAAGTTTACCCAAACTATGCTCATAGCAATACAATCCGAGTTTATCCAACCTCTCCTCATACAAAAACAATCCGAGATTATCCTACCTCTCCTCATAGAGAAACAATCCGTGTTTATTCAAACTCTATTCATAGAGAGACAGTCTGAGTTTATCCAACCTCTCCTCATAGAGAAACAATCCGAGTTTATCCAACCTCTGCTCATCGAGAAACAATCCGAATTAATCCAACCTCTCATCATAGAGAAACAATCCGAGTTTATCTAACCTCTCCTCATAGAGAAACAATCCGAGTTCATCCAAACTCTACTCATATAAAAACAATCCGAGTTTATCCAACCGCTCCTCATAGAGAACCAATCCAAGTTGATTCAGATTTCTGGATAACTGGGGCTCTTTCTGGGGAAGGTGGGACCTCTACAGATAGGATGGTCTACATCTGAACCTGAGGGGCACAAATATCCTGGGGGGGAGATTTGTTAGTGCTCTTTGGGGGGGGGGTTTAAACTAATGCAGCAGGGGCATGGGAACCTGGTTTGTAGATTTAGGGTAAGGGAGAATGAGAGTATAGAGTTCAGGAGCACAGATTTGACGTCGCAGGAGGGGGCCAGTGTTCAGGTAGCTGGTTTGAAGTGTGTTTACTTCACTGCCAGGAGTCTACGAAATAAGGTAGGGGAACTGGCAGCATGGGTTGGTACCTGGGACTTTGATGTTGTGGCCATTTCGGAGACATGGATAGAGCAGGGACAGGAATGGATGTTGCAGGTTCCGGGGTTTAGGTGTTTTAGTAAGCTCAGAGAAGGAGGCAAAAGAGGGGGAGGTGTGGCGCTGTTAGTCAAGAGCAGTATTACGGTGGCGGAGAGGATGCTAGATGGGGACTCATCTTCCGAGGTAGTATGGGCTGAGGTTAGAAACATGAAAGGAGAGGTCACCCTGTTGGGAGTCTTCTATAGGCCTCCAAATAGTTCTAGGGATGTAGAGGAAAGGATGGCGAGGATGATCCTGGATAAGAGCGAAAGTAACAGGGTAGTTATTATGGGAGACTTTAACTTTCCAAATATTGACTGGAAAAGATATAGTTCGAGTACATTAGATGGGTCGTTTTTTGTAGTGTGTGCAGGAGGGTTTCCTGGCACAATATGTTGACAGGCCAACAAGAGGCGAGGCCACGTTGGATTTGGTTTTGGGTAATGAACCAGGCCTGGTGTTGGATTTGGAGGTAGGAGAGCACTTTGGGGACAGTGACCACAATTCGGTGACGTTTACGTTAATGATGGAAAGGGATAAGTATACACCGCAGGGCAAGAGTTATAGCTGGGGGAAGGGCAATTATGATGCCATTAGACGTGACTTGGGGGGGATAAGGTGGAGAAGTAGGCTGCAAGTGTTGGGCACACTGGATAAGTGGAGCTTGTTCAAGGATCAGCTACTGCGTGTTCTTGATAAGTATGTACCGGTCAGGCAAGGAGGAAGGCGTCGAGCGAGGGAACCGTGGTTTACCAAAGAAGTGGAATTTCTTGTTAAGAGGAAGAAGGAGGCCTATGTGAAGATGAGGTGTGAAGTTTCAGTTGGGGCGATGGTAGCGAGGAAGGATCTAAAGAGAGAGCTAAGACGAGCAAGGAGGGGACATGAGAAGTATTTGGCAGGTAGGATCAAGGAAAACCCAAAAGCTTTCTATAGGTATGTCAGGAATAAGCGAATGACTAGGGAAAGAGTAGGACCAGTCAAGGACAGGGATGGGAAGTTGTGTGTGGAGTCTGAAGAGATAGGCGAGATACTAAATGAATATTTTTCGTCAGTATTCACTCAGGAAAAAGATAATGTTGTGGAGGAGAATGCTGAGACCCAGGCTAATAGAATAGATGGCATTGAGGTACGTAGGGAAGAGGTGTTGGCAATTCTGGACAGGCTGAAAATAGATAAGTCCCCGTGTCCTGATGGGATTTATCCTAGGATTCTCTGGGAGGCCAGGGAAGAGATTGCTGGACCTTTGGCTTTGATTTTTATGTCATCATTGGCTACAGGAATAGTGCCAGAGGACTGGAGGATAGCAAATGTGGTTCCTTTGTTCAAAAAGGGGAGCAGAGACAACCCCGGCAACTATAGACCGGTGAGCCTCATGTCTGTAGTGGGTAAAGTCTTGGAGGGGATTATAAGAGACAAGATTTATAATCATCTAGATAGGAATAATTTGATCAGGGATAGTCAGCATTGCTTTGTGAAGGGTAGGTCATGCCTCACAAACCTTATTGAGTTCTTTGAGAAGGTGACTGAACAGGTAGACGAGGGTAGAGCAGTTGATGTGGTGTATATGGATTTCAGCAAAGCGTTTGATAAGGTTCCGCACGGTAGGCTATTGCAGAAAATACGGAGGCTGGGGATTGAGGGTGATTTAGAGATGTGGATCAGAAATTGGCTAGCTGAAAGAAGACAGAGGGTGGTGGTTGATGGGAAATGTTCAGAATGGAGTTCAGTTACAAGTGGAGTACCACAAGGATCTGTTCTGAGGCCGGTGCTGTTTGTCATTTTTATCAATGACCTCGAGGAAGGCGCAGAAGGGTGGGTGAGTAAATTTGCAGACGATACTAAAGTCGGTGGTGTTGTCGATAGTGTGGAAGGATGTAGCAGGTTACAGAGGGATATAGATAAGCTGCAGAGCTGGGCTGAGAGGTGGCAAATGGAGTTTAATGTAGAGAAGTGTGAGGTGATTCACTTTGGAAGGAATAACAGGAATGCGGAATATTTGGCTAATGGTAAAGTTCTTGGAAGTGTGGATGAGCAGAGGGATCTAGGTGTCCATGTATATAGATCCCAGAAAGTTGCCACCCAGGTTGATAAAGGGTTGTGAAGAAGGCCGATGGAGTGTTGGCCTTTATTGGAAGAGGGATTGAGTTCCGGAGTCAGGAGGTCATGTTGCAGCTGTACAGAACTCTGGTACGGCCGCATTTGGAGTATTGCGTACAGTTCTGGTCACCGCATTATAGGAAGGACGTGGAGGCTTTGGAGCGGGTGCAGAGGAGATTTACCAGGATGTTGCCTGGTATGGAGGGAAAATCTTATGAGGATAGGCTGATGGATTTGAGATTGTTTTCGTTGGAGAGAAGAAGGTTAAGAGGAGACTTAATAGAGGCATACAAAATGATCAGGGTGTTAGATAGGCTGGACAGTGAGAGCCTTCTCCCGCGGATGGAAATGGCTGGCACGAGGGGACATAGCTTTAAACTGACGGGTAATAGATATAGGACAGAGGTCAGAGGTAGGTTCTTTACGCAAAGAGTAGTAAGGCCGTGGAATGCCCTACCTGCTACAGTAGTGAACTCGCCAACATTGAGGGCATTTAAAAGTTTATTGGATAAACATATGGATGATAATGGCATAGTGTAGGTTAGATGGCGTTTGTTTCGGTGCCACATCGTGGGCCGAAGGGCCTGTACTGCGCTGTATCGTTCTATGTTCTATGTTCTATGTTCCTCTAGAGAAACAATCCGAGTACATTCATCCGCTCCTCATAGAGAAACAATCCGCGTTTATCCAACCTCTCCTCATAGAGAAACAATCCAAGTTCATCCAAACTCTACTCATAGAGAGACAATCCGAGTTTATCCAACCTCTCCTCATAGAGAAAAAATCCGAGTTTATCCAACCTCTACTCATAGAGAGACAATCCGAGTTGATCCAACCTCTCCTCACAGAGAAACAATCCAAGTTTACCCAAACTATGCTCATAGCAAAACAATCCGAGTTTATCCAACGTCTCCTCATCGAGAAACAATCCGAGTTTATCCAAACTCTACTCATAGAGAGACAATCCGAGTTTATCCAACCATTCATCATAGAGAAACAATCCGAGTTTATCCAACCTCTCCTCATAGAGAAACAATCCGTGTTTATCCAACCTCTGCTCATCGAGAAACAATCCAAATTAATCCAACCTCTCATCATAGAGAAACAATCCGAGTTTATCTAACCTCTCCTCAAAGAGAAACAATCCGAGTTTATCCAACCTCTCCTCCTAGAGAAACAATTGAGTTTATCCAACCTCTGCTCATCGAGAGACAATCCGAGTTTATCCAACCACTCATCATAGAGAAACAATCCGAGTTGATCCAACCTCTCCTCATACAGAAACAATCCGAGTTTATCCAACCTCTCCTCATAGAGAAACAATCCGTGTTTATCCAACCTCTGCTCATCGAGAAACAATCCAAATTAATCCAACCTCTCATCATAGAGAAACAATCCGAGTTTATCTAACCTCTCCTCAAAGAGAAACAATCCGAGTTTATCCAACCTCTCCTCCTAGAGAAACAATTGAGTTTATCCAACCTCTGCTCATCGAGAGACAATCCGAGTTTATCCAACCACTCATCAAAGAGAAACAATCCGAGTTTATCCAACCTCTCCTCATAGAGAAACAATCCGTGTTTATCCAACCTCTACTCATAGAGAGACAATCCAAGTTTATCCAACCTCTGCTCATCGAGAAACAATCCGAGTTTATCCAACCTCTGCTCATTGAGAAACAATCCGAGTTAATCCAACCTCTCCTCATAGAGAAACAATCTGAGTTCCTCCAACCTCTCCTCATAGAGAAACAACCCAAATTCATCCAACCTCTCCTGATAGAGAGACAATCTGAGTTTATCCAACCGTTCCTCATAGAGAAACAATCCGTGTTTATCGAACCTCTCCTCATTGAGAAAAAATCCATGGTTATTCAACCTCTCCTCACAGAGAGACAATCCGAGTTTATCCAACCTGTCCTCATTGAGAAACAGTCCGAGTTTATCCAACTTCTCCTCATAGAGAAACAATCCGAGTTTATCGAACCTCTCCTCATAGAGAAACAATCCGAGTTTATCCAACCTCTCCTCACAGAGAGACAATCCGAGTTTATCAAGCCTCTCCTCATAGAGAAACAATCCGTGTTCATCCAACCACTCCTCATAGAGAAACAATCCGAGTTCATCCAAACTCTACTCATCGAGAGACAATCCAAGTTTATCCAACCTCTGCTCATCGAGAAACAATCCGATTTTCTCCAACCTCTCCTCATAGAGAAACAATCTGAGTTTCTCCAACCTCTCCTCATAGAGAAACAACCCAAATTCATCCAACCTCTCCTCATAGAGAGACAATCTGAGTTTATCCAACCGTCCCTCATAGAGAAACAATCCGTGTTTATCGAACCTCTCCTCATTGAGAAAAAAATCCGAGTTTATCCAACCTCTCCTCACAGAGAGACAATCCGAGTTTATCTACCTTGTCGTCATTGAGAAACAGTCCGAGTTTATCCAATTTCTCCTCATAGAGAAACAACCCAAGTTTATCCAACCTCTCCTCATAGAGAAACAGTCCGAGTTTATCCAACCTCTCCTCATAGAGTGACAATCCGAGTTGATCCAACCTCTCCTCATCGAGAAACAATCCGAGTTTATCCAACCTCTACTCATAGAGAGACAATCCGAGTTGATCCAACCTCTCCTCATCGAGAAACAATCCGAGTTTATCCAACCTCTACTGATAGAGAAACAATCCAAGTTTATCCAACCCCTCCTCATAGAGAGACAATCCGAGTTCATCCAACCTCTCCTCACAGAGAGACAATCCGAGTTTACCCATCCTGTCCTCATAGAGAAACAGTCCGAGTTTATCCAACTTCTCCTCATTCAGAAACAATCCGAGTTTATCCAACCTCTACTCATAGAGAGACAATCTGAGTTCATCCAACCTCTCCGAGTCGATTTCAGCGGGAACGGAGCAAGTTAGTCAATTTCAGCGGGAGCAGTGCGCAAGTGATTTCTGGGAGGTAAGTTTGTCCTTTAAAAACACTTGTCTTTGCAGGAGCAGGTCAGTCGATTTCAGCGGGAGCGGAGCAGGTTAGTCAATTTCAGCGGGAGCAGTGAGCAAGTGATTTCTGGGAGGTAAGTTTCTCCTTTAAAAACACTTGTCTTTGCAGGAGCAGGCCAGTCGATTTCAGCGGTAGCGGAGCATGTTAGTCAATTTCAGCCGGAGCGGTGCGCAAGTGATTTCTGGGAGGTAAGTTTCTCCTTTAAACACTTGTCTTTGCAGGAGCAGGCCAGTCAATTTCAGCGGGAGCGGTACGTTAGTGATTTCTGGGAGACCTTCACAGGAGCAGGCTAGTCAATTTCAGCGGTAAACACTTACCTGGTCCCGTTTTCGGTCCCTCTTTGCTGTTTTTTAAAAAAAATTTAGTGTTGAAGGTGGGAACAGGAAGTTCGACCCGCGGATTTCTGGGAAGACCCTCACCAATAAATTCTGGTGGAGAGGAAACCCGAGGCACTACACGTGTAGTGTCTCCCACCCGCCCTCCTCCTCTAACCTAATAATAAAACCCATTGGTGTGAGGTAAGTACCATATTTTATTATTATTATTAATTTTTTGTTTAATTTAATTTAGTTGTTAGCCAGATCTTGGTAGAAAGTTAGAGGGATGGCAGGGAAGGGAGTGCAATGTTCCTCCTGCAGGATGTTTGAGGTGAGGGATGCCGTTAGTGTCCCTGCTGATTTTACCTGCAGGAAGTGCTGCCATCTCCAGCTCCTCCAAGACCGAGTTAGGGAACTGGAGCTGGAGTTGGAAGAACTTCGGATCATTCGGGAGGCAGAGGGGGTCATAGAGAGCAGCTTCAGGGAATTAGTTACACCAAAGATTGGAGATAGCTGGGTAACTGTAAGAGGGACTGGGAAGAAGCAGTCAGGGCAGGGATCCCCTGCGGTCGTTCCCCTGAGTAACAAGTATACCGCTTTGGATACTTGTGGGGGGGGGGACTTACCAGGGGTAAGCCATGGGGTACGGGCCTCTGGCACGGAGTCAGTCCCTGTTGCTCAGAAGGGAAGGGGGGAGAGGAGCAGAGCATTAGTAATTGGGGACTCGATAGTCAGGGGCACAGATAGGAGATTTTGTGGGAGCGTGAGAGACTCACGTTTGGTATGTTGCCTCCCAGGTGCAAGGGTACGTGATGTCTCGGATCGTGTTTTCCGGGTCCTTAGGGGGGAGGGGGAGCAGCCCCAAGTCGTGGTCCACATTGGCACTAACGACATAGGTAGGAAAGGGGACAAGGCTGTCAGGCAGGCTTTCAGGGAGCTAGGATGGAAGCTCAGAACTAGAACAAACAGAGTTGTTATCTCTGGGTTGTTGCCCGTGCCACGTGATAGTGAGATGAGGAATAGGGAGAGAGAGCAATTAAACACGTGGCTGCAGGGATGGTGCAGGCGGGAGGGATTCAGATTTCTGGATAACTGGGGCTCTTTCTGGGGAAGGTGGGACCTCTACAGATAGGATGGTCTACATCTGAACCTGAGGGGCACAAATATCCTGGGGGGGAGATTTGTTAGTGCTCTTTGGGGGGGTTTAAACTAATGCAGCAGGGGCATGGGAACCTGGTTTGTAGTTTTAGGGTAAGGGAGAATGAGAGTATAGAGTTCAGGAGCACAGATTTGACGTCGCAGGAGGGGGCCAGTGTTCAGGTAGCTGGTTTGAAGTGTGTCTACTTCACTGCCAGGAGTCTACGAAATAAGGTAGGGGAACTGGCAGCATGGGTTGGTACCTGGGACTTTGATGTTGTGGCCATTTCGGAGACATGGATAGAGCAGGGACAGGAATGGATGTTGCAGCTTCCGGGGTTTAGGTGTTTTAGTAAGCTCAGAGAAGGAGGCAAAAGAGGGGGAGGTGTGGCGCTGTTAGTCAAGAGCAGTATTACGGTGGCGGAGAGGATGCTAGATGGGGACTCATCTTCCGAGGTAGTATGGGCTGAGGTTAGAAACATGAAAGGAGAGGTCACCCTGTTGGGAGTCTTCTATAGGCCTCCAAATAGTTCTAGGGATGTAGAAGAAAGGATGGCGAGGATGATCCTGGATAAGAGCAAAAGTAACAGGGTAGTTATTATGGGAGACTTTAACTTTCCAAATATTGACTGGAAAAGATATAGTTCGAGTACATTAGATGGGTCGTTTTTTGTAGTGTGTGCAGGAGGGTTTCCTGGTACAATATGTTGACAGGCCAACAAGAGGCGAGGCCACGTTGGATTTGGTTTTTGGTAATGAACCAGGCCTGGTGTTGGATTTGGAGGTAGGAGAGCACTTTGGGGACAGTGACCACAATTCGGTGACGTTTACGTTAATGATGGAAAGGGATAAGTATACACCGCAGGGCAAGAGTTATAGCTGGGGGAAGGGCAATTATGATGCCATTAGACGTGACTTGGGGGGGATAAGGTGGAGAAGTAGGCTGCAAGTGTTGGGCACACTGGATAAGTGGAGCTTGTTCAAGGATCAGCTACTGCGTGTTCTTGATAAGTATGTACCGGTCAGGCAAGGAGGAAGGCGTCGAGCGAGGGAACCGTGGTTTACCAAAGAAGTGGAATTTCTTGTTAAGAGGAAGAAGGAGGCCTATGTGAAGATGAGGTGTGAAGTTTCAGTTGGGGCGATGGTAGCGAGGAAGGATCTAAAGAGAGAGCTAAGACGAGCAAGGAGGGGACATGAGAAGTATTTGGCAGGTAGGATCAAGGAAAACCCAAAAGCTTTCTATAGGTATGTCAGGAATAAGCGAATGACTAGGGAAAGAGTAGGACCAGTCAAGGACAGGGATGGGAAGTTGTGTGTGGAGTCTGAAGAGATAGGCGAGATACTAAATGAATATTTTTCGTCAGTATTCACTCAGGAAAAAGATAATGTTGTGGAGGAGAATGCTGAGACCCAGGCTAATAGAATAGATGGCATTGAGGTACGTAGGGAAGAGGTGTTGGCAATTCTGGACAGGCTGAAAATAGATAAGTCCCCGTGTCTTGATGGGATTTATCCTAGGATTCTCTGGGAGGCCAGGGAAGAGATTGCTGGACCTTTGGCTTTGATTTTTATGTCATCATTGGCTACAGGAATAGTGTCAGAGGACTGGAGGATAGCAAATGTGGTTCCTTTGTTCAAAAAGGGGAGCAGAGACAACCCCGGCAACTATAGACACCGCCTCACGTCTGTAGTGGGTAAAGTCTTGGAGGGGATTATAAGAGACAAGATTTATAATCATCTAGATAGGAATAATTTGATCAGGGATAGTCAGCATTGCTTTGTGAAGGGTAGGTCATGCCTCACAAACCTTATCGAGTTCTTTGAGAAGGTGACTGAACAGGTAGACGAGGGTAGAGCAGTTGATGTGGTGTATATGGATTTCAGCAAAGCGTTTGATAAGGTTCCGCACGGTAGGCTATTGCAGAAAATACGGAGGCTGGGGATTGAGGGTGATTTAGAGATGTGGATCAGAAATTGGCTAGCTGAAAGAAGACAGAGGGTGGTGGTTGATGGGAAATGTTCAGAATGGAGTTCAGTTACAAGTGGAGTACCACAAGGATCTGTTCTGAGGCCGTTGCTGTTTGTCATTTTTATCAATGACCTAGAGGAAGGCGCAGAAGGGTGGGTGAGTAAATTTGCAGACGATACTAAAGTCGGTGGTGTTGTCGATAGTGTGGAAGGATGTAGCAGGTTACAGAGGGATATAGGTAAGCTGCAGAGCTGGGCTGAGAGGTGGCAAATGGAGTTTAATGGAGAGAAGTGTGAGGTGATTCACTTTGGAAGGAATAACAGGAATGCGGAATATTTGGCTAATGGTAAAGTTCTTGGAAGTGTGGATGAGCAGAGGGATCTAGGTGTCCATGTATATAGATCCCAGAAAGTTGCCACCCAGGTTGATAGGGTTGTGAAGAAGGCCGATGGAGTGTTGGCCTTTATTGGAAGAGGGATTGAGTTCCGGAGTCAGGAGGTCATGTTGCAGTTGTACAGAACTCTGGTACGGCCGCATTTGGAGTATTGCGTACAGTTCTGGTCACCGCTTATAGGAAGGACGTGAAGGCTTTGGAGCGGGTGCAGAGGAGATTTACCAGGATGTTGCCTGGTATGGAGGGAAAATCTTATGAGGATAGGCTGATGGATTTGAGGTTGTTTTCGTTGGAGAGAAGAAGGTTAAGAGGAGACTTAATAGAGGCATACAAAATGATCAGGGTGTTAGATAGGGTGGACAGTGAGAGCCTTCTCCCGCGGATGGAAATGGCTGGCACGAGGGGACATAGCTTTAAACTGAGGGGTAATAGATATAGGACAGAGGTCAGAGGTAGGTTCTTTACACAAAGAGTAGTGAGGCCGTGGAATGCCCTACCTGCTACAGTAGTGAACTCGCCAACATTGAGGGCATTTAAAAGTTTATTGGATAAACATATGGATGATAATGGCATAGTGTAGGTTAGATGGCTTTTGTTTCGGTGCAACATCGTGGGCCGAAGGGCCTGTACTGCGCTGTATCGTTCTATGTTCTATGTTCTATGTTCCTCTAGAGAAACAATCCGAGTGCATCCATCCGCTCCTCATAGAGAAACAATCCGCGTTTATCCAACCTCTCCTCATAGAGAAACAATCCAAGTTCATCCAAACTCTACTCATAGAGAGACAATCCGAGTTTATCCAACCTCTCCTCATAGAGAAAAAATCCGAGTTTATCCAACCTCTACTCATAGAGAGACAATCCGAGTTGATCCAACCTCTCCTCACAGAGAAACAATCCAAGTTTACCCAAACTATGCTCATAGCAAAACAATCCGAGTTTATCCAACGTCTCCTCATCGAGAAACAATCCGAGTTTATCCAAACTCTACTCATAGAGACAATCCGAGTTTATCCAACTATTCATCATAGAGAAACAATCCGAGTTCATCCAACCTCTCCTCATACAGAAACAATCCGAGTTTATCCAACCTCTCCTCATAGAGAAACAATCCGTGTTTATCCAACCTCTGCTCATCGAGAAACAATCCAAATTAATCCAACCTCTCATCATAGAGAAACAATCCGAGTTTATCTAACCTCTCCTCAAAGAGAAACAATCCGAGTTTATCTAACCTCTCCTCCTAGAGAAACAATTCAGTTTATCCAACCTCTGCTCATCGAGAGACAATCCGAGTTTATCCAACCACTCATCATAGAGAAACAATCCGAGTTTATCCAACCTCTCCTCATAGAGAAACAATCCGTGTTTATCCAACCTCTATTCATAGAGAGACAATCCAAGTTTATCCAACCTCTGCTCATCGAGAAACAATCCGAGTTTATCCAACCTCTGCTCATTGAGAAACAATCCGAGTTAATCCAACCTCTCCTCATAGAGAAACAACCTGAGTTTCTCCAACCTCTCCTCATAGAGAAACAACCCAAATTCATCCAACCTCTCCTCATAGAGAGACAATCTGAGTTTATCCAACCGTTCCTCATAGAGAAACAATCCGTGTTTATCGAACCTCTCCTCATTGAGAAAAAATCCAAGGTTATCCAACCTCTCCTCACAGAGAGACAATCCGAGTTTATCCAACCTGTCCTCATTGAGAAACAGTCCGATTTTATCCAACTTCTCCTCATAGAGAAACAATCCGAGTTTATCCAACCTCTCCTCATAGAGAAACAATCCGAGTTCATCCAACCTCAGCTCATAGAGAAACAATCCGAGTTTATCCAGCCTCTCCTCATAGAGAATAAATCCGAGTTTATCCAACCTCTACTCATAGAGAGACAATCCGAGTTGATCCAACCTCTCCTCACAGAGAAACAATCCAAGTTTACCCAAACTATGCTCATAGCAAAACAATCCGAGTTTATCCAACGTCTCCTCATCGAGAAACAATCCGAGTTTATCCAAACTCTACTCATAGAGACAATCCGAGTTTATCCAACTATTCATCATAGAGAAACAATCCGAGTTCATCCAACCTCTCCTCATACAGAAACAATCCGAGTTTATCCAACCTCTCCTCATGGAGAAACAATCCGTGTTTATCCAACCTCTGCTCATCGAGAAACAATCCAAATTAATCCAACCTCTCATCATAGAGAAACAATCCGAGTTTATCTAACCTCTCCTCAAAGAGAAACAATCCGAGTTTATCCAACCTCTCCTCCTAGAGAAACAATTCAGTTTATCCAACCTCTGCTCATCGAGAGACAATCCGAGTTTATCCAACCACTCATCATAGAGAAACAATCCGAGTTTATCCAACCTCTCCTCATAGAGAAACAATCCGTGTTTATCCAACCACTATTCATAGAGAGACAATCCAAGTTTATCCAACCTCTGCTCATCGAGAAACAATCCGAGTTTATCCAACCTCTGCTCATTGAGAAACAATCCGAGTTAATCCAACCTCTCCTCATAGAGAAACAACCTGAGTTTCTCCAACCTCTCCTCATAGAGAAACAACCCAAATTCATCCAACCTCTCCTCATAGAGAAACAATCTGAGTTTATCCAACCGTTCCTCATAGAGAAACAATCCGTGTTTATCGAACCTCTCCTCATTGAGAAAAAATCCAAGGTTATCCAACCTCTCCTCACAGAGAGACAATCCGAGTTTATCCAACCTGTCCTCATTGAGAAACAGTCCGAGTTTATCCAACTTCTCCTCATAGAGAAACAATCCGAGTTTATCCAACCTCTCCTCATAGAGAAACAATCCGAGTTCATCCAACCTCAGCTCATAGAGAAACAATCCGAGTTTATCCAGCCTCTCCTCATAGAGAAACAATCCGTGTTCATCCAACCTCTCCTCATAGAGAGACAATCCGAGTTTATCCAACCACTCCTCATTGAGAAACAATCCGAGTTCATCCAAACTCTACTCATAGAGAAAAAATCCGAGTTTATCCAACCTCTCCTCATAGAGAAACAATCTGAGTTCATCCAACCTCTCCTCATAGAGAAACAATCCGAGTTCATCCAAACTCTCCTCATAGAGAAACAATCCGAGTTTATCCAACCTCTCCTCATCGAGAAACAATCCGAGTTTATCCAACCTCTACTCATAGAGAGACAATCCGAGTTGATCCAACCTCTCCTCACAGAGAAACAATCCAAGTTTACCCAAACTATGCTCATAGCAAAACAATCCGAGTTTATCCAACGTCTCCTCATCGAGAAACAATCCGAGTTTATCCAAACTCTACTCATAGAGACAATCCGAGTTTATCCAACTATTCATCATAGAGAAACAATCCGAGTTCATCCAACCTCTCCTCATACAGAAACAATCCGAGTTTATCCAACCTCTCCTCATGGAGAAACAATCCGTGTTTATCCAACCTCTGCTCATCGAGAAACAATCCAAATTAATCCAACCTCTCATCATAGAGAAACAATCCGAGTTTATCTAACCTCTCCTCAAAGAGAAACAATCCGAGTTTATCCAACCTCTCCTCCTAGAGAAACAATTCAGTTTATCCAACCTCTGCTCATCGAGAGACAATCCGAGTTTATCCAACCACTCATCATAGAGAAACAATCCGAGTTTATCCAACCTCTCCTCATAGAGAAACAATCCGTGTTTATCCAACCACTATTCATAGAGAGACAATCCAAGTTTATCCAACCTCAGCTCATCGAGAAACAATCCGAGTTTATCCAACCTCTGCTCATTGAGAAACAATCCGAGTTAATCCAACCTCTCCTCATAGAGAAACAACCTGAGTTTCTCCAACCTCTCCTCATAGAGAAACAACCCAAATTCATCCAACCTCTCCTCATAGAGAAACAATCTGAGTTTATCCAACCGTTCCTCATAGAGAAACAATCCGTGTTTATCGAACCTCTCCTCATTGAGAAAAAATCCAAGGTTATCCAACCTCTCCTCACAGAGAGACAATCCGAGTTTATCCAACCTGTCCTCATTGAGAAACAGTCCGAGTTTATCCAACTTCTCCTCATAGAGAAACAATCCGAGTTTATCCAACCTCTCCTCATAGAGAAACAATCCGAGTTCATCCAACCTCAGCTCATAGAGAAACAATCCGAGTTTATCCAGCCTGTCCTCATAGAGAAACAATCCGTGTTCATCCAACCTCTCCTCATAGAGAGACAATCCGAGTTTATCCAACCACTCCTCATAGAGAAACAATCCGAGTTCATCCAAACTCTACTCATAGAGAAAAAATCCGAGTTTATCCAACCTCTCCTCATAGAGAAACAATCTGAGTTCATCCAACCTCTCCTCATAGAGAAACAATCCGAGTTCATCCAAACTCTCCTCATAGAGAAACAATCCGAGTTTATCCAACCTCTCCTCATCGAGAAACAATCCGAGTTTATCCAACCTCTACTCATAGAGAGACAATCCGAGTTTATCCAACCTCTCCTCACAGAGAGACAAACCGAGTTTATCCAACCTCTCCTCCTCGAGAAAAAATCCGTGTTTATCCAACTTCTCCTCATAGAGAAACAATCCGCGTTCATCCAACCTCTCCTCATCGAGAAACAATCCGAGTTTATCCAACCTCTCCTCATAGAGAAACAATCCGAGTTTATCCAACCTCTATTCATAGAGGGGGTAAAAATCTTATGAGGAAAAGCTGATGGACTTGAGGTTGTTTTCGTTGGAGAGTAGAAGGTTAAGAGGAGACTTAATAGAGGCATACTAAATGATCATGGGGTTAGATAGGGTGGACAGTGAGAGTCTTCTCCCGCAGGTGGAAATGGCTAGCACGAGGGGACATAGCCTTAAACTGAGGGGTAATAGATATAGGACAGAGGTCAGAGGTAGGTTCTTTACGCAAAGAGTGGTGAGGCCGTGGAATGCCCTACCTGTAACAGTAGTGAACTCGCCAACATTGAGGGCATTTAAAAGTTTATTGGATAAGCATATGGATGATAATGGCATAGTATAGGTTCGATGGCTTTTTGTTTCGGTGCAACATCGTGGGCCGAAGTGCCTGTACTGCGCTGTATCGTTCTATGTTCTATAGAGAGACAATCTGAGTTTATCCAACCTCTCCTCACAGAGAAACAATCCGTGTTTATCCAACCACTCCTCATAGAGAAACAATCCGAGTTCATCCAAACTCTCCTCATAGAGAAACAATCTGAGTTCATCCAACCTCTCCTCATAGAGAAACATTCCGAGTTCATCCAAACTCTACTCATGGAGAGACAATCCGAGTTTATCCAACCTCTCCTCATAGAGAAACAATCTGACTTCATCCAACCTCTCCTCATAGAGAAACATTCCGAGTTCATCCAAACTCTACTCATAAACAATCCGAGTTTATCCAACCTCTACTCATAGAGAAACAATCCGAGTTTATCCAACCTCTCCTCATAGAGAAACAATCCGAGTTTATCCAACCTCTCCTCACAGAGAGACAAACCGAGTTTATCCAACCTCTCCTCAATGAGAAACAATCCGAGTTCATCCAAACGCTCCTCATAGACAACCGCTCGTCATAGAGAAACAATCCGAGTTCGTCCAACCTCTACTCATGGAGAGACAATCCGAGTTTATCCAACCTCTCCTCATAGAGAAACAATCCGAGTTTATCCAAACTCTCCTCATAGAGAAACAATCCGAGTTCGTCCAAACTCTCCTCATAGAGAAACAATCCGAGTTCGTCCAACCTCTCCTCATAGAGAAACAATCCGAGTTTATCCAACCTCTACTCATGGAGAGACAATCCGAGTTCGTCCAAACTCTCCTCATAGAGAAACAATCCGAGTTCGTCCAACCTCTACTCATGGAGAGACAATCCGAGTTCGTCCAAACTCTCCTCATAGAGAAACAATCCGAGTTCGTCCAACCTCTACTCATGGAGAGACAATCCGAGTTCGTCCAAACTCTCCTCATAGAGAAACAATCCGAGTTCGTCCAACCTCTACTCATGGAGAGACAATCCGAGTTCGTCCAAACTCTCCTCATAGAGAAACAATCCGAGTTCGTCCAACCTCTCCTCATAGAGAAACAATCCGAGTTTATCCGACCTCTCCTCATAGAGAAACAATCCGAGTTCGTCCAAACTCTCCTCATAGAGAAACAATCCGAGTTTATCCAAACTCTACTCATCGAGAAACAATCTGAGAAACAATCCGCATGCGTGGGGATGCCGTGAGCGGCCGCTGACGCTCCCGCGCCTGAGCCGACCCGTGTCGCTCGGCGTAGACCTTTCGGCCCCGGCTGACGTGGTGCCGAAGGTCTTTCCCGCCAGACAGTGGAGCGCAAACATGTTTGTGCATGTTGGAGAGTTTGTGTGTGTGTGTCGGATTGTGTGTGTGCACGTGCCGAAGTGTGTGTGCATGTGTCGGAGTGGGTGTGCATGTGCCAGAGTGTGTGTGTCAGAGTGTGTGTGTGCATGCCGGAGTGTGTGTGTGTGAGAGCCTGTCGGAATGTGTGTATGCCGTCGGTGTGTGTGCGTATGTCGGAGTGCGTGTGTCGGAGAGTTTGTGTGTGTGTGTGTTGGAGTGTGTGTGAGTGTGTTGGATTGTGTGTGCGTGTGTTTCAGTGTGTGTGTGTGTATCACATTGTGCGTGCGTGTGTCAGATTGTGTGTGTGCATTTGTCGGGGAATGTGTGTGCCTGTCGGAGTGTCTGTGTGTGTGTGTGTTGTAGTGTGTGTGCGTGTGTTGGAGGGTGTGTGTGCCTGTCGGAATGTGTGTGCCTGTTGGAGTGTGTGTGCTTGCCTGTTGGAGTGTGTGTGTTCCTGTCAGAGTGTGTGTGTGCCTGTCGGAGTGTGTGTGTGTGAGAGTGTGTGTGCCTGTCGGAATGTGTGTGCATGTGTCATAGTGTGTGTGCGCCTGTTGGAGCGTGTGTGCGCGCCTGTTGGAGTGTGTGTGTGTTCGTGTGCCGTTGTGTGTGTGCCTGTCGGAGTGTGTGTGCCTGTCGGAAGTGTTTGTGTGCCTGTCAGATTGTGTGTGTGCCTGTCGGAGTGTGCGTGCCTGTCGGAGTTTGTGTGTGTGAGAATGTGCATGTGGCGGAGTGTGTATATTTTTCCATCTCTATCTATCTCATGCACTCTGACTAATCTTGAAATACAAGCTGATCAACAGAGAATGAGTTAACACACTAGGGGGAGCTGTTGGTGCAGTGGTGTTGTTTCTGAATCAGTAATCCCGAAGCCCCAGGCTAATGTTCCGGGGACAGAGGTTCAAATCCCACAGGGCAGCTGGCGGAATTCCAATTCAATTCATAAAGTCTGGAATATAAAGTTAGTCTCAGTAACGGTGAACGTGAAACTATAAACAATTGTTGCTGGTCTCTCACTCTCTCTGTCTCTCACTCTCTCTGTCTCTCACTCTCTCTGTCTCTCTGTCTCTCTCTCTCTGTCTCTCTCTCTCTGTCTGACTCTCTCTGTCTCACTCTCTCTGGGATGGGATGGGGAAGGAGAAGGTGGAAGGAAGGGGGAGGAGAGTAGTGGAGGGGGAGGAGGGAGGAGGGGGGAGGGTATGGAGGGAAAAGGGGGACCGGAGAGAGTGGGACCTCGAGGGAGGAGGGGTCTGGGAGGGAGAGGGATTGTGCTGAAAGCTGGTGTAATCACCATTTAACATTCACACACAGAAAATGAAGATAAGGGAGGTCAAAGAGCAAAGGTTGGTCACCTTGGTGATTCGTCAGACAGGTCTGGAGCTCCCTGGACCATATTCCCAGTCAGGAATCTGATCCTGGAGTCCGAGAGCACAGGAAAGACCCTCCTCCAAACACCACAACATTGGACTCGGAAAACCGGCAAAAGTCCCCTCGTCCTCGCAAGCCGGCTGACCCTGCTGGTCTCCCATACACTGTCCGGCAAGCCCCAAATACAGGAACTCGAGACATCTCTCCAACTTACAATGCAGCAATCCCTCCCACTCTCTGATTACTCGTTGTATCTCTCTCATTCTTTGCCTCACTCATTCTTTGTCTCATTCTTGGTCTCTCTCATACTTTGTCTCTCTCTCCCTCTGTCTCTGTCTCTTTCCCTCTATCTCCCATCTCTCTGTCTCTCTTTCAGTTTCTTTCTCTCTCTCTCTCTGTCTCTCTCTCTCTAACCATGTCTCTCTCTAACAGTCCCCCCCCCCCCCCCCCCCCCCCCACTCCATTCCCACCTTCCTCTTTTCCTTCGCTATGACCTTCAGATGTCCTCTTGTTCCCATCCTGTGTCTGGGATGATAGCCAAGCTGTTTCCTTGGTGCAAAGTATCCTAAGCTTGTTTTGCCCTCTCTCAGGAATGAAGGAGCTTATTCAGAGCTCCTACTGAGTTTCCAAACTTCTTTCACACACTCAGACTTTAACTGTGGCGTGGACAGAGAGAGAGACTGAGAGACTGCAAGAGAAAAACTGCGAGAGAATGAGAGAGAGAGACAGAGAGAGAGAGAGAGAGAGACTGAGAGCGAGAGAGTGTGAGAGAGAGACAGAGAGAGAGAGTGTGAGAGAGAGGCAGAGAGAGAGTGTGTGCAAGAGAGGCAGAGAGAGAGAGAGACTGAAAGCGAGAGACTGAGAGAGACTGTGAGAGACAGAGAAAGCGACAGCCAGGCAGAGAGACCTTTACAAAAATAAATCACCTGTGTCTCTCCTTATCTGTCTCTCTGTCTCTAGCTCTGTATTTTATCTCTCTGTGTCCCTCCCATTGTCCCTCCCTTCCTCTGTCCGTCCCTGCCTCTGTCCGTCCCTCCGTCTATCCTTTCCTCAGTCTGTCCGTCCCTCCGTTTGGCGTTTCCTCAGTCTGACCGTCCCTCCCTCTGTCTGTCCCTGCCTGAGTCCTTCCCTCCCTCTGTCCATCTCTCCCTCTGTCTGTACTTATGTCCCTCCCACTGTCTCTCCCTCCGTCTCTCCGTCCCTCCGTCTCTCCCTCCCTCTCCATCTCCCTTGTCTCTCTGATTGAGAGTCGCAGAGAGGAAGAGAGAGGGTGCGCGAGGAGGAGAGACGGAATAATAGAGAGGTAGAGAGTGGTGGAGAGAGAGTGAGGATGAGTGAGAGCGCAAGAGAGGAGTGAAGAGTGAGAGGGTGAGAGCAGGAGGAGAATGAGTGAGTGAGAGGCAGGAGAGAGGGTACGTGATGTGCGAGAGGAGAGTGCGGGGGGGGGGCGGGGGGAGTGCGAGAGGGAGAGAGGGATTGTGAGAATGAGAGAGAGGGAGTGCAAAATTGGAGAAGGTGGAGTGCGAGAGGGTGAGAGGGAGTATGAGAGGGAGAGTGCGTGAGGGAGAGAGTGCGAGAGAGAGTATGAGAGGGAGAGTGCGAGAGGTAGAGAATGCGAGAGGGAGAGAGAGTGCGAGAGGGAGAGAGTGCGAGAGGGAGAGAGTGCGAGAGTGTGAGAGGGAGAGAGTGCGTGAGAGAGAAAGTGCGTGAGGGAGAGAGTGCAAGAGAGAGAGAATGCGAGAGGGAGAGATTGCGAGAGAGAGAGAATGCGAGAGGGAGAGATTGCGAGAGAGAGAGAATGCGAGAGGGAGAGAGTGCGAGAGGGAGAGAGTGCGAGAGGGAGAGAGAGAGTGCGAGAGGGAGAGAGGGAGAGGGAGGGAGAGAGTGCAGGAGGGATGGAGAGAGTGCGAGAGGGAGGGAGTGAGACACCCAGACACTGGCCAATCACAGCGAGGAACAGCCACAGAACTCCCGCGCGATTGGCTAGGTGAGGAGAAGGGCAGGGCTGGGAGGGGGCAGTGCTACATTTAGAAGAGCTTCTGATTGGACAAGAAGGATCGTGAGTTCTGTCCCTAAATGATTGCAACAGATGCTCTGACTGATTCTAGAAGATAGAGAGAGAGAGATAGAGACACACCGACTGGACTGCAGAGAGAGTGGGACAGAGTCATATATAACCTTCATTTCAATCCCTTTCTCCCGACTCGTCTCGATCGTTACAAAGTTCTCTGGCCGTGGAATAAGGAACACAAGATGGGAAAAGGGGTGAGTGAAAATTCCCTCTTTCTGATCTCGGTTTGCACACTAGCAGCAAATTCCCACATAAACTGCGGCGAACATTTCCCTAAATTCCTTCTCGTAAAAGTTTTGAACTTCCCTCTGGAAAAATTTTGAGGGGAGAGAGAAAGAGTTGAGGGGTAAGTGAGAGGGTGAAGAGAGACAGAGAGTGAGCATCAGAGAGCGGGCACGAGCAACAGTGAGTGCGAGATAGAGAGCGGGCAGCACGGTGGCACAGTGGTTAGCAATGCTGCCTCACAGCGTCAGGGACCGGGTTCAATTCGGACATGGGTGTCTCTATGGAGTTAGCACGTACTCCCCGTGTGTGCGTGGGTTTCCTCCGGCTGCTCCGGTTTCCTCCCACAGTCCAAAGATGTGCAGGTTAGGTGGTTCCCCATGCTAAATTGCCCTTAGTGTCCAGGGATGTGCAGGGTTACAGGGATAGGGTGTGGGAGTGGGCCTAGGTAGGGTGCTCTTTCAGAGGCTCGATGCAGACTCAATGGCCAAATGGCCTCCTTCTGCACTGTAGGGATTCGATGGTTTTATGATAGAGAGTGTCAGAGAGAGTAAGAGGGAGAGTGTGTGCCAGAGTGTGTGTCTCTGAGAGAGAGACAAACACAGTCATTTCTGGGAGAGAGCCACAGCGAGATACAGTTAGAGACAGACACTGAGACAGATGGAGAGCCAGGGATGGAGCAATAGAGAGAAAGTAATATTTATTCAACAGGGCTAGGACCGCATACAGGGTGAGGATCACTGCAGCAGGGTGAAGATCACTCACTGTGTAACTGTACAGAGTCACTGTTTATTCAGCAGAGTGAGGATCACTCACTGTGTAACTGTACAGAGTCAGCATTTATTCAGCAGGGTGAGCATCACTCACTGTGTAACTGTACAGAGTCACTGTTTATTCAGCAGGGTGAGGATCACTCACTGTGTAACTACAGAGTCAGTGTTTATTCAGGGTGCGAATCACTCACTGTGTAACTACAGAGTCAGTGTTTATTCAGCAGGGTGAGGATCACTCACTGTGTAACTACAGAGTCACTGTTTATTCATCAGGGTGAGGATCACTCACTGTGTAACTACAGAGTCAGTGTTTATTCAGGGTGCGAATCACTCACTGTGTAACTACAGAGTCAGTGTTTATTCAGCAGGGTGAGGATCACTCACTGTGTAACTGTACAGAGACAGCGTTTATTCAGCAGGGTGAGGATCACTAACTGTGTAACTGTACAGAGTCAGTGTTTATTCAGCAGGGTGAGGATCACTCACTGTGTAACTGTACAGAGTCCAGTGTTTATTCAGCAGGGTGAGGATCACTCACTGTGTAACTGTACAGAGTCAGTGTTTAATCAGCAGAGTTAGGATCACTCACTGTGTAACTGTACAGAGTCAGTGTTTATTCAGGGTGAGGATCACTCACTGTGTAACTGCACAGAGTCAGTGTTTATTCAGCAGGGTGAGGATCACTCACTGTGTAACTGTACAGAGTCAGTGTTTATTCAGCAGGGTGAGGATCACTCACTGTGTAACTGTACAGAGTCAGTGTTTATTCAGCAGAGTGAGGATCACTCACTGTGTAACTGCACAGAGTCAGTGTTTATTCAGCAGAGTGAGGATCACTCACTGTGTAACTACAGAGTCAGTGTTTATTCAGCAGAGTGAGAATCACTCACTGTGTAACTACAGAGTCAACGTTTATTCAGCAGGGTGCGAATCACTCACTGTGTAACTACAGAGTCAGTGTTTATTCAGCAGGGTGAGAATCACTCACTGTGTAACTACAGAGTCAGCGTTTATTCAGCAGGGTGAGGATCACTCACTGTGTAACTACAGAGTCAGTGTTTACTCAGGGTGCGAATCACTCACTGTGTAACTACAGAGTCAGTGTTTATTCAGCAGGGTGAGAATCACTCACTGTGTAACTACAGAGTCAGTGTTTATTCAGCAGGGTGAAGATCACTCACTGTGTAACTACAGAGTCAGCGTTTATTCAGCAGGGTGAGGATCACTCATTGTGTAACTGTACAGAGTCAGTGTTTATTCAGGGTGCGAATCACTCACTGTGTAACTGTACAGAGTCAGTGTTTATTCAGCAGGGTGAGGATCACTCACTGTGTAACTGTACAGAGTCAGTGTTTATTCAGGGTGCGAATCACTCACTGTGTAACTGCACAGAGTCAGTGTTTATTCAGCAGGGTGAGAATCACTCACTGTGTAACTGTACAGAGTCAGTGTTTATTCAGCAGGGTGAGGATCACTCACTGTGTAACTACAGAGTCAGTGTTTATTCAGCAGGGTGAGAATCACTCACTGTGTAACTACAGAGTCAGTGTTTATTCAGCAGGGTGAGGATCACTCACTGTGTAACTGTACAGAGTCAGTGTTTATTCAGGGTGCGAATCACTCACTGTGTAACTGTACAGAGTCAGCGTTTATTCAGCAGGGTGAGGATCACTCACTGTGTAACTGTACAGAGTCAGCGTTTATTCAGGGTGCGAATCACTCACTGTGTAACTGTACAGAGTCAATGTTTATTCAGCAGGGTGAGGATCACTCACTGTGTAACTACAGAGTCAGTGTTTATTCAGCAGGGTGAGAATCACTCACTGTGTCACTACAGAGTCAGTGTTTATTCAGCAGGGTGAGGATCACTCACTGTGTAACTGTACAGAGTCAGTGTTTATTCAGGGTGCGAATCACTCACTGTGTAACTGTACAGAGTCAGCGTTTATTCAGCAGAGTGAGGATCACTCACTGTGTAACTACAGAGTCACTGTTTATTCAGCAGGGTGAGGATCACTCACTGTGTAACTACAGAGCAAGTGTTTATTCAGCAGGGTAAGGATCACTCACTGTGTAACTACAGAGTCACTGTTTATTCAGCAGGGTGAGGATCACTCACTGTGTAACTACAGAGTCAGTGTTTATCAGCGGGGTGAGGATCACTCCCTGTGTAACTGCACAGTGTCAGTGTTTATTCAGCAGGGTGAGGATCACTCACTGTGTAAACTACAGAGTCAGTGTTTATTCAGCGGGGTGAGGATCACTCCCTGTGTAACTACAGAGTCACTGTTTATTCAGCAGGGTGAGGATCACTCACTGTGTAACTACAGAGTCAGTGTTTATTCAGCGGGTGAGGATCACTCCCTGTGTAACTGCACAGAGTCAGTGCTTATTCAGCAGGGTGAGGAGCACTCACTGTGTAACTGTACAGAGTCAGTGTTTATTCAGGATGAGGTTCACTCACTGTGTAACTACAGAGTCACTGTTTATTCAGCAGGGTGAGGATCACTCACTGTGTAACTACAGAGTCACTGTTTATTCAGCAGGGTGAGGATCACTCACTGTGTAACTGTACAGAGTCAGTGTTTATTCAGCAGGGTGAGAATCACTCACTGTGTAACTGTACAGAGTCAGTGTTTATTCAGCAGGGTGAGGATCACTCACTGTGTAACTGCACAGAGTCACTGTTTATTCAGCAGGGTGAAGATCACTCACTGTGTAACTGTACAGAGTCAGTGTTTATTCAGCAGGGTGAGGATCACTCACTGTAACTGTACAGAGTCAGTGGTTTATTCAGGGTGAGGATCACTCACTGTGTAACTGTACAGAGTCAGTGTTTATTCAGCAGGGTGAGGATCACTCACTGTGTAACTACAGAGTCATTGTTTATTCAGCAGGGTGAGGATCACTCACTGTGTAACTACAGAGTCAGTGTTTATTCAGCAGGGTGAGGATCACTCACTGTGTAACTGTACAGAGTCAGTGTTTATTCAGCAGGGTGAGGATCACTCACTGTGTAACTACAGAGTCAGTGTTTATTCAGCAAGGTAGTTTTTATTTTTCTGTGTACTGTACAGAGTTGATTCCGCCCCCTCCTGCAGACTACCCATCCATCCTGTTATTGTGCACAAACA